>NC_034601.1:171504-187989 GCF_900095145.1 Mus pahari | reverse complement strand
ATACAGACATATTCTGACTTGTAAGTATACACCCCACATACAGACATATTCTGACTTGTAAGTATACACCCCACATACAGACATATTCTGACTTGCTACTCTGACCCCTTTGGTCACAAGCTGCTGAGAACAGAGGCCAGAGCTGGCAATGCGACCCCATTGCAACATCCTTTTTAGCCATCACAAGTGCCAAGCTTTTGGAGCACAGACATACCTCTTTATGTATTTTGGTCCTATTCTTTATTTCAGCTACTATCATTCCCACAATGGCACCTCTGTAGGTTGCAGCAAGGGAGAAGAACTTCTTGTTGGATGTGATATCACGATACCATGAGTCTGGGTACCTGAGGGAGAGAGCACGCTCAGGTGAGTCAGAGGGACCCGGGCTACCTGGCCTATCACTCACAGTCTCAAAGAAGCTACCTGCCATGTGAGGTATTTTTATTTTTATTATTATTATTATTATTATTATTATTATTATTATTATTATTATTATTTTATGTAAAAGGTGTGTGAAAGGGTGGAACCCTCCAATGAAATTGTCTCCACCGAATAGTTCCTGGAGGGACAGCACACGGCAGCCTGCTCCTCAGTATGAGCTGAGACCTTAGAGCCCTCAGTGACCTGTGAAGAATTCTGTGGTCTGTGAGGAATTCTGAGGGCTGGTAAGATGGTTCAGCAGGTACAGGTGTTTACAGCCAAACCTCAAAACTTGAGTTCAACACCCAGGACCCGTATGGTGGATGGAGAGATGACTACTGCAAATGGTCCTCTTTGAGTCTTTCTGACCCTGAAGACTAGGCAAGGTGATTCAAGGAAGAGCCAAAGTTCATGGGTATATAGACTAGGGTTTGCAATACCTTATTAGACATGGGCAAGGACATGACACATGACTAAGTGATAGAGGCTGACAGCCAGGCACCTGAGAGGTGTACAGGCCTCTAACTCAATGTAGATCTACACAACCTTAAGCCATCCCTCAGCAGGGCCTTGCTTCTGTGCTTGCTGCACTCATATTTTCTGGGATTACTTTTTAGTAGTGGGTTTGCTAAACCTTTTTTTTTTTTTAAATAAAGAGAGAGAGAGAGAGAGAGAGAGAGAGAGAGAGAGAGAGAGAGAGAGAGAGACTGTAGCTATCTTCAGACACTCCAGAAGAGGGCTGTGAGCCACCATGTGGGTGCTGGGAATTGAACTCAGGACCTCTGGAAGAGCAGTGTGAGTCCTTGCTTGTAGCCTTGTTATCTCTCCAGCCTAGGATTGCTAACTTGAAGGATAGTTTATGTTTCATCTTAAAAAACATAAGCACTATTAGCCCACTTTCCTAATAAGTTGGCAGTTTATATTTCAACATGGATGCAGAGTGGGGGCGTGGGGGTGTCCCTACTTCTCTGCCAGCATGGAGCAACAGGTGTGAGGTGAGGACTCAGGAAATACTGACAGCTTAAATACAGCACCTTGCTTAGCCTTGAGGCTTTAAAGTTCGTGTCTATTTCCTCACAAACAAAACAAAACAGAAAAAAACCCAAACCTGTTTTTTCATTATCATAAAATAATCTAGAAATAAGGCAAGTAAAAACGGAGGAGCCCACATGTACTAATAACCCACTCCAATAAAACTGCTGACAGTAATCATCTGGTAGTATTTTGGGGAGTAATAAATGATCCCCACCCAAAGTGAAGGTCCAGGGGTAAATCTCTCAGACCTCCTACCTCTTGTTTCTCATTCTCTCCTCTGAGGTAAGACATGTAACCTAGAATTCTTCTACTCCAATATGGACCACAGAAACCAGAAGAATTCCTTTCTTCTAAAGCCAACCTGATTTTCTGCATAGGAGGAGGTAGCCATGAAAAACTTCTGTCCTGTCTTGTCTGACAATAGATGTAATACCACTGGTTATCTTGAGGGTCAGCTTGATTAGACTGGGAAGTACAGCACATTTCTGGGTGTGTCTGTGAAGACATTGACAGTTTCACAATCTGCATTGGGAACTGCAGGCTCCCTGGAAGTGTGGAATCAGGGAAGGTGGGGTTTGGCTGGAGGAAGTGGGTCAATGAGGGCGTGCCCTTAGGGGAAACAGCTTACTTGTAGCCTTCTGTTACTACTTCCCTTTACTTCCTGCCCACTGCACTGTGAGCTGCCCTCTCAAACCCTCTCTGCCACAATGTCCTGAAACCTCTGAAACAATGTGGAAAATAAGCCTAGTCATTCTTGTTTCCCTCAGGTAATTTGGCCAAAGCAATGACAAGACTAACACAATCGTCTCCTACAGAAGAATCCTACCCCGTGCCAGGAAGAGGGACTGCTGCAGAGGCCACGAGGAGTCGAAGCAGGTGGGCCGCGTCTTCTACCTTCACTCCATTAGGAGAAGAGAATGCTCTTTGTCTATCTCTACACCACAGTCCATGCTTCGATGAACATGCTTCACCATGGGTGTTTCCATCCTTAATCTGAAGGCTTCCGTGACAGAAGACCCAGGTCAAATAAATTTGTTATTCTCTTCTCCTGCTAATGCTGTCTTTTATTAAAGCCGTACCAGCCATGGTTCTCATGAAGGGCAGGGTCCTTCCCCTTCTTGTACAGTACATAGAGGTTTTAATCTTCTAGGTATTTTATCCTCTTTTATATTTTTAAATGAAAGCAGACTACGGGATGCATTGCTCTCTAGTCAGCCTTCACTGCATACCGGGTAAATGAAAGAGGAAGGGGAGGACCCTCTGTCAGTAAACTACACTTCTTTAACAGGTTTTTGTTCCTGGATAACTAACAACCTTTTTAAAGACAGGGTCTCTCTCGTACAACCCAAGCTGGCTTCTGAGCTTAGGTTGGCCTTGAACTCCTGACCTTTTTCTGCTTCCACTTCCTGAATTCTGTATTCCAGGCATATGCCACCTTAGCAGCAGCACTGCATTTTTATATGTACATATCCTAACACAGCTAACCAACTTCTTACACTGAAGTTGCTCCTCAATTTCCTGATTATAAGCAGCAGTGAACAACTTTGTAAGTAAAATTTCTAACAGACCCTCTTAAGGAAGGTGAGCAGCAGACACAGAGTCCTGAGGGTGTCTGCTTTAGATAGCAACTTTGGACCATTATGGTCCTGCCAGGCCCAGTCTTGCCTCTTCCAGTCTCAGGAATTATGGTTCTGTGCATGCAGCCACTGGAAACAGAGCCCAACACTCACTCAATGGGGAACCAGTCGCCACACAGGTGCTTCACAGTGTCTATGTCATCGTGGCAGAGGAGGCGCAGGCTGACCTCGCTGAGGGCGCTGGAAGGCACCACCTCTGTCATTCACACCTGCAGGGAGAGGAAACAGCATCACCTGAAGGCCTGCTTACCTCTTCCTCTACACCAACCCAGGAAGTGAGTGACGGGAGACGGCTAGTGGCTTCCCATGACAGAGATCTTCTTGTGGTTGCCGTCACTCTGCAGATGGAGAGGAGCTGACTGCCTCTGGTCCGTCTCTCTCCTCTCCACTGGAGCAGCACCCCACTCTTTAGCTTTCCCCCAGGAGTGACCACAGCTCCTGCCTGGCTGGTCTTTTATCTAACTGCAAACTGATTCAAAGACTGGACTCAGCACCTTCTTCAGCAGCCTGGCGGGTGGAAGCCAGTAAGCGATCAGATACTCATGGCAGATAGCACTGGCAGAGGGCAGGTCACATACTGCTTCTCTTCCCTGTCTAGCAAGAGAAAACTTTGTGACACTGAAAATAACCAGATGCTAACGACTTTGTGGGGAAGGGAGGGTTGAGGCTCACATCCACTGGCCTCATGCATGCTTAGGCAAACACACTACCACTAAGCTATGCTCCCAGCCACTTTAGTTTGAGACAAGGTCTCCCTAAGTTGTTCAGGCTGGTCTGGAACTCACTCATTCTTGTAGGTCAGGTCTGGGAAGTCAAGTGCTGAGCGCTACCAAAAGGGCAAACCATTCTTTTTCTCTGAGTGGGAAGCAGGTAATTCAAAGGAAAAAGACTTTACATCTATCCTAGCTTTCTGGGAGGAACTGTGCTGTCACTCTCCCATGACCAAGGTGAAGGAGTTTTTACAGAGCCACCACTAGGTAAAAGAAAAGTGTTGACTCAGTGTCATCACTGTGGAATCTCAAGAGGAAATCTCCAAGTCCAGAAAGACTCCTCAGAGAGTAAGAGACCAGCAGGAGAGGGCTGCTGTGGGGCAGTGAAAGGCATGGGCACAAAGGACTTAGGCTGTGCAAACAAGGAGACCCATACCATCAAGCCAATTTCTCCAGTGTCTGTGCCTCCAGTGGGATATGGCCCAAACTTTTGGGGGTTCTTCCAAAAATTGCTAGGCCTGGACCTAACCATAGTCTTTAGACCCAACTTGCTGGTTACAGAGGGTCCTAAACATACACCAATAAGGGAAGTGACATCTGAGAGATAGACATATAACCTTTTACATCTGGGCTTTCCAAATGAGAGAAAAAAGACAAACAAAATGAAGAGAGACAAGGAGATCTAGAACCAAATGTAGTGCCTAAACCTATATCATGAAAAATAAAATCGAAAAACTTTAGTGAAACTAAACCACAGGCTGGCTAGTATGGAAGTTATTATGAGACAGCTGTTAATTTCCTTAGAGGAGGTAGAGGCCCCACAGGTCAAGGTCTTCTTCAGGAGATGTTTGCTGAAACATTTTGGAGGGAGCTATCCTGGTGTGTACTTTAAATGGGGAAGGTTTGCTTTGTTTGTAGTGGAGTTACAGCAATCCTAGTTAACCACACATCCCTGGCCTCAGGGCATCCCTGGGCCTCAGGGCTGCGGCCTGCCTTAGCTTCTCAGCCATGACTTCTGAGAGCCATGGGAAGCATCTACAAGGTCAGCTTCACATCTTTCTCCTGGCCTAGGCAAGCTCCTCTCAGACAGGCTGAAAACACAATGTGTGGCACCCCCTTCACTTCAACAGTACCTCAATCTACCAACACCTGTGTGAGGCATCTCATCCATCTGCCTCCAGCGTCCCTTCCCTACTCTAAGTTCTACCTTGCTTGTGAGAGTACTATCTGCTGCCTCCTTCCCTCCTCAGACTCCATGCCGCTCCCTGCAATACTTTCTCATCTCTCTTCTGTCTATAGCAGAGGCAGGCATTATCATAAACCTTCCCTCAATCAAAGCATGAGCAAGATTATCAAAAGCTTCCCCATGTGCAAGGCAGGAATCACAAGCCCAAAGGCTCTTGAGAATGTGAGATTTCACAGACACAAAGTTTATTGTTTTGAAAAGCCAATAAAGATGAATTCTAAGCTCCTTCCATTAGGAGAGATGGAGAAAAGGAAACACACTAGTGACTGATACAGGATATTGTCTAGTACATCAGCAAACTGGGCTCAGGGCCTGAAGTGTGTGCACGTGCGTGCGTGCGTGCGTGCATGCGTGCGTGCGCATTCGTGTGGTTAAGGCAGCAGCAAACACTATTCACAGCTTGTTCAAATGAGCAGCTGCCCGTGGGTGAGAAGCCATCTCCAAGGCTGTCTGTCTGCTTCCAAAACTTCAGAGTAGGAAAATGAATAATTTGCAGAGTGACAAGAAACAAACACCCACCTCTCTGTTTCCAAACAGCATTCCTCTGAAAAACTAAGTCTCCGTGCTTTGAAGGGAGCCCATAACATATATATTGAGCATATATGATTTGAGACACATCTACACACCCCCCCACCCCCATCCCATCCCCACCCCCACGGATGATACTAGCAATCAAAAAGTGGTTATGGAGGAGGGACTGAAGAAGGGCTTAAGGGTTTTCAAAACCATACGATGGAGGATGAGAGTATGGCTGAGTCAGCAGAATGCTTGCCTATCAAGTACAAAGTCTGGGTCCAATCTTTAGTGGTGTACACTAACTATAATCATAGCATTCAGGAGGCGAAGACAGGAGAATCAGGTGTTCAAAAGCATTCTTGGCTAGAGAGTGAGTTTGAGACCAGCATGAAATACATGAGAATGTTTCAAAAACATCATACACATATGGAAGCTGGATAGGGTCATGAACATCATGAGCCCAGGACTTGAGAGGCTCAGGGTAATAATGAGCTTGAAAACAGAAGTGATACATAGCCAGATGTACCTCAATACATCAAATAGTATAAACCAGCCTTCCCCGACACCAACTCCATATAGATTTAGCTTACTAACCTGTATATTTGGCCACATGTTCATTATATGTCAGATGGTGAAGTCCCAAGACCAGACCTAATCTTTTATCTCTGAATCAAAAATTCTCTCCATTTCATACTAAAAACCTATTTAATCATTAATTTCTCAAATTTGAGTGACAAAGTCAGGCTTTGCTCAGGAGGTTAGAGCAGAGGTCAGGAGGGTGGCACATTGTGGTGTCATTTCTATACACGAAACTAGCTTGCTAGAGAAATCCCATGAGAAAAAGTACATTAGGGAATATGAGAAGTGCTCCCACCTGGTCTGGGGAGGGCACCGCTCCCCCGACTCCCAATCACAGGGACTACAAAGATGGCAGGAAGGGCCTTTCTCTGAGCACCCCTGCTCACTCCTGGACGTGCACCGAAACGCCGAGTTGCAGTAGAAGCGGTCTAACTAGCATCTACCTGTTCAGCTGTGATCACAGTCACCATCAGGCTGGATGAACAAGAACCGAAAGCACAGCGACCTAGCAGAAGGCTGAGGCCAGAAGATGGAGTACAGAGACGGAGCCCTACAATCCTGTCACTGAAGCTCTTCTGGCAGTCCCCTGTCTCCGCTGGGTCTCTCTCACTATGATCAGCTCTATGACTAAAAGTGATCTGGAGAAGCCAAGGCTGATTCGGCTGACACTCTGTTTCAAACAAAAGAACCCAGCACTTGGGTTAGAGACAGAGCGCAAGTTCAAGACCATCCTCCGAGGCACAGGAAGTCAGACACCAGCCTGGGCTACCCGAGACCCTGTCTGAAACAAACAAAAAAAAAATAGGGAAATGTCTGCTTGGCATACTTCACTAACATCAAAGCTAACCTTCCTTGAAGAGTTCATCCAGTCCAAGAACTCTCCTGCTACTGTACAGAGGACAGCTACAAGATCCCCTCCTGTTGGTAGAGGACCCAAGAGGGAAAGAAACCAGGCTACCCAGTTTAAGGGAGAGCGCTCAGGGACAGAGGGATTTGGTTTCAGCATCTCACCTGTACCCTCCCTGTGGCAGAGCTGCCCTCCTGCCTCACCAACCTTTCCATCCTTACCGGGGATTGCTTTTAAAAAATGTTTTATCTCTCTATTGCTTCCATTTATGTTTCTCCAAAATTTAAAAATTAAAAAACAAAACAAAACATGGAAGCAGTAAATTTTGTATAAATATCCACCTGATCATGAAGTCACCTTTTTGGTGCTTGGGGTCAAAGCCAGGCCTCAGTCCCCCCCAGCTATCCCCTCTACTGCGCAGCAGCAGGGGACTGTCACTGAACACAATCACTCCTGTCTGAATTTTCCTCAATAATTATGGTAGGTATTTATGTTCTCTACAACTAGCTTGCATATTGTCTGAACCTTCTGCAATGAGCTTGGCTTATTTTATTAATTAAAAACAAAGACTTTGAATATAAAAATTCCTAACACATAAGCCGGCGTTGTGATGCACGCCTTTAATCCCAGCACTCAGGAGGCAGAGGCAGGCGGATTTCTGAGTTCAAGGCCAGCCTGGTCTACAGAGTGAGTTCCAGGACAGCCAAGGGCTACACAGAGAAACCCTGTCTCAAAAAAACCAACCAACCAACCAACCCAATAAACAAACAGAAAATTCCTAACACATTTTGTATTAAAATAATCTCACGGGTTGTTTTAACTAATAATGACAAGGAAACTTTACAAAATCCAAAATTAAAAATTTTGTAAGTTTTAAGGTAATCATTTCATAAAAGCAAATAAAACCATCTATATTTAGAAAGAGGGAGATGTCCTTAAACTACATGTGAAGATGCATTGGTTGCAGACGCTGCTCACTGCTGAAGCACTCACCTGCTGTGCTGCACAAGACCCTAGGTTCCATCCCCACCACTGCAAAAGACAAAAAGAAAGCAAGGGTAGGGGCTGGAGCGCTGGCTCAGTGGTTAGGAACACTGACTGCTCTTCCAGAGGACCCAGGTTCAGTTCCCATCATCCACACACTGGCTCTCACAACCAACCTTAATTCCATTTCCAGGGGATTTGATGCCCTCTTCTGCCCTCTGCTGGTACTGCAAACATGATACACACACACACACACACACACACACACACACACACACACACACACTAAAATACTCTTATAAAAGCAAAGAAAAAATACAACAGAAGGCAGAAGTTTGAAATCCTGCACTCATCCCACCTCCACACAACTGTTACTAATCTCTTCCGGGTCCTATGAGGGAAATGACTTTACCTAAGGAAAGGCTTGCCTGGCAAGGCACTGATGGGCTGTACGCGTGCCCAGACTGCACCCATTGGCTAGGCAGAGCAGGGTTTGCACACGCTTCAGCACAGGCCAGAGGAGAAGCCAAGGAATCTGAAACTGGAGGAGTGCAGTAGCAAGACCATGGGGTGAGTCACTTATGAACAGGTTACAACTGCAGCTCCCAGGCATCTTTCAAAGACACCTAAGTGTGAACAACACCAAGGGAATAGCAGAAATGGCATTAACATTTTCCAGAAAGGAAGCCCTTTCAGTACTTATAATCACCCACCTATTTCCAAGCCTTTGTGCCCAAATCAACCCCATTTCAGAAACAAAGGAGAGAAACGTTGTTCTGAGGCAGTTTCGCTAGCACACTGCTAGGCAGCACAGGCCAGCATCAAACTCTTGAAAGGAGGAAGGAAAGAAAAGGATTCATCTTTATTTTATGTATGTGGGTATTTTGCCAACATGTATGTCTATGTACTGTGTCAGTGCTAGAAAAGGGCATTGGATTCCCTGGAACTGGAGTTACGGATTAATGTGTGAACTGGCACGTGGGTGCCCCCATCCAGTGAGGGCCTCTGCAAGGACAGCAAGCACTGTTAACTACTGGGACACATCTCCACCCCTACCCGTACCCCTAACATCAAATGCTCACTCCTCCAGCCTGAGCCTGAACAGGGCTGGAATTACAGGCACAAGCATCACACCAGCTTCACTGTATTTATTATAAAGATTTATTTATTATTGTGTGAATGCCTGCATATTTGTGCTCTCTATTGGGGTGCTTGGTGCCCACGGAGGCCAGAAGAGGGTGTCAGATCCCCTGGGGCTGGGGTTTTAGGTGGCTGTGAGTAGCCCATGTAGATTAGGAACCAAATCCAAGCCCTCTGAAAGAAAAGCAAACATTCTTAACTGCAAGCATCTCTCCAGTCCCTTCGTTTCATTTCATTTTATTATAATTACTATTTTTTTAGTAACAATAACTATTCCACAGCAATCAATCAATCAATCAAGCAATCAAGCAAGCTGGGAGCTTTGAAAACTAGTTTATTTGCTTGGGTCTTGCCCTTGCTTACTTGAAAATTCATTATATATCTCAGGTTGCTTTCAGATTTGTGACAATTCTCCTGCCTCTGCCTCCCAAGTGCTGGGATTAAAGGTGTGTGTGGTTATGCTCTAAAAATAGTCTTTTAAAGTAACAGAAACCTTTCATCTTCTTATGGAAACAAAGGGAACAAGGACTTTCTCCATTATTTGTTCTTTGTCTCTATTCACAACTACCTCCTCCTCCTTGGAACTCTGAATTTGTGTTTGACATTTATTTCTAGCATCAGTGCCTAAAATGGCATGCTATTCCTCGGGCACTGGGTTTAAAAGGCAGCCCTACAAGTCTATTTTAGTATAAAATAGGTAGTTGTCTACTTATAATTCGAAGAAACATTTGAAAATCTTGATGCTGTAACACAACTGATTCTCATCTTTTGCCCCTAAGACAAGGTCTCTCTATGCAGCCTCCACCTTCCTCAAACTCACTACATAGACTAAGTTGGTTTTGAACTCACAGAGCTCCATTAGCCTCTGCTCCTCAAATCCTGGGACCAAGGTGTGCACTGGCACACCTGGCTGAATCTCACCATCATTTTGAGGGTGCATGGTCTCTCCTGGCCAGGTGGACACTGACTGAGGTAAAGACATGAAAAGGGGTCTGAGCCGAGACATAGGACAAACAGTTAACCATCACTTGCTGTCACATTCCTAGCCACCGCAGCTTGGAGCTGTGGCTACGTTAGAGTTACTGCTATGACCCTGCCACCTCTGGACTGAGATACTCTAACTACTTAACTGCTCAGCATTACTCCAGATCCTAAATCACTTCCTGCAGAAGTACTAGCTCCCAGGTTAGATACCTTTTCTTGTCACCCCATAAACACTGAGCAACCCCCTGATGCTCAGAGAAGAGAATAAACTCTTATGCATTTAAACACATGGGCCAATTAACAGCATGCGCTATCTGGGCTTCGGGCAGACCCTCAACCATCCAGCCAGTCAGCCTCCAGAGGCCAGGATGACATACAGGGAAAGGCAGTCTGCCCTGAAGTTACAAAAGGTACAACCATTTGCTGAACCAAATTCAGTGTCTGAACTGGCCTGCACCAGACCCATCACCACCAGCACCACTTTGCAGACCAGCATTTTACGGGAAAGCATTTCATACCACAAAAGCAGAACCTGTCCAATACAGTCCATACCCCGGCCTTGCCTGCTGCAGAGGATGTAGTGAGGTGTCAGACCCTTCCAGGAGGCGGTGGTGGTGGAGTAGATATGGAGGAGCCATCACTTCTGAGAAGACATGTTGGTTAAGCTATTCAGGTACATGGGACCTCCATCTTATTTGAGCACAGCAAAGAGACATCCTTTGCCTAGAACTTAAGTCCCCCCACCCCAGACAGGGTTTCTCTGTGTAGCCCTGACTATCCTGGAACTCACTCTATAGACCAGGCTGGCCTCGAACTCAGAAATCTGCCTGCCTCTGCCTCCCAAGTGCTGTGATTAAAGGCCTGCGCCACCACTCCCGGCCTAGAACTCAAGTTTTAACAACTCTTGTCTTCATCTGTCTGTTTCCTGTGACGTCATTGCAGGACTCTATGCACGTGAGCTTCTCCACACTGCACTAAGAGGCATGCTGAGGCACCACAATCTCTCCTCTCAAGCACTCCTTGGTCATAGATAACCTTTGGTCTTGGTTCAGGACTATCTTTAATCCCTTAGATCTGACATCCAGAAATCTTCCATTCTGGTCAGAAGCTTGTTGTTGCTATGCAACCTGGACAAGTCAAATCTAAAGATACTCTCCACACAGTGTGTGGGTGTGGTGAAACAAACAGTGACAAATCTCTTCAAGTTACAACTGAAAGAGGTTAAAGATAGTAAGGACAAGACACACAGAGACTTAAAAAGCCAACAACCCAAAATTGTATGTTTTATGCTGGTGCTGGTATGCTGACACCAGACCAGACTTAATTCTGTGACAAGCTGTAACAATTTTCATGGAAACCCAGCCCAGGAAGCCTGATGTGGGGTTGTCTAGGTCTGTAAGATGAAATTCTAGTAAGCTACAACCTGTTTGAAGAGCCAATGCAAATCCCACTCTCAGGGGGCCTGTGCCTGGCATAGTATTCTTGTTGCATACAAAAACCTTAAAAGGAGGTGTGTAGACTTACGCTCCCTGCCATGAGCAGTGTGCTGCTTTGGCACGATGGCCCTCCGGCATTCTCTAGTTTTTAATCGCATCTGTCCTAACTAGCAGTTCACTGGTAGGTGCGTCTCTCCGTGTGTGTACTTATATGCTGTTTTGCTGTTTTTGTCCCAG
This sequence comes from Mus pahari, assembly GCF_900095145.1. NCBI lineage: Eukaryota > Metazoa > Chordata > Mammalia > Rodentia > Muridae > Mus > Mus pahari. The sequence goes on along the minus strand of NC_034601.1, from coordinate 176,218 downwards.
ACCTTCCTCTTCCTGACATTTCTGCTGGTAACAAGGTCACAAGCCTTCTAAAACTCTCCTCCATGTCACATGGTTATGTGGACTCAAGTCTTCGCATAGACGATTTCTGGAGTAACATGACTTTGCCTGCTGGGTCACACAAGCCAGCAGACAAGCCAAGGCTAATTCGGGGATTTTATGTTTCCAGTACTTTAAAAAAGGAAAAGTTCTTTGGCAACTTTCTTAATTAGCACTCCGGACGTCACAGGGACCACACTATTAGGCTGTTAGTCTCTTTTTTCAAGACCAAAGAGTGACAAGAATGACCCAAAAGCACATGGCTCTGGGACTTGGCAGAGTTAAGAGATCAATAAAGGAGCCAAAGTTTATGTTTATTGCAGCCTGGCTCCCCAAGCCTTGGGTTTTGACCCCAGCAGGGCAGGCAGGCGTTTGCTGGAGATTCAGGAAAGGCCCAGAGTACCCTCCCCTCTCCACAGCCCCAGCCCAAGACAACAGCACTGGTCACAGATTCCCCCCTTTCTCCCTGGCAATTGTTTTTTCCAATTCAGAAGAAAAAAGCCAGAGGCGATTATGGAAGGTCAGCTTAACTTCCAAGTGCCGGAATACCAAAAGTACTGCTGGAATGAAAAGACGGACCTAAAGCAGGGTCCTCGGCTTTCACGCGTGCAAAAAGTCGACAATTTATCCCCTGCGCAACAAGTCCCTTAAGAGAGGCTGGAGCTAGAAGAGTCGACCAGACCCCTCACCTCCAGCAAAACCAGAAGATGCCGTCTTTCCATCTCCCAAATCCTGCAATTACTGGCTGAGGGTCCCCAGAAAGGCCAATTCCCGACGCGCCACCGCGCCCCTCGCCTCCGCCACGGAAACAAACTGGGCGCAAAGAAGCGCCCCGAGCAGGGGTGGGTAAGGGGCGCGCTGTCCGGAAAACCCGGCCTCCCACGGCCGGCCGCACTAGTGCCCTCGGGGTCGCGACTGTGACCTCCCCACCGCCCCGACTTGCACCCGCCGAGGCCCCGGCTGCCTCACCTCGGACGGGAGCCAGCGGCAGCGGACGGTGTCGCAAGGCTCAGCGCATCCTGGGGGAGCCGGGAAGCCGGACGTGGGACTGCGGGGTCCCCCGCGTCAGATTATGTAACCGGCAGGGGCCGCAGCCCGGACAAGGAAGGCGGCCCCGCGGCACTTCCGCCTCTAGTGCTCTGCGGGCGGCGCAGCCCGAAAGATCATTGGCTGCTGCGCCATGTGGCACCGCCCTCCCTGACGCCACCGCCACCATCTTGGGAGCGGGCAAGCCTACGGCCGCTGGCGGGACCCGCTTCCCGCACTGGCTGCGGAAGCTCTAGACCGCTGCAAGCCGCCCAGCTGCCCTTGCATGCATGCGTGGACACCGGCGGCGGGCCGGGGTTTCCGTGCCTTTCCTCGATCAAGCCGGTCGGATGAGCCCCGAGGCCCCCTTGGTCCTGAGACGCACGGCTCTGCCGCTGGCCTGCTCTTCCCCCGCTGGAGGTTAGTAGATACCGGGCGCTGGTGATTGCTAGAAGCCCTGACTCAAAGGCACCGCCCCGCGATCGCGCTGACAGCCACAGAAGGGTGGTTCTGGGCTATCATTGCAGTGGACAAGTGACAGTGGCCTTCAGGGCTGAGTGGGGGTGGGAGTTATATATCCAGATGTAATTCAGAGATAATTCAGTTCTTGTAACCAGAGAAAAGCTTGCTGACCAACAGTTTATTCTTTGCTTTCAGATAACTAAAATGGTATGTAGTCAAGGGCTCAACCAACCTTAAAAAAAAAAGATTAATATCCAAGATATACATCAATGCTACATCCACTCCAGTAGTGACTTGCATTACAGGTTTAGAAACCTGGAAGCAGTCCTGAGGCAGAGTTTCACTGAAACTTAGCCTCCTGGAACCTTGGCATTCCCATAGCACATATACTCAAAACTTGTCCCCGCGTTAGTCTGATGTATGGATCCATGTGCTCTCTTTCAGTATTGTTTTATTATAAGTGCCTTTAAGGATTGATTTTGACATATAGCTAAGCCTTTGCCAGTGTTCCAATGTCCTAGATAGTCCTTGAAGCTGACCCTGAGCTTGGAATTCAGTAAGAATGTTACCTATTGCTGGGCGTGGTGGCGCAGGCCTTTAATCCCAGCACTCGGGAGGCAGAGGCAGGCGGATTTCTGAGTTCGAGGCCAGCCTGGTCTACAGAGTGAGTTCCAGGACAGCCAAGGCTACACAGAGAAACCCTGTCTCGAAAAACCAAAAAAAAAAAAAAAAAAAAAGGTTACCTATTCAGTAACACTCAATTTTACTTCTAGTAGAGACAGTGAAAATAATCAGGCATTACAATTTACTTGAATAGAGCTAGAAACGCTCAGGGCTAGACTACATAGTAATTACTTAGGAGTCACACCCAGACACAGGAATACACAATGGCCTAGGAAATAGGTGGGTTGTAGTATTATTCATGAAAGGGTTAGTAGTACCCTGGTGCAGGTTTTTCACTAGGTCCAGAGGAATAGCATAATCAGGTATTTACTAAAGGACCCCTGGTGGTGGGTTTAACAATAGACTAGCATTGTATCAGAGCATTAAACTGGCTTCTGTGTTTAACTGATCTTAATTAAGGGTTGTTCCTATTCTCAGTTGTAAACACCGCCTGGCTCCCGATATCTTTTTATATATGCATTTTCTTTGTTTTGTGTAAGAACCAGTGTACCTTGGCAAATGTATTCGCCTAGCCTTCTTGGTTTTCGTCTGTAATACAAGACTGGTGCTCAATTTGACAAATTACATCCAGATATAGTACTCCTTTGTGTCTGTGTCTGTTTGTCACCTTTTTCCGTCCCAACTCCATGCCCGCCTGTAATGGGAACTCTGAAATTTTTTCCGTGGATTGAGAGAGGCCTTCTGGGGCCCGTCCTTGGCACATCAATACATTTTTGTGTCTCAAACTGTGTAAAACATCACTATCTTAGAAACATCAAAGCCATGTTCTTTTAACATTTTGAAAAGTAATGTGTACCTCAATTTTAGAATTTTGTGGTTTCATATGTCACTAAATGGTAGAAGGCTGCCAGCCTTGTACATTGAGCTGGCTGGGTTCCATCCTCGGCATGATACAAACCAACCATAAATAATTAACCGTCTTGCCTGTTAAGTATGATATATATGACTAGCAGAATCTATGTAGAGCAATCTTTATTTATATTTTCCTTTTATGTCAGTATTAGTTGTTAATTTTTAAAATATTATTTTTATTTATACAAGTACACTGTAGCTGTCTTCAGACACACCAGAAGAGGGCATCAGATCCCATTACAGATGGTAGTGAGCCACCATGTGGTTGCTGGGACTTGAACTCAGGACCTCTAGAAGAGCAGTAGGTGTTCTTAACTGCTAAGCCATCTCCCCAGCCCTAGTTGTTAATTTTTAAGGAGGAATGGAAAATCACTGTGACAAAATGAAGACTGTTATATAATTTACAACTATAGACTAATGTATTTATTCGTGCTACTGTATGCAAGCAGCTGCGAGAAGCAGGGTTAGATCCATTCAGGCATTTTGAGCATTCAACACAATTATACTTTGTGTGTCATTACTGAAATTATTTCTAATTAAACTTACTGCAGATTGGTCTTGGTGTGTTGGCACAGGAGAGGCTGAAACAAGAGGGCATGTGATAAGTGCAACTTGTGCCACAGCCTTGAAATAACATTGCTAACACATCGACGAGAAAACTATGTTAAGTGTATTCTCCATTATCCAAATGTTCAGATTTGAAACTTCAAAGTAAAAAGGTGAGGCTCTGAAAGGGAAATAGCTTGTTTTCCATTCCCCTGCATCTACATGCTGCAATATAGTGGTAAACCTATTCAGTGACAGAGGAGAGGCCAACCCCGACCTGCATCCTCATTCTAGTATATGGGCTGGGGTTCAGTGACAGGAGAGGCCAACCCCGACCTGCATCCTCATTCTAGCATATGGGCTGGAGTTCAGCATCAGCATCCCCTTGGGGCTTGTCAGACTCTCAGTCAGAATTAGCATGTAACTGAGAACAGCATCCAACAGGATCCCAAGTGGATGGAAGGACAGTAAAGCTTGAGAAGCTCAGTCTGGGGGATGACAAGGTAAAGACATCCCCAGGGTCCTAAAAGAACCTGGCAAAGCCTTGGTACAGCAATTTGAAGAATTCAGAACTGTCTGATGGGATCCTGTCTCGTGTGCATGTGGGCCCAAATTTGTATGGGTACATACATGTGTGTGCAGGTGCATGTGCACGTGTGTAGGCTCAGAGTTGATGTCAGATGTCTTCCTTGATGGCTCTCCATGTTCTTTACTGAAGCAGGACCCTTGATGAAACCAGAGTTCCCCAGTCCCAGCTAAACCACCTAGCTGGCCTGCCACAGGGATTCCCGTTCTCTACTTCCCATGTGCCGGGATTACAGGAGACCACCACGTCTGCCCAGCTTTTATGTGAGCTCCAGGGACCCGAGTTCTACTTCTCACACTTGTGCAGCAAGTGTTTGATTCACTAGGCCTTCTCTTGGCCCTAAAACCACCATCTTAAACACAAATGAGGAAATGGATGCTGTGTTCCTGGAGCTTCCTGTGCATTAGATATTGTGTTAATTAAGTAAATCTCCCTAGCCGGGTGTGGTGGTGCACACCTTTAATCCCAGCATTTGGGAGGGAGAGGCAGGTGGATTTCTGA
>NC_034601.1:143566-169891 GCF_900095145.1 Mus pahari | reverse complement strand
AAAACCACTGGTGTGGTGTGCCTATAATACCAGCCCTGGAGATATAGGGAAAAGGAGGTCTCTGGAACTCAAAGCCAGCCAGCAGAGCTAACGAGCTACGAGTTCTAGGCCAGTGATAGATCCTGTCTTAAAAAACCAGACCAAACCAAAATATGGACACTTGAGCAGTGACATCTGAGGCTGTCCTCCACATGCACAGGTAGTCGAACATGATGCAAGACTACACACACACACACACACACACACACACACACACACACACACACAGTACAAGGGTCAAGCTTTGAAGTTCGGTTCTTTTCTTCATTTATGGGGAACAAGGCACTGTGGATTCAGGACACACACTGCTTTAGAGATATGTGCTGTTACACTGTGTTTATGTGTGTTGTGTGATAAGGGTTTTAACAAGCATTTATTGTGGAAACAATTTGTAGAACTGAGTATGAGAGAATATATATTTGTCATGTTAAATACTGTGAGAATCCTTCAAATATATTCTTTTATTTTTTTCAACAACCCTGAAAGGTGTCCTTAACTTTGCAGTGAAACACCCACCTAAGACCTTTACAGTATGCCCACTGTCAGGGACAAAAGCATGATGACATGTGGCCCCACACTGGAAACAAGTTGGTTTTTTTTTTTAAAAAAAAAAAAACAAAAAAAACAAAAAAAAAACAACAACCTTTAAAAATAAGCTTCTTGGTAGTGAGCACAGCAGACACTCATTGTCAGCATCTGCTTCTGCCTTGGGAGTCCTCAGGAGAAGAATGGCTCCATGAGGCAGTCAGGAGAGAGGAGACTGTGCAGGCATGTGCTTCCAAAGGCTTTATTATTATTTGCATGGATCAAAACCAGGACAGGTCTGGGAAAACAGCTCAGTTCAGTGTTTGTAAGCATGGCATGAGTTCAATCCCTGAACCCATATGAAAATGTTAGGCACTTGTCACCCAGTAGGGAGGAAAAGGCAGGATCCCTGGGCATCCCTGATCGGCCAGTCTCGCCTAATTTGTGAGTCCCAGCCAGTAAAAGACCATCTCTAAAACTATCCTCTGGCCCCCAAAGGTGTGTGCATTCATGCACACATGAGCATGTTCATGACCATGTACACACACATCCAATCCAGGAAAAGCAGGAGCCATATATTTTACTTCTAAAATCCAAAGATCTTTTAATATTATGAACTAACACAAATAGGGCTGAGGAGATGGCGCAGCAGTACAGGACACTTGTTGATCTTCTCAAGAACCCATGCTGTTCCCAGTACCCTCATGGTAGTTCACAACCACCCGTAACTCCATCTGGGGGATCTGACACCCTTGTCTGACCTTCTTGAACACCAGACATGCATGTGGTGTACAGACATACATGCAGGAAAAACATTCAGACACATAAGATGGATCACCGTGGATCATACCACTTGAGAGTCAGACCAACACAGGTAGACTAAGTTGAGCATGTGACCATAGAGTATCTAGTGTCAGAATGGAGGGCCTGGTTCTCTATTAACATTGAAACTGGGCCTGGCAATGGGACAAGAGGTGATGCACATACTAAATATAAATACTTGCTTATTTCTTTATGGTCAGAGTCACTAAAATAGTCAGACACTTAAAACAAAGAGTATACCTACTAACTTCCGAGTCTTTAAAACACCATCTTTTCAGTAATGACAATTTAAAAATTAACACATAGACTGTTTATTTGGTTGATTTTTTGAGACAGGATTTTTCTGTGTAATAGCCCTGGCTGTCCTGGTCCTTTGTAGACCATGCTGACGTCATACTCAGCTCCATCTGCTTTTGCCTCTCAAGTGCTGGGATTAAAGGTATGCGCCACCATGCCTGGCTCACATGGACTACTTTTTTTTAAAAAAATATTTATTTATTTATTATATGTAANTACACTGTAGCCGACTTCAGACACTCCAGAAGAGGGCATCAGATCTTGTTATGGATGGTTGTGAGCCACCATGGTAGCTGGGATTTGAACTCGGGACCTTTGGAAGAGCAGTCGGTGCTCTTACCCACTGAGCCATCTCACCAGCCCGGACATAGACTACTTTTATAATTGAAAAACTGTATCTGCGTTTTGAAGGACAGGGAGAATGTTGCTCTTGCTATGTGTGGTTCGCCTCAAACTTATTCCACTGCTTCAACCTTCCAAATGCTGGGATTGTGGGTCACGACACTGGTCTCTACCTCTCTTTTTGATGTATTTCAATATGCAGCACTGACTAGCCTGGAACTCAGTATGAAAACCAGGTTGGCCTTGAATTCACAGATATCTGCCTCTCTCTACCTCCTGAGTGCTGGGATTAAAGGCCAGAACCACTACACTAGACCACACCAGTCTTAAGTTATTTTAATTCTATAACATATCTTATTAATATATAAACATTTTATATATTATATATTAATTCTATATTATACATCATGTATTTATATACAATATAAATACTATATTAATACATAATTTATATATAATAAAAATATTAATATTATCATCAGATCTTCACAAAGACACTTGACTAGAGAGAAAACTTTCATTCATATAGATTTTACTACTTTACTACCATTGATATGTTAAAGGTGAAAATGGAAAAATCTTGCAAATCATGGACTTTTTTAGATTTTGTGTCTGTGTGTTTATGTACATATATGTACATGGAAGGATATTTAAATGTTTTTTGTTTCAGAAATAGGCTTGGGTTTATATTTATGTCAGAGTTACTTAATACATTAACAAACAATATAATCATATATTAATAGAGAAAATTCATCCATTTATAGTAAAAGCTCAGCAGAATGAGTGTGTTTTGCTATTACAATGTATTGGGTGTCTCAAGGGAAATACAGTGTCATAGGAAGTAGATTTGGATTAATTTAAACTACATATATTAGGTGGCCAGGAAAAAGTTCAAAAAGGAAACATAATGGGGAAAGAAGATGATTTATATATCCAGTTAATACAAAACGAGACAAAGATGGTGGTAGAAAATAGACAATAATAAACTGTGCTACAAATGTCAGGAAGTGGTCTGAAAGGTTTTAACAAGTAATGTTTTGTTTTGATTTCATGGTAGCTCAGGCTGTCCTCAAGCTATGGAATTGAGGCTGACCTTGAACTCTTGGTTTTTCTATCTCCACCTCTGGAATGCTTCAGTCAGTAGAGGGCATGCATCATTACCATGTACGTGGTACTAGGGACCACAAAAGCTCCAGCTTTCGTGTTTATTTCTTAGTCACCTTGCTTGGCATGGTCGTTAATGACTACAAGAGGTGAGGGGAATGTTGACTCCACCCACCTCAGGGCTAACCTCTTCTCTGGTTAGATACTAAAGTGTTACTCTAGGCTTAGGTTCTGGACACTGGAATTGGGTCATCTTTTCGTAATAACTGAAACAGGGTTCAAAGTATAGAACCATCCATTTCTATCAGAAACTTCTTAGTTGAAATGAGACATCTATGAAAAAATTGGCAAGCCAAGCACAAAACAAGAGAAGAAAGATGACCACGAGTTGCATCCAGATGAGACGAACATGCCTTTGCTGTAGGGTTACATACCACTCTTGAGTATTTTGAAGCGGTATAGGTCTGTAGGGAAGTTTGTTCTCATTTTTTCATCTGTTATTGAAGCATCTGGGTTTTTTACCCTGGGGTCTTTAGGCAGCCTCTTTAGTGATCATTCCCAGACAGCTTAGATAACAGTGGATAACTTGCCCTTGTGTTACTGACTTTCTACTTGCATTTTTCCTTTACCCAGAGTTTTTATTTTGTAGTTAGATGGCTAGAGTGTGTCAGATCCTTCTCCCGGTGACAGAGCACTGTATTGACGCATGATAGGGCAAACCCTAATGAATATTCTTGAAAAACTTGGGATGGGTCCATTAGACAAAAAAAGTTAGCATGCAGTGCTGTGTTCCATTGGCATTATCAACATTTAATAGGAAACACTGGGACCTGTATGCTGCCACTAAGCTCCAGAATGAACACAACTGCTCTACTTTTTAATTGTTTTGTTAGATTCTGTTATTGGCAGTTGAAACTATTCTGACATTCTGTCAAATCCCACGACTCTTCACCTCAGATGTTTTAATAACCATGCAGCCAATCCCTGAGCAACCTGACATTAGCACAGATTTTGTTGGCACTGGGTGGGGTGGTTGGCACTGGGTGGGATGGCCTCATCCCTAATCCCAGCACTTGGGTGGCAGAAGCAAGTGGGTGTCTTCTATGTCAGAGGCCAGGCTGTTCTACAGAGCAAGTTCTGGAACAGCCAAGGGCATAGAGTAAAATCCCATCTCTAACGAAAGAGACAAGAGACCTGGGGTTTATTTGGAATTTTCAAGGTATTAATCCTGTTTGTTGATCCCCCAAACTGTCATAAACTGGCAGATCTTTTCACTTAACATCTTATAATATTTTAAATTATCCTCTGTATTATCAAAGAGAGGCATTGTGGGCTCTTTGCAGCTAAGGAAAGCAAGATTAAAAGGCGTCCAAATGTGGGTTTGTGTCTAGCTACTAAGGGGTACTGAGGCAAGACCTTAAGTGCTGGGTCTGCTGGGGCTACATAGTGAGTTCAGAGTTAGCTTGGGCCAACCTCATTTCAAAATAAAGTTCAAAACAAGGATAGGGGTCTGAGCTCAGTGGTAGAAAATCTACTATGTGTGAAACCGTAGTTTCACCCTCAGTACCACAAAGGAAAAAAAAAAAAAGGCACGATCATCTAATTACTGACAGTTCTAGAAAGAGCTCGACTTTATGATTTTGAATCTTCAATTCGCTGCTCAGTGTTGATTACAAAAATATTTGCCACTGGGGCAGGTCCAGACATCCTGCGAAGGAAATCAGCGATCTATTCCCGCTCGATGTCCGCTATGGGTCCCAATCATTCGGCTGGACTACACCTGTCCGGTACAATGCTTTAGGATCGGACAGGAACAACCAGGCTAACCTGGCCTGAACTTGTGATTGCACACGGTGGCCCCACAATCCATCTGAGACGCTGGGCTTGGGCCCAAGCTGAGCCTGCATCTCGGGGCCTCTCATTCGCCTCACCCCCTCCGACAGAAAGCTCAGGCCCCCCAGCGTCTGTGTGTTCCCGCCTTCCGTGACCGACTCCAGGGTGGTCCCGTCTCTGCTTTTCGAATCACCGAGCCCCTCAGGGACCATCCTACTGCTCCGACTGAACCTATCAACAGGCGGGGCACTCACCACCGAGACCCAGCCAGAGGAACCGGAAGCGACCGCTTGTAGACGCTCAGGAATAACTACGTCTCTCAGTTGCCAGGTGCGATTCAGGTCCTCGGGAAGCTGCTCAATTGGTCCATTAAGGAGGGACCGCAGCCTCGGGAGTACGCTGGCCAATCAGGATGCAGGATGGCTGAGCGGGGGGGGGGGCGCGTCGCTTCCGGCGGTTTCCCTGCAGCTACTGCGTGGGGAGCATGGGAGCGTGGGAGTTTTGTGGTGGCCTCCGCCTCCTTTGTCGCGTCTCGGCTGGGCGTGGCTTCACGCTGCTTCTGCCGGGTTGGGCGAGGTTGTCAGTGCTCCCGGGCTGGTGAGTGTGGCTGTTTCAGAGCTGTTTTGGAGAAAGAAGCCGTCACCTCAGATTCTCAGAGGAGCTTGAGGGAGAAGTGGAAAGGCGTGGCAGCGGACTCGGAGACTCTCCACTCGAAGTGTTGTCCAAACGTGGGGACTTAAGGAGCCCTTCGTTTCCCCAGATGGCGTCCACGCTCCCCACATCGGATGAGCAGGTGAATTATGTCGCTGTTTTCCTACAGGTGTCCTGACCTAGCAGCAGGGTTAGACGCGCGGGTCCTGAGGCGCCTCCTCAGATAGCCCTTTGACCGAGCTGTCTTACGTTCCTTGGCTTACCGACTTCCTCATTTCAGAATCATCAGGTGGAGGAGAGCCCTAGCAGGGGGTCTATAACAATTTCTCAAAGTTATCTTGCTGGAATGAGTCTCCAAATGGCAGATTCCTGGGCTTCACACCTGTTGAATAATGATAATTAAAGCCCAGGTGAATTTTAATCGCACCAAAAGCTCAGTGGGTTTACAGGAACAGTAAACTTAGGAGAAAACTAGAGTTTTAAGTGGTGGTGGTGGTGGGGGGGGGAGCTGAGCAATCATTGATGAAAAAGAAGCAGACTAGCAAAGAATGTTAGGAAACTCCTAAAAACTATTTCTCAGGATTCTTACTGGACTGGCCTTTCTTCCCTACTCACCTCTTTTCCCCCTCCCTTCTTAGAGAATCCATAATAATTTCTCTCCCCAAGAATTGTTCACTTATCTTTTTAGGAAAGACTATGTTCACACGGTGTACTTCTTGATTCTCACACCACTGTTTGAAAATTTATGTTTATGCACTTTCCCCCACTCTATTCAAGCCATAGAGTTCCCTCAGGGAGGAATATTTTACACCAAGCCTTTTTCTCCTTAGAATGCGAAGGGGTTTATTTAGCTCTTTTCAGCCTTCGAAGACTCAACTGACCTTCTAGCTTTTTGTTTGTTTGTTTTGTTTGTTTTTTGTTTTTTGTTTTTTTTTTTGTTTTTCGAGACAGGGTTTCTCTGTGTAGCCCTGGCTGTCCTGGAACTCACTCTGTAGACCAGGCTGGCCTCGAACTCAGAAATCCGCCTGCCTCTGCCTCCCGAGTGCTGGGATTAAAGGCGTGCGCCACCACCGGCCCTTCTAGCTTTTTATACTAACAGTGCCTTCCTGTTTCAGGGACGGCTGCTATTTGAAGATCTGGATGTGTACTTTTCTCAGGAGGAGTGTGTGAGTCTGCCCCCTGCTCAGAAGACCCTCAGCAGAGAAGCCCCCCCAGAGAGCTTTGAGACTTTGGACTCGATAGGTAAGGCAGGTGTTTCTCCCGCATTATGGAACTTTCATCAGTTCTGGGATGAAAATTGTATGCCTTGTCCACACTGGTGGTGGACTGAGACCTATCTGTCACACACACACACACACACACACACACACACTGTGTATCATATATATACATATATATATATATGTATATATATATATATCTCATGTATATGTGGATTTCTATGGCTATAGCAAGAACTTGTAGAAGAGAACAAGTGTCAGAGTCAGATAATGTTTTCCCTTGTGTGAGCACGAGGGCCAGTGCACATGCATGAGTGTGTGCAGGCCATTGGTGATGTCAGGTGACTTTCCCATTTGTTCTCCACTCTACTTACTGAAGTCCAGTTAGCCAGCTTGCTTAGGGATCCTCTGTCTCCACATCCTGAGTGCTGGGATAACAAGGTGGGCCAACACATCTACCTGGCTTTTTCTGGGTGCTGGGCATCCAAATTCCTGTCCTTAGCTTACACTGTAAACATTTTATATGCTGAGCCATCTTCCCTGCCCTGAAATGATTTCTTAAAAGAAACCCAGTCTACAACAGTGACCATGGTTTCACAAATGTGCCAGTACCTTGTAATTTCCTTAAATAATTGTTGAAGTCAAATCAATTTTACTCAGGAAATTTTATTAACATAGAGATTGTCATTTGCTAAAGATCAGAAACTGATTTTCTCTTGAGGGGGTATGCTGCCTTTCTAACTTAAGAGTAACCATATGCAGTATTCCTAAACTATTTTTCAAAATTCATGACTTATATTTTCCACTTCTGCCCTGTTCATGTTCTCCTCTATCTTCTTGAATATACGTGTGTATGTGTGTGTGTGTGTGTATGTATATGTGTGTGTGTATGTATATGTATATATGTGTGTGTGTGTATTTATACTTAGCAACCCAGGGTCCCCGTGGTTCTTTTTTTGCCAACTTTCTCAGCATATTCTTCTAGCTCATCTCTGTTTCTTTGTGTCCTACATGAACTCACAGAAACACTTTGTACCAGGGACCCAAGTGGCCACACTTGGCTGAGATGCTGGTGGATGATTTTAATTCTCCTTCCTGTCCTTCACTTGAGTATCTCCAGAATTGCTCTTCAGTAGCCTGCCTACAGGAGCCCCTCCCCCATCCTACTCTGCTTCCTGATGCTCACTCTTGTCCACCTGGCTCTTTCCTGCTGCCCTCCCTCATCAGTCTCAGTGTCACCTACTAACCTGCAGAAGAACTCTCCACCAGGGAACCCACAGTCACTGCACCTGCATAGGCTTCAGCGTAGACAACAGTAACCAAACACATGTTTATAAACATAATATAAATAATAGGACATTTATAGATATATATTTATAATAGCTCTTTTACTACTTTGCTGATTTTATTTATTTATTTGGTTTTATGAGTCAGGATGTATGTAGTCTTGGCTATCCTGGAACTCCCTATGTAGACCAGGCTGGTCTTGAAACCACACAGGTCTACCATCTCTACCTCCCAGTGCTAGGATTATAAGCATATGGACACACTAATTTTAAATATATGTATCATTTCTGGGTCTGTTTGTATTGATTGGCTTTTCTTCTGTTATATGAGTTGTGATTACTATTCTTTACATGTCTGGCAAGGTTTGACTGGATTTTTAGATATTGATTATTTTATATTTTTCTCATTTTTTTAAAGATTTATTTTTATTTGTGTGTATATACGTGTTTTGCCTTAATATATGTCTATGTCTGTGCACCATTTGTAAGCCTGGTGCCCTAGGAGGTCCCATGGAACTAAAGTTAGAAATGATTGTGAGTTTCCTTGTGGTTGGGAATTGAACCCAGATCCTCTGGAAGAACAGCTGGTACTCTTAACAGCCAAGCCATCTCTCCAGCCTCTACAGATATGATTTAAAAAAAATTTTTTTTAAACCTGCAATTAATTGAATCTGCAGCCATACACCTGTGGGTATTTAGGGATGGCTATATTTGGAAAAAAATATTTAAAAGGAGTTGTTTATACTAGGTTTAGGCTTTGTCGGCCCTCCTTGAGATAAGACAGTATTTGCCGGCAGTCTATACATACAGAGCAGCTCTATTGTGATCATTTTCCGTGAAGCATGTAAAAGTGGTTCTGTTCAGGGGAAGAGTGGCCCGGGACTCGGAAGCTAGGAACCATAGAGCTCTGAGAGGAGGAGGTGTCCCAATGGAAGGGCATCCTGAGACACAGGGGTCCAGGAACCTCACAGCTCTGAGATGGGACAGTATCCCAGTGGAAGAGCATCCTGAGACAGGAATCCCACAGCTCTGAGAGGAAGCCTCCTCAGCAGAGGGGTTGTAGCTCCCCAGGGAGGGGATCCCCAGCTGAGCTCAGGCGCCTCAGCCCTGCTCCTTCTCTTTGCTTCTTCATTGCTTCTTTTCTCCTTGGATTCTTCTAATGAAAGAGTCACACCAGGCAGAAAGTATCATGAAAGAAGTTTATTGGAGGGCCCAGGGTATAGAGGAATGAATCCAAGATGGCTGCCCCTTGTTCCTGGGAGCAGACAGCAAGGAATTGGATAAAGGGACAGTGCTTATATAGGATCTTTGAGGGGGTGAAGCTTCTCAGGGCAGAGATTGCTAGAATGAGGATTGGTAGGATTTCAAGTTCTGAACTTGGGGGCTAGAGAGGAAGTGCTGACACTGTGGGGCACCCCCTGTGGGACACCCCCTACAGTGGTTTTTTTCACGGAAGCGGGAGGCTGAGGCAGGAAAGAGGGTATTGCCTCTGTGGACAGCTTCTCCTGAAGGCAGTAGGCTGAGGCAGGAAAAGAGTCTCCATCAAGCTCCTGCTGCGGCAGGAAAGGACGAGCCCTGGTGTCCGCTGCCAGCTGAGATGTGCCATTTTGACAGGAACCGCCGCTTTTTGACAACTGCCAGGGCATCTTACTGAGGCCAAGGCCATGGCTTCTGACAAACACTGCTTAGGAACTTCAAGATGGAATTCTAAAGATCTTATAGGGATATAGAACTATTTTTAATAATTTGTTTATTAAAGTAGTTGTCTTCTCTTTTCAGATAAATATGTCTAATTTCTATTCCAGTTTTGACTACTCAACTCTCACTTGAGATAATGAAAAAATCCTAGGACCTAATTAGACTAAGCAGAAAAACTACATTTCTGGGTACTGCCTACCAAGGTCCTTAGTACCTATCCCACTGAAGCCTGTTTTAGAGACATTCTCCCTCCCTTCCTTCGTGCAGATTGACCTGGAACCTTGCATTGCACCCGAATGGATAGACTTTGATATGGGGAAGTCTAGAGAGCCTGCTGGCTCCTAGTTTTGTTTATGTGATAGTGTTCCGTTTCCTGGTCTTCTGTGTAACTACTTGAACATGTTCTTTCTCTAGCGTCACTTAAAGGTGGTGTCTTTTGTTTTTATGAACAGGAGGGGAAGACCGGACTGAGAGCAGTCAGAAGTTGAGCCTCAAGCCTGTGGAACATGAAGAGCTGTCCCTAGAAAAGGCCTCCATTGCTGCTCCCCTTGTCCACTACTCTGAGCAATCTGAGCAGGATGATGAACTGCATGAATACAAAATGTCAGGTGGAAAGTTGACTTGCAAGACCAAACTTACAAGCCTCTTGGTTACCATTGACAACCAAACCCCATTAGTAGAGTTATCTCAATGTTTAGGAGTCAAAACACTTTCAGATATTATTGAAGTTCCTTGGGAAGAAGCCAAAAATGTGTACAAGTGTCCTGACTGTGACCAAAGCTTCAGTGATAATACATACCTTGTTTTGCATCAGAAAATTCATTCAAGAGAGAAAAAGTATAAATGTAGTACCTGTGAGAAGACCTTCAGTCACAGAACCAACCTGAGGACACATAAGCGAATCCACACTGGTGAGAAGCCTTACAAGTGTGCAGAGTGTGCTGCCAGCTTCCGACAGCAGTCACACCTGTCCAGGCACATGAATAGCCATTTAGAGGAGAAACCATATACATGCAGTGTATGTGGGAGAGGTTTTATGTGGCTCCCAGGATTGGCAGAACATCAGAAGAGTCATACTGATAAGAAATCTTATGAATGTTCTGACCACGATCAGGAAACAAATCTGACTTTGCCTGAAGAAAGAGGCTCATCAGACACCCCACCCCAGCACACACACTGTGTGAAAACCCTGGAGCAGCCCTCAGACCGTGCTCTCCCTGAGAAAGGCCGTAAGGAGGACCCTGAACACCGCAGTGCTGACGATGAGGACTTTTTCTCGTTCTCCAGATTCAAGCCGTTACAGTGTCTTGACTGTGAGATGACTTTTCCTTGTTTCTCGGAGCTTGTCTCTCACCAAACCGTTCATGACCTGGAAAAACCTCATAAGTGCAAAACGTGTACAAAAACTTTTGCTTCAGAGTCAGAACTTGTATCCCATGAGAAGAGCCACAGAAGAGAAGAGCCTTTTAAATGTACGGTGTGTGGGAAGAGCTTCAGCGTGAACATGCAGCTCGTCACTCATAAACGTACCCATAGGAGAAATAGCAAGTAAATACAAGCCTTTGCTTGCATTGGGCTCTTTGGTGTCTGTGTGATGGTAAATACTGAGGTGCATAGGGCACTATGCTAAGCAAGCACTTTACACACATTCTATGGAATGTTGCAGTATTATTTATCACATCTGATCAGATCTGAGGAGATAAATCAGTGTTATATAGATAGTATGTGAAGCCAAGATTTGAACCCAGTTACTGATCAAATTCCATTTATATGAGCCAGGGAAACGTAAAACTATAAAATTCAGTTTTTGACTGCTGGGTATGGTGGCTCACACCTTTAATTCCAGCATTCAGGCAGCAGAGACAGGAGGATTTCTGTGATGTAAAGGCCAGCCAAGTCTACATAGTGTGTTCCAGTCAAACCAAGGCTACATAGAGGGACTCTTTCAAAAAACCAAAATAATTCAGTTTTTTTTAAGATGAAGGTTGTTTTACAATTTTTTCTTTAAAAATGTTATTTCTAAGAATATTTTAGGAAGAGGAAATTTATTTTTTGCCAGTTCTATTACATGATATATCTAGAAAAATGAATGTTTTTATATTTATTTGTATGCTTTTCTTGTTAAAGCTATTTCAGTGTAGTGGTTTTTTTTGTTGTTGTTGTTTTTTTTAAATGTGAATTTCTAGTTTAGGGCTCCATATAAAGTTACCAAATTTTCAACTTCTTTAAAATGTGCGTATGGAGCAAGCAGGGAGGCACTGTTTTAAAGTGTATGGGGAGAGGGCCTTCTTGCTCAGGGAGCCCAGGCTGGCCTCAAAATCATCATTTTCCTGTATTCCTCTTCCACGAGCTAACATTCCTGGTCTATGCCACCATGAGTAGGTAGTTAACAGCTTGATGGCAGGATTTGTGACTTCCCACTTTCCAACTTGATGGCAGGGACGGTCCTGACACTCTGTACCTGTTCCTTTCTAAGGGGGTTTGCCTCCAGACCCCCCGAAGCACATTCCAGGCTGGCTATGAGTCGTTAGAACTACTTTTTAGAGAGCACGCTAAGTACTGTGGTTATATTATTTTGTTTAATCTTCAAAAAAAAAGTCTGAGACCGTCCATGTTTTATAGATTAACAGAAGCTTTCAGAGGGTAAAGTCCGTCCTTTGCTAAGCACATTGCAACGAGGCTGACATCTAAATTCAGTGACACTGCACTACTCCCTGTTGGTGTTTGTGCCACATGTTAATCCTACTAAGAGACAAGGAAGCAGGGAGGAGGGGGAGACATCCTCATGGAGGCTGCCCTGGGACTTACTACCTGGAGCCCATTGTGGCCTTTGTTTTATCCAGAGCTTTATTTCATTGCTCTTAAAAAGCCACAGAAGATTCTACAGCTTCATGCTTGAATTCCTTGTGAGTATATTAAATCAGATTTCTTTAAATTATAACTCTTCTTCTCCATCTCCAAAGACAAATACATATCGCATTGTTGAGTTTTTAACTAAAATAGTAACATATATACCTTTAGGTACTGGTATTACAGATAAATATTAGAACAAAATCTTGTCATACGGTGTGGTTATTAAAAGAACCAAGAATGTTGTAAGTATACATTCATATAGAACTACACTTTACAGCAAAATGGATTATATACCTATTAGTAAAATTATCTATATGGTCTTTTGATTAGTATAAAAGGAAGATTTCATTCTGTTTAAATGGACTATAAAAACAACAGTATTTACTAAAATAGAATTACTGCTGGGAAATTTCATGAACAAAAAGCCCTCTTGAAGGCCAGTGGCTGCAACATAGTAAGGCAGTGTCTCTTCTATAGAAGAACAGATGGAGAACTTCATGTACAAAAAGACACCAGCTGTGCAACTAAATTCTTAATACTAGGGACAGGAAGAGCACTGTTGCTGGGTGAGATAAACTGAAGTCAACAGCCTTGCCTCATTTGTGGTTCCTCTCCTGGCTGTTGCCCCTCTCCTAGAGGTCACTGTTTCAGCTGATCCACAGTTGAGACTGTATGCTCTGTATGTCAAGGTCAGACTTGGCTGCTTTCTCCACATTTAGGATGTAAAGCATCATTCTGTCAGGGAGTTGAGCGTCTTAATGGCTTTCAGGTCTCTTCAGCCCTCTGTCAGAGATGCTTTGAATTGTATAGAAAGGTAGGCTCAAGTTTTCACCTAACCCTGGGATATAGTGGTTGTTAGACAGCAACACTTAGTGGTTGTTAGGAGAGCATTAGCTTCCTACTCTGTTGCTTCTCAAGGGAGGAACTGCTATGGTGCCTCATGGGCTCTATGTTTGAGTGAAGCCTGAAGAGTTGAAGGACAGGGAGTAAAACTGGAAAAGAGCCCCTTACTCGTGAGAGTTGCACCGAAAGAAATGAAAAAAAAAATGGCTGATAGAAAGGTTGGAAGTTGTCACCTTTTTATTTGTTTTTGGCACTAAAGAAATACCAAAGAAGTTGAATTTATGCTTCTGGACATGCTGTACATCATTTTTGTTTTGTTTTGTTTTTCAAGACAGGGTTTTTCTGTGGTGCTCTAGCTGTCCTGGNCCTGGCTCTATAGACCAGGCTAGCCTCAACTCAAGAGACCGGCCTGCCTCTGCCTTGAGCCGCTGGGATTAAAAGTGTGCGCGCCACCACTGCCCGGCCCTGCTGTACATCTTAACATGGAATTCACAATTTACCTCTCAGTGTTGTGGTTTTTTTTACATTCTCCAGATTTTGAAAGACCACTCACAAAAGATAGGATAAAAAGAGGACTTTTACAAAAACTATTACTATATGCGAGAGTAGTTAAATAGACTTTGATATAATAGTATTGGTGATTGGTATGCAGAAAAAATGAAAAACTATTATGTCAGTTACTGTGAAATATTTTTAGTTATTTCCTTATCGTGTGCTTGTTCCTAAAAACATTGGTTGTGTTATTCTCAAGCCGTTCTGCCTCTAAGAGTTGAAGAAAAAACTGTGGTGTTTGGGCTACCTTTATGGTGAAGGCCTTCTCACCCTCCTCATAATATTGCCAAGTAGGGTAGATGCCACACGATTTCTCTTAACCCGTGGTATTAGCAAATCATATAGGTGCTAATAACAAATACTGGATGCAGTCAATACAGGGATATAAAGTGGAATGTAAGAGCCTATTGCTATGAATGTAGCCAACTACATGTTGTACAGGAATGCTGATGTTATGAAGTGTGGAAACTTGGTATTGAAGATGTGAACTCAAAACTTTGTGGATTTTTTGATGCCATGATAAAAATGTGACTAAAACTGTCCCTTACCACGACGGTGGGGATAGCAGTTTCTGTTAAGCTGTCCTTACTGACGCCAACAGCATTTCCCAGTGGGATTTAGATGCTAGCTAGTGCTTGCACTTTGTATTTAAGAGCCGTTAGACTTTGTTGTTGAAGGAGTAGAACACAAACTAGTTTTGTGCTGCTACAAATAATTTGTCCATATATCTCTATAACACTGAAAACAGCCCACAGCACAGGCGCTCAGGCAGTTAAAGGACATTTTTGTCTTTGAAGCCTAAAGTTCTATAAAATTAAGTAGCACTGTTCTGGTGACTGTAATATAAGATGTCAAACAATCTAAAAATACAGATTTTGCTTTAAATAATCTGTAATTTACTGTATACAAAGGGAGATGTAGGTTACAGCTTTTATAAAAAAGACCCTATTTTAAATGTTTCTTGAGATCGGGGGATCTCAGTAGGAAACTGCCTTTGCTTTGACTTTGTTTAAAAGGTAAAGATGTTTATTAAGTGCACATTTAACTGGTTTAGTCTTATTAGAACTATTTAAGTGATATTAAAAGAAAGGCTATTATCTTTCCAGGACCTGTCTAACTGTAGATGTTTCATCTCTTCAAATTGAGACCCTTGTGTACAAGACAGGTCAGAGAGAAAGAGGGTACGGCGTATCATTATATAAACACCTAAGAGTATTCTACCATGTCTAGTTATCTTGATGCCTAATTAGGCTTCCGTATGCATTTCTGTTTAACGTTTCAGCTTTACTGTTTTGTTTGATGGATTCTCATTGGTCTTAGCTCAACTGTGAATGTGTGCCTCTGATGTGCAATTTATCATCCAATAAATGTTGTGATGACAGCAGGTGGTGAATTTTTAAAATATATACTTAAAGGATTTTCTGTTGCAGTAATGTAAATTTGAAACAGCTGGTTGGATAATACTTTAGAGAATATGAAAGAGTGAATGAATATACTTCACATGAAATAGCGTGTCCTGTTTCCCGGAATTCAGTATAAAGTTCCAGCATTATTCCAAGACTGCGCTAGATGTCTACCCACCTTCCACAGTCTTAGCTGCATAGTAGTGGTACAGGAAAGGTACCGCTGCCTCCTCTGGGCAACTGTTGCCAGACAGGTTCAGCTGGGAAGAAGTATGGTAAATGGTTATCTCTTATGTTTCCTGTAGCTTCGGAGCAATCGTGGACTGGCCAAGCATCCACCAGGTATACAGACTGGCACTAACAGATTCCATTTGCCCCTGAGCCAGTAGGGAAGCTGGAAGTCGAGGCCACTTCCGGTGTTTCCTTCTATCAGCATGTGTACACTGCTCTAGCTATTGAAGCTGGACATGCAGCAGTGCAGTTTGGTGAGGTAGGTGTGGTCTGTCCCATGGCCACCCCACACCTCTAGGGTCTCAGCAGGAAACGGCTATGGACAGAAGACATCTGCCTTGAGGTCACTCAGGACTGAGTCTGAGTGTGTCTCTGTGTGAGATAATGTGTTGAGGCTATAGAGACCTTTGTTTCGATAGCATGATGGGAAGCACTGACCAATGTTGCACCAGAGGAAGCTGTGCTGGTGTGCTCTTACGCCTGATTGGCTTTGAGATTGTCTATGTTGCCTAGACTAACCATTACCATAGGTGCTCAAGCAGTCTTGGTCCTCGCACAGCTGGTCCTTGGAGCATTATTCTATCCAATGTGATTCCGATTAGTCAGTGTGTTCTTGGCTCACCTTGGGTAAATGGTTTCTCCTGAATGATTTTAGCCACATTTATGACTGCACAGATTTATCTGATGTCAGTCCAGGTTTCTCCTCTGTTGCACTTAAGTGCAATTCCTGTATTCAAGTACCTAAAACATTCTCCTTTGAACATTTTTGAGAAATCTAAATACCTCTCTGACATTGCATGCATTTAGCTTGTTTGCCTCCAGGACACGGCACTCTATCCATACAATTGAACCTCCTCTTCTTCCTCACACTGTGGTTTCAATGTTTGCTCTCAAAATTCATGTTAAAATCCTAGAAGGTGGGGGGCTTTGGAAGGTGACTAGGTCATGGATGTGAACCCCTTATTTAGTTACCTTATAAAAGAAACTTGAGAGAACTAGCCAGAACTCTCCATTATGTGAGGACCCGTCAAGATCACACTATCTATAAAAGGGCCCTTTCCAGATACAGGGGTCTGCCAGCACGAGTCTTGGACTTCTCCACCTCTAGGAATATGAGAAACCAATTTCTTATCTATAAACTTTCCCAACTCATTATCCGTTCTTCCATGAATTTCTGTGAGTGATATCTTAATATTTCACAAACATGCTGGGGATATAATTCAGTGAAAGGGTGCTTATTTAGCATGTGGGAAGCCCTGTATGGGTCCTAGCATTACAAAACAAAAGCCAAGCCAAAGAAAGCCCAAACCTGCTTCTCTACTTAATTGTCCTCATCCAAGAGTAACTAAACCTTATCCAGCCAGTTAAGTAAAATAGTCAGGTACTGTCTGATTGGGTCACCATTCAAAGACACTTTCTACTGGCATTCTGTTGTCCTTAGGATAACAGCTGAAGTCTACAATGAGACCATTTCTGTTATGTCTTCTCCAGCCATACTATCTTCCAGTTCAATATACCAACTTCTTCCTTGAGAACTGTGCATATATCCAGGGAACAGAGGTTGTGCAGTGTTAGGGATTGACCTTAGGGCTTCATACATTGCTAGGCTAGGTACTCAGTTCAGGCACTGTTTTTTAAGGAAACCACATGTCACGAAAGGAAAGGTAAGACTGTCCCCATAAATTCATATATTTGAATGTTTAGTGTCTGGTTGGTAAACTTAAGGATGTGGAGACAGCATCTGCGGGCTTTGAGCTTTCAAAAGTCCACAGTGGCTCCCCCCCCCCCGCACTCTCCCCCCCCCCGTGCTCTCCCCCCTCCCACCCACTGCCTTTGGGTTAGATGAAAACTCTCAGCTGCTACTCCAGACCAGTCTACCTATCTGCCACCATACTTCCTACCACAATGGAAATGGCCTAACCCTCTGAAACTCTAAGAAAACCCCCAATTAAACGTTTTCTTTTTGAAATTTCCTTGGTCATGGTATCTCCTTACAGCAATAGAACAGTAACTAAGACAGAAATCCAAGAAAAAATAAGACAGTAACTGTGTCCTGTGTTTTGTTGTCCTAGAAACTCAGGAGGCTGGGGCAGGAGGACTGCCTGAGTCCAAGAGTTTGGGGCCAGCCTAGGCAACACAGTGAACCCCATCAACCCATACCAACCAAAGACCCAATTAGTAAACTAAGAAACAACAACCTGGAACTCAGATCTACTCTTAATTGTCTGGCTGGCTATGTGATGTGGTCTAGAGTTGTGGAGTCTGAACATTTGTGGGGGGTTTTCTTCCTAAAATAGTTAACAACAATAGAAAAATAGTCTCTCAAATCTGCTGCATTAGATGAGTTCAGTCCCTCTACTGGGGGAAAAAAGTCTTGTATGTCAAGTACTTACCAACATCTGTTGCTTATGAAGCAATCAATACCGTCTTTATTTCAGTGGGAAAATGTTTATTCCAAAGACTAATAGAACTATTTTAATAGATATTTAAACTTTCCTTAAGAACCACAAGCCACGCATGACTGGCACAGGGAAGTCCGTGAGCAATGTGACCCAACAGACTTGCAGGAAATGATAGAAATTGTGCTCCAAGGGTCCTTAATCTCATTAACTCACAGGGATTGTCAGGCTACTTTACACTGGCAATTTGGAAACAGAGAATTTGGTTCCTTGTGTTTTGACAAGTGACAGCTGTTTTCATTATAGATGTGCACCGCTGGGCACTCGTGTACATCAGTCATCCCAGCATTCCACTGGTTAGGACAGGAGGATTGCAAGTTTGAGACTAGTCTGAGTTATGCTGGAGATTGTATCAACCCTCACTGCAAAAACAAAAACAATTACACAAGAATGTATTTCAAAAGAATGGGAGAAACTGTTTTCAAGTCGTATCTCATAAGGACTTCATTCCAGAATATTTAAAGAATTCTTAAGACCCAGCAATAAAAATGATAGTCCATTTTAAAAGGGCCACAGACAAATGAATGTATCTGGAGGATATCATCCTTAGTGAGGTAACCCAATCACAAAAGAAGTCACTAGATATGCACTCACTGATAAGCGGATATTAGCCCAGAAACTTAGAATACCCAAGATACATTATGCAAAACAGAAGAAAACCAAGAAGGATGACCATTGGGTGGATACTTCATTCCTCCTTAGAATAAGGAACAAAATACTCATGAAAGGATATAGGTACAGAGACAAAATTTAGAACTAAGATGAAAGGATGGACTATCCAGAGACTACCCCATTCGGGAATCCATCCCATCATCAGCCACCAAACCTAGATACTAATGCACATGCCAGCAAGATTCTGCTGAAGGGACCCTGATATTGCGGCCTCTTGTGAGGCTATGCCAGTGCCTGGCAAACAGCGAAGTGGATGCTCACAGCCAGCTATTGGATGGAACACAGGGTCCCCAATGGAGGAGCTAGAGAAAGTACCCAAGGAACTGAAGGGGCCTGCAACCCTGTAGGTGGAACAACAATATGAACTAACCAGTACCCCCTGAGCTTGTGTCTCTAGCTGCATATGTAGCAGAAGATGGTCTAATCGGCCATCACTGGGAATAGAGGCCCCTTGGTGTTGCAAACTTTATATGTCCCAGCACAAGGGAAGGCCTGGGCCAAGTAGTGGGAGTGGGTGGGTAGGGGAGCAGGGGCGAGGGGATATAGGGAACTTTCAGGATAGCATGTGAAATGTAAATAAAAATAAATAAATAAATAAATAAATAAATAAATAAATAAATAAATAAAAGGGCCACAGAGATAGTTATGGTGGCTCACATCTGTAAACCCAGGACTGACTCAAGGCTGAGGCAAGAAGACTGCTGTAAGCGGGGCCAGCCGAAGCTACAGAGCAAGACTCCTGCTGGAAAATAACAACGGGCAAACAGGCAGGAGCAGTATTTCAAACTCATGGCCAGCCTGGTCTATGTAGTGAGTTCTAGGCCAGCCAGGGCTCTACAGCAATATCCTAGCTCAAAACACCAGGGGGGGGGGCGTTTTAAATAGCCATTTCTCCAAAGCAAACAAAGACAAGAAACAAATACATCATTAGTCATCAGGGAAAGAAAATCAAGACCATAGAAGAGACCAGTTTACTCTGATTGGGATAACAATAATCACACAGACAGATTCCATGAAAACTGGACATGGTGACACATGCCTGTAATCTTGATACTTGGGAGGTGGAGGCAGGAAGGTCACGATCAGCTAGGATTGTGAGTTCTATGCCAGACACAAAAGTCTGCCTCAAAAAGCTGAAATGTGTAACAAGACAGTAATTATGTTAAAGGTGTACAGAAACTGACAAGTATAAAGTGTCATGTAAGCATGTTGGAAACAGTTTGATTAACAGGATTATTGCATGCACTAGCAGGGAGCTTTGCTCGGCCTCTAGGCATGTATCCATGAGGAGTGAAACAAAAAAATCTGGATATAACGTTAGAACAGCATTACTCTATTCACAATAACCAGGGTGCAATTACACAATCCCATCAACCAATAGATGGACTGAAGGCCCCTTCACACAACACAACAGGACTAGGGAAGAAAGTGTTAGCACGTGACACGGTGTGCACAGAAGATACTATACTCCAGAGGCATAAGCTGTGACAGGAGCAGGCAATGACTGCTAATGTTTAAGCTTCCCTTCTCTGTGATGCTGACAGTATCTTAAAACGAGACTGGAGTGACAGAGGCACAGCTCTAAATGCTGTATGGTAAACACTGAACCATATACTATAAGTGCACAAGTTTTCTGGTACATGTAATACTTCAATGAAGCAATAAAAGAAACATTTTAGTTTGGGGGAACAGTTGGAGGGAAAGCTTAACAGTCTTGCACTGTGAAGAGTCACTACCAATTTTACTGGGAGTGAAAGTTGTACTGTAAGATTGGTTTGCACCTTTCCTGCTGGATATGAAAAAGTGTTCTTTTGGTGTATAGACCTCCACTATCTGTGAATGTCTCCCTTCTCCTTGGGTCTCCCTGGGGCTAACTCAGGGATCAAACACTGAAAGCAGGAGTCACCCCTAGGGTGATACCATGCTAGGCAGGACCCAGAAATATGGCAGAGCCAATGGGATGGGTGGGAGCCAGAGCTGCATATGAAAGGAGATGGGTTATTTTCTTAGGTTGGGATCCAGCAAAGGGAAGCCAGCCATAAGGAAAGTAGGTAGGTGAAGACTCTGTGCCGAGGCTCTGGTAAAGCATGAAAAGATGAAGGAGATGAGGGAACCCCTACATCTGAATGTAGTACCCAAGAGCCTTCTGTGCCATTGGACTCTTGTGCCATCCGTTGTTGGGAGGTGAGCCTCATGCAAAGGAAAACTGGGCTGGGGACAAGCAGGCAAGGCAGCAGCATGGCCTCAACACCATTTGGAAAAGAAAAATGTTAACTGTAAGTTTGTCACATAAATTAAAGGTTTGAACAGGTGCCCAAAGACACTGAACGATTACTGCTGTGTAATCTGAAGAGGGGAACCAAACTATGAAAGATCCCAGGTAGCAAAACTCTAGCCAGTGCCCCTGTGCCAACCCTTACAAACAATCCTATGTTCCATATCTTTTTGGAGATCCCCTTTTAGTGACCAAGTTGACCTAAGACATACATGGATGGAGGGTAAGCCAAATGATGGTCCTCCACGCACATCACCCTAATCCTTGGAAACAGCAATGATCCCTTAAATGGCAAAAAGAACATTTTGTGAGTATTACTGAAGATCTTGAGATGTGGAGATTATCCTGCTATACCCAATATAAGTATCCAAGAATGGAGTGGGCTGCTAGAAGCTGAAAAAGTCAAGGAAACCAATTTACCTCTCAAGAGTCTCCGAAGGGAAACCCTGCCCAAGGAGATTTTGGCTGAAGCTGATTTCAGACCTTTAACTTGCAGCAGTATAAGAGAAGTTTTGTGTTAAGCCACCAAGTTTACACTCAGTTGTTATAGCACCAGTAGAAAACAAATTCAGACATGACTAAGAAGTTACTACAAGACAGCAGGGAAGGTGGCTTAGAGGAGTGTGTGTGTGTGTCTGTGTGTCTGTGCGTCTGTGTGTACAGACTATAAAGGCTCTGGCCAGCAATGGTATGTGGGCTGGAGAGGAGGTAAGGCCCAGCTGAATATTGAAGATAAAGGCAGTGACTTAGTATTGATGCCTTCAGAAGAATGGCCACCACATGGAGGAAGAGGATGCCTTCCCTAGGGTGGGTACTGATTGGGTTCTACTTTCTACTTTAAGAAAACAAGAGTTTGGCATGGGAAGGTGTCCTAGACCCACTTCTGGAACTCTTAACATTTTATATAAATATATTATTAAAAAGGCTATGGAGGTATAATTTACCTACCATAAATTAATCTATTTCAATAATTTTCCTGGAGTCACAGTTTTAAAACTAATGGCTTATTTAAGAATGGGCAGAATTCCCCTGTCTACCAAAGCAGTACTTACTTCTGGAAGCTTTCCCTTATATCATGGGCTGGAGGTGGAACACCTTTTGTAAATCAAAAGTGCTTTGACATAAAAAGTTCCCTCAAATATAATTTAAATAAAAGTACCATCTACTTAGAAACTGCTAAACACACACACACACACACACACACACACACACACACACTCAATTTGTCTTTTGCTTAGTTATAGCAGGGTATGGGTTCACATACCTTTTTACCAGCACTTGGGAGGCAGAGGCAGGTGGATCTCTGAGCTCCAGGCCAACCTGTTCTACAGAGTGAGTTCCAGCACTGCCAGGGCTATATAGAGTGTAGAGAGACTGGTCTTAAAAATAAATAAGTAATTAAAACCCACCACCACCAAAAAAGTCAGTTGCAGAAAGACTTTTAGAGGACTCTCTGGTGAATGCTTTCTTGACATTCTCGTCAACTGCTCAAGTGTACACATGAAAACAACTGTATTTTAGAAGATGAAGGTTAATTAATTAAAGCCACTTGCAGCTCATTCTGACTATTCAGTAACTAGTCCCTACTCTGCGGAGACAGTAGCTCTCTGTGCCCCAACACCCGGATCAGCTATCCTTACAGTCAGGCCCCATCAGCCTCTTTCTGACCTCCTTACCAGCTGATAATTCACCCATCACTCCCCAAAGGCCACTTGCTCTGTTTGTAAGTCACAAAAGATACTCTGCGATTTACAGGCAAGTAAGAGAAGGGAGAGACCAGAAGCCTTTCCCTAGGACTCTCCAGCACACATCATGGCTTCAGGTCCCATGGTGGAGCCTGTGGTGCTGGTGGAGGTTGGAGCTTTGGCGAAAGCATTTGCCACAGTGGCTGCACTGGTATGGTTTCTCTCCAGTGTGGATTCTCTGGTGCAGTTTCAGAGTTGACTGTCTCCCAAAGCAGTTTCCACACTCCCCACAGATGTAGGGTCTCTCCCCGGTGTGCACTCTCCTGTGTCGCTTCAGCTCTGAATTCCATGTGAAGCTTTTCCCACAGTCATCACATCTGTAAGGTTTCTTGGCTGGGTGGGCTGCCTGGTGACCAAGACGCTGCAGAAGGCTGCTCAGGCTTCTTCGGCCTCCTCTGCTTCTCTTTAACTCTCTCAGCGGGTGACCTCTGAGGGGATTACTGATATATTCCAGCTCTCTGCAATGTCTCTGGTAGTGGGCAAGTGATTTGGGAGATTGTGGGGGTCTGACCTGCCATTGCAACAATTGGGCATCACTTGCGGTCACCCCTCTTGGCTCAGGGCTGTGCAGGGTACTCCCTTTAGGTCTTCCACATAAGACTGTGCATGCCTTTGCTCCTCTTGCCTCCTCCTGTTGTGGGTTTTCCTTGTCACCTCTCATTCTGGAGAACTCTATAATTAGAAATAATATGCTTTTGTTTTCTACACTTAGAAGAAAGAACTCCAGGAATAGAAGTTTAAATATGTTTTGAGGTTTGTCAGCTTCTGCTGGTGGCATGCGTGCATTAGCCTCCTCTGGACCCATCAACATGGGGTTCCTCACCCTTTACATTGATGAGCCAGAATCTCTGAGGCTTAGTCCTGGGAATCTGCACAGTTAATTAGTTCCCGAAGTGTCCCTAATGTATAGTAAAGCTAGGAACCAAATTCTCCTTCTGTCTTTAAGAAAAGGTAAAAAAGAGCTGGAGAGATGGCTCAGCAATTAAGAGCACTGACTGCTCTTCCAGAGGTCCTGAGTTCAAATCCCAGAAACCACATGGTGGCTCACAACCATCTGTAATTGGAATCCAATGCCCTCTTCTGGTATATCTGAAGACAGCTATAGTATACTCATATAAATAAAAATAAATCTTTCTTTTTTAAGGTATAGGAAAACAATAGAAAAAAATCAGAACTAAGTACCAACAATGAAGAAGGATAACAATTGAAGGGTTATTATTCACTGACAGGTCAATTGTATCGCCTAGGTTGACTTCAAACTCCAAGGCCTAAGTGACCCTCTAAGTAGCTGGACCACAGACAAGTACCACTGCACCTTGAACTAATATCCCTTTCTTACTGACAGCCTCCTTCACTTCAAAGGATGATAAATCCAAGGACTGTGTTGTTTTTCTCACTGCACTGTTGACAGCCTAAGTATTTAGAAAATGGAATACAAATTAGATGTGTATCCTAGTTAAAGGAACTGTCTACCTTCTGACAGAACTGAGGATCAAGATGGATCTGAGCTAGACTAGGCCAGGGAAATGGAGACTCGGGAAAAGTTTGTTCTCATGTGCTGAATACACACTCCCCATGGCATCCGGAGACAGATGTGACTGCTGAGCACTGGAAATGCCTAATGTGGCTGGGGAGCTGAGTTTTGCATTTTAATTCATTTTACATGTAATGCAGAGCTCAGTTATTGCCAAGTGATTTCATCAAGGTTTTGCTCCGTTCACTTTCTGCGACAGGGTCTCACATAGCCCAGGCTGGTCTCAGACTCACTACAGAACTGAAGACGGTGTAAGTGCCTGACTTCTGCCTCCACCTCCCCGGTGCTGAGATCCCAGGCATTCATCACCATGCCTGCCTGCCTTCATCAAGGATCTTAAGAACGATTCAAGTGGGAAAGGAATCATTTTCTGGCATGTGGCCCTGGAATCACTGTATTTTCTCTTCTCTTCTTTTTCAAATTTAATTTTATTTGAAATTCATTTTTTACACTCCATTTTCCATTTCCTGCCCCTTCCCATCCACCCTCCGACTGCTCCACATCCCACACCTCTTTCCCACCCCACCCCTTCCCCACATGGATGCCCCCATGCCCCACCCCACCTGACCTCTAAACTCCCTGGGGCCTCCAGTCTCTTGAGGGTTAGGTGCATCATCTCTGAATGAACACAGACCTGGAAGTCCTCTACTGTATGTGTGTTGAGAGCCTCATATCAGCTGGTGTATGCTGTCTGTTTGGTGGTCCAGTGTTTGAGAGATCTCGGGGGTCCAGATTAATTGAGACTGCTGGTCCTCCTACAGAATCGCCCTTCTCTTCAGCTTCTTTCAGCCTTCCCTAATTCAACTACAGGGGTCAGCTGCTTCTGTCCATTGGTTGGGTGCAAATAACTACATCTGACTCAGCTCACAAGCTTCAAAGAATCCCAAAGAATTCCATTCTGACTAAACATCTACCTAAATTTATGGGTAGTGTAGAAGTATCTGGGGGTGGAGGTGGGGGTAACGGGGTAATAAAGATGGAGCCCTCATGAATGGAATTAGTGCCTTGTCAAAAAGATGAAAAGCCTCATCTTTTCATCATTTTCTTTTCAGCCACATGGGGCACATGGCAGGTGCTACTGTGCCCTGCACCTGGAGGTACCAACTTTGGACTTCTTTCTGTTTGTGTGTGGAAGTATGGTGCATTTGCTTGTGTGTGCCTCTCTAAAGCACAAGAGACCAGAAATAGATGTCAAATGTCCTGTCACTCTGCTCTATTCTCTTGAGACAGGGTCTCTCACTGACCCTGGGCTAAATCTTCCCCTCTTACCCTTGGCCCTACCCCCAGCACTGGCACTGCAGAAGCACACAGCCAGGCCTGTGCTTGGCTTCTAGGGATTTGAACTCAGCAAACACTCTTACCCACTAAGCCAACTCCCCAGCTGACTTTAGGCTTAACTTTTGAAACTGTTAACAATAAATTTGTTGCCCAGTCTAAGGGGCTTTTGTTAACACACACACACACAATTATCACATACAAAAAAGACTAATTAAAATGAATGGAAGAACTAAACAACTCTTTAGAGAACATAATTGTGTCTCTGAATCATTTGATTGGGCAATGGTATTTTAGCTAGGACTCCAAAAGCCAAAGCAAAGAAAAAACTCAACATGACTATCAACATGCAAACCTTGGGCTGGTGAGATGGCTCAGAAGGCACCCCTGGCCAAGCCTGATGACATGATTTGACCCCCGGGACCCACAGAGTGGAAAGAGAGAACTGTATCTCTGACTTCCACATATGCACATGTAATGTGCATGCTCACACATGCAAGTACACAGAAAATAAATAAAAATGTAGTACTTTTTTTAAAAAAAAACATAAAAACAGTTGTGATTCATAGAATACCATCAAAATAGTAAAGATAATTCACAGAATGAGAGAAAACATTCATGAGTTCTCACCTGTGAGGTCTAGGGTCCAGAACCCTTTTTTTTTTT
>NC_034601.1:138451-143361 GCF_900095145.1 Mus pahari | reverse complement strand
ATTTCTGAGTTCGAGGCCAGCCTGGTCTACAGAGTGAGTTCCAGGACAGCCAGGGCTACACAGAGAAACCCTGTCTCGAAAAACAAACAAAAAAACAAACAAACAAACAAACAAAAAATACAAATCTTCCAAGTTAAAAACAGGCAAAGTATATGACTAGAATTCTTCTATAAGCTGGGAGTGATGGCAAAAGCCTCTCATCACAGGACTTAGGAGGTGAAGGCTACAGGAGCAGGAGTTCAAGGACACCCTCAGCTCTGTAGTGGCTTTGAAGCCAGCCTAGGCTACATGAGACCCAATAACCAAAGACAAAATATCAGATTTCCTTTTCACAATGTCTTACTATATTTCTCTCTCTCTCTCTCTCTCTCTCTCTCTCTCTCTCTCTCTCTGTATGTGTGTTAGGGGTGCTCGTTTGTATGACTGTGTGTGTGTAAAGGTAGAGGACACACCTTACAGGAGTGATTCCCTCCTTCCATCATGTGGACCTCAGGGACAGAAGTCAGGTTTCAGGCTTGGTGGCAAGTACCTTTACCCACAGAGCCATCTCACTGGCCAGGACATATAATTTAATAAACATATGAAATAATAGCAAACATAACTCATTAGGGGAATGAAAATCAAAACCTCAAGGGATATGACATCATAATAAAACAGGAAGTGCTGGCGAGGATATGGACAAGCACCCTCTGCTTTGTGGACAGGACCCTCAGACAGGGCAGCCGAGTTACAAATGAATCCAGTAATTCTTCAACAAACTAACAAACAAACACCCAAACAGGCTAGGTATGGTAATGAGGACCTTTAATCCCAGCACTTGGGAAGCAGAGGCAGGTGGATCTCTGTGAATTCAGGTTTACAGAGTGAATTTCAGACCAGCTGGAGCTGCATAGTGAGACACTGTCTCAAAAATAATATCAGTTATCATATGTAATTTTATAAGGCCAGGAAACTGGATTAGTAAGTAAAGGCTCTGGTTACTCAAGCCAGAGACCAGAGTTTGAGCTCTATAACCCAAATAAAGGTAACAGGAAAGAAATGATTCCACAAAGTTTTCCTCTGACCTCCATAAGTGCCCTTTGGCACACTCCACACACACACAAATAATAAATTTTAAAGGAGGTATATGTAACACAACTGCATTTGCAGAACCATGAGAGGCTGTGATGGAAAGAGGCTGGTGAGAGAGCCAGAGTGGTTACCTGTCTCAGTCAATCTAAGGACTGGTTCCTGGAGGAGAGACTTCTCCCAATGGTGAGGACTCAGCCGCTCATGAGATCCTTCCCAGGAAGGCTCTTCCACAGAGTCCTCCACAGAGTCCTCCTGAATATCTCTGCTAGGAGTTTGGGGTTGAAAGTCTCGAAGTTCTTGTTCTACAAGCTGAGTTCCCGTTTTCTCCAAGAGCACCTTTTGCCCTTGCATACAAACGGTCACCTAGGAAAAGGGCTATCCATTAATTCTCCATTCCTTGATGGACTGAGAGCAACATGCCACTCACTGCTATAGAGTGACCCCCTTACCCTGGGAAGACCTGGTAAGGACCTGGAGACCACCAAAAGGAGTTGAAGGGAAGGCATGCAGAACAAAAAGAATGAGGTTGCCTCACAAGCCGCCAGCCTTCCCAGGTAGTGCCACAGCTTGGGCCAAGATCATCAAAAGAGAGCGGGTAAAACTACCGAATCATCACAAGCAATGCTCCCGGGACCTCCCACCCCTTTCTACTTCTGCTAGAGACAGGCCCTGTGGGAATGGAACCAGTATGGTAAGGGGCCACTGAAAGCCATTCCAACTTGGTAAGTTTTCCTGTCAGAGAGCACCAGGTCACTCAGACCCAGCAAAGCTGCCCCACCTGTTACTTGCTTCCCTTGGTGGCTCCAGCTGGGCTTTCACCTGGATGGGGGGGGGGGGCAGACACCCGAGAACTGAGCTGAGACTTTACCATTCAAAGGCAATATGGTAGCCACTTCACTGGAACAAAGTCCACAGAGCTTCACCCAAATTAGTTTCCTTTGGAACAGGCTAGACCTGTTGGCTAAGAATTCTGATTGTAGCAAAGCTTCAAGATATGGGTCAGGGAAGACCTGACAGTAGAGATTGCTTAAAACTACTCTTATAAGGTTACTGGAGTCTCTGAAGGAATTGCTTAGTCCTCTGCTTCCTCACTGGGTCCCAGTGGCTCGGTTTTCTGAAACCCTGTTATGGCTTTGGGGGATAATGGACGATCCTCCAGGCTGGAAGCAACTTTTGAAGCCACCCATTCCCCTGGAATCTCTAACTGGGGATCATGAGACAAAACACTTCCCCAAAAGACAACAGAGACATTACCTAGGACCCACAGAAATAGGACCCTCCTTACCCACTGCTTTGGTTTTTTGGATGCTTTGTGCAAATCTTCCACCAGAGTCACAATCTCCCTGCTGCTCTTTGGATACCGATGCCAGACCTGTGCCTGGATCTCTGGAGGTAGGATGACCAGAAACTGCTCCATCACTAGGAGCTCCAAAATCTGCTCTTTAGTGTGTAGTTCAGGCTGCAGCCACTGTCTGCAGAGCTGTTGAAGGCAGGAGAGCGCTTCCTGGGGTCCAGACACTTCTTGATAGCAAAAGTGTCTAAAGCTCTGGCGGGAAAGCTCAGGGTCAGGATAGGCTTTCTGCTGAGGGGGGCCACGTTTTTCTTCCAGCTTCATTATTATGTGTCTCTCTTGCTTGTCAGAATCCTCAGTGTGGGTGCTCAAAGTTATCTCCATTTTAGCTGCCATTTTGGGGGCTCTGGGCACAATGTCACTCTAATCGTAGACCGATTATTTCTTCTGGAGAAATCTGATGGCTAGAAAAATGTTAGGAACGAAGCCTCTCTGGAAGTGTGAGAGAAGGACCGCCAAGACATAGCTTTCTCACTTGCTAGTCTTTATCCCAGACTCTGAAAACAAAATAGTTCCCGGTCTTTTCGTCAGTTTTTAAGGAGAAAAGTCATAATATCCCAGAAGGGCACTGGAGAGAGTATTTTATTTTGGTATCTGGCGAAATTCACAACACGATCTAACGGGCTGGTAGAGGAATCCCCAGGGAAAGTTTAAGCTATCCTGCGGGTAGCTCGCAGCAACTCTCCGGCATCTGGCAGACACCGACCTGATCCAGTACCTCTGAGCGAAGCAGAGCCAAGGCCACAGCGCGGCCAATGCGTGGTTAAGGATAGGGAGTGCGGCTCCGCGGCCCAGCCAGCTCGGCCTGGTGAGGCTGCGGCATGGGGACACGCAGCTCCGCCGCAGTGTTGGGTGTCAGTTCCAGTAGCCACCTGCGACACCACGTTCTGAGGCAGCTCAGAAGCCAGTGCCCCCTTGCAGGTGACCCACCTTTCCAGAGACTGGACACCGGGAACCCTAGAGCACAGTCTAGGGGCGGAGCCCGGCCCCGGAGACGCCCACTGGCTCCAAGAGCTACCCACGGGAAGGCCCGCCTCTCCTCTACAGGACTGGGTCTCCGGGACATCGCTAATCTTTTATTGGCTGTTTGATCTATCAATCAGTCGCAGTGCCTCTTGGGAGTCGTAGTCCAGTGGCTTTTGCAGTGTACTGCCTAATACCAGATAGTTGGTATTAGGACACACGGTTGGCTGAGGGAATTTGAGGAAGCAGAAAGTGGGAGCCTCTAGCGAGTCCTCCATATGGAGGGCTTCAGGTCAGGTCTCATATTGGCCGGGAGGTCCTCGCTCTTAGGACACGTCTGTGGTGTACTTGAAGCAGGACCCAGGGATTGGACGAACCCACTGAAACCCATTCTTCACAGCAGGATCTTAACTTACTCTGACCTCGCCTCTAGGATTTTTCCTATCCTGCGTGATCTAACCTTCGCAAATGACTCAACGAATACAAATAAGTAGGAAACAAAGTAGTCTGCCCACTGCAAGGACTATCGTCAGAGTCTGAAGTAAAGCCTGACAACCTGCTTCCATCCACGATATGCAATGGTGAGAGATCAGTCCCTGTCTTCACAGTCAATGAAGCAATAATTATGTGATAAATGGAACTTACGAGGTCAGTGTGGGAGGCATTAAACCAGGAGAGCATCTGTTAGACTTTCTTCAGTTTCACGAAGTACAGGATATGAGAAAGTGTAAGGCAATGACAACTTCTATACTTGAAGAACCTTCACTTTTTCTGTACACTTCTTTGTATGCTTGAAGACTTTGGACCCTCTCCCCACATTTCCAAAAATAAATTCTCGTATGATTTTTGCCTTTCTTTCACAGCTCTCGTTTATTTTAAATTTATTTTTAGGTGTATGGTGTTTTGCCTGCCTGCCTGCCTGCCTGCCTGCCTGCCTGTCTGTCTGTCTGTCTGTCTGTCTGTCTGTCTGTCTCTGTCTGTCTGTCTGTGTGCCACATGCATGCCTGCGACCCAGAAGAGAATGTTGGAATTCCCTGAAACTGGAGAGTTGTGAGCTCTGGTATGGGTGTTGGAAATCAAACCCAGACCCTCTGGAAGAGCAGCCAGTGCTCTATACAGTGAGCCATCTCTCCAGCTCCTTTCATTTTTACTCGTTATATATAATCCTTTTGTTGTTCTGAGACTTCTCACAATGTAGCCCAGTGTATAACCCTTCAACTTCTGCTTCCTCAGTGTGGATGATGGGCATGTGCAAGCATGCTCTAGAAAACTTTCAATTTTTTTTTTCTTGAGGCTGGGAGATAGCTCAGTTGATATAGTGCTTGCCACACAAGCATGTGAAAAATCTGGATGTGGTGATGAGCTCTTGTAATTCCGATGCTGGGGAAGTGGAGGAAGAGCAGGTGGATCATTGGAACTCCCTGCCCTCCTACCCTAGCCTAGGTGCTAATTTCGAGGCCAATGAGAGATCCTGCCTCAAAATAGGAAGATGGAAAAAAGAAAGCACACACACACACACCACCAC
>NC_034601.1:116999-138402 GCF_900095145.1 Mus pahari | reverse complement strand
CCACCACCACCACCACCACCACCACCACCACCACCACCACCAGGCTTGGAGGCAGGCACTTGCTGCTCTTCTAGAGGGTTTGGGTTGTATTCTAAGCACTGTGTCAGGCAGCTCACAATCATATATACCTCCAAATTCAGGGGATCTAACACCTCTGGCCTCCACTGCCACCTCACATGTACATGCCCAGATATAGGCTCATACACCTACATATAATTAAAAATAATAAATAAATCTTTAAAAAGTTCAAAAAGCAGCCAGGCATAGTGGCGCATGTCTTTAATCCCAGCACTCAGGAGGCAGAGGCAGGCTGATCTCTGGGAGTTCAAGACCAGCCTAGTCTACATAGTGAGTCCTAGAACAGCCACAGCTACATGGTAAGACTCTGTCTTGAGAAAAACAAAAGTTTTAAAGGCAAGTAACAAACTGCAGAGCCTGGCGTGGCCCTGGTGGGGACAGAGTGACATGGTGCCTGCCCCTAGTTTATCGTTAGTGCTTAGCAAAGGCAGACAGATCTCTGAATTCTTTTGCACTGTTAAAAACATGTATGCTTGCTGTCTCTTAATAACCAAAGGTCATGGGATGCTAATTCATAAGATAATCTAAAGGAAACCTGAAGTGAATGATTGGATTAATTAATGTATAAAATAAAAGACTGGACCTGTGTTCTGCAGAAGATGAGCTCTCCAGAGAATTTTTTAGGACAAAAAGAGAACTGCTATGATTCTGCAGTGTCACCACTGGGGTGTGCGAACCTCACTAGGGCAGACAAAACGTGGGGTGCTAGGCTGCACTACACCCTATGCCCCATCAGGGTTGGGCTTTCGGGAACCTAATCAAGATGTCTGCTAAGAGAGTGTTTAAAAATAATTTAGGGGTGGGAGATTGCAGTCTAAAGTGGGGACCCCAACTTGGGTGAGAAATGAGGCAGACTGAGGCCAAGGATTCCCAAACTCCCTGGTGTCCAGTTGCTGGTATCAGAAGAAGGGGGCTGCACGGGCCTGCTAGGATGAGACCTGGGGAGAGCGGGGGAAACTCTGGACTTGCTTAGCAGTGAGTGTCCAGGGAGCACAGAGGGGCAGCACAGCTCTATGTGAGGAAGGCTTTCACCCATGTCAGTTCTTCATGAGAGAGACAGTCTCAGTTCCAAATTGTTTTGAAATTGTTCATCATACAGAATAGGTGCATACCACTTCCTCAGGGTGGACCAGAGATTAAATACCTTTTGCAGAAAGGAATTTCTGGGAAGAGAAGCTTATTGGCTAAACTCTCAGAGTCCATCTAGATATCTCATTAGCATAAAGAACTCTGTGTTGTGTGCTATGTGACTAGTGATCACGTTCTTTATGTGGGGAGTTGTGGTCACTCCTTCCAGGCCAGGAATCAGGTTGAGAGTAGGTGAAACACCTTCTGTCCTCAGATATGAGGGTATACCAGGGTTTCTGAACCAACTCAACCTTACCAAGTTTTCTGGCATGGTCCACTGCCCAACAAACTGCTTGGAGAACACACACACACACACACACACACACACACACACACACACACACACACAAGCAAGCAGGACATGGACAGAAATCTCTTAGAATAGCAAGTAGAACACAGGTCATGAGCTTGGACCCATGATTTGATTTCGAGTTGTTCCTTTTGCCACTCTCAGACACTCTGTCTCTCAGAACCTCTCTTCATGCCGATAGTCTGATCCTTGGCCACAAACAAAAGCCTAATCAAGATGTCTGCTAAGAGAGTGTTTAAAAATAGTTCTTGACCTTTTCCCCCAGCACCAGGAGTGAGAGAGGGGGAGGGGAGCAACACAAGGTCACAGGGTATGTGTGGGGAGGGGATGACACAACGTAAACTGCTCTTGAGAAATGACCTGCACAGGTGACCTTTGGGCTATAAAAGTATAAACAAATAGAAACTGATAGAAATTTTTTTAGGTAAAATTAATATAACATAAAATTAACCATTATAGAGTGAGCAATTATGGTGTTATTTACAATGTTGTCTAACCACTCTATCTAGTTCTAAAACCTTCTCATTACCCTAAAGGAAAACCTCGAACCTGTAGTGGACTCCCATTCTGTCTGAACTTAGCTGTCCTCACATAATATTCCATTGTATTGACTAGTACAAACTTCCATGTTCCTGTACTTTTTGATCTTTTTCCAGGAGGCAATTTGACTGGATGTATTTCTAGACAGCCTTAAAGTCTATTCCTGACTTAACCATTTACTTGAAAATGGTCTCTGCTGCTTGCTAAGTAAATCCTGTGTTCAGGTATAGCAGAATGAGAGTAGGTCCTTCCTACCTTGCAGAAAAAATCAACTCCAAATGAACCAAAGACCCTAACATAAGAATGGAAATTGAAAATGCTAGAGGAGAAGGAAGGGGAACACCCCAAGCTGCGAGCACAGGCATGGGGCTTTCTGGGAACACTCCAGTTGCTCAGGAAATACATTGTTGACAAATCAAATCTCATGAAATTAAAAAGCCAGGCAGCTGCCAATCAAACAGCTACTCCTTCCCATTGTCAACACGATAGCTGTGACTGTCTTGACAACAGCCCCTCACAGGTACTTGGAAACCTTCAATCCCTCTTGGATAGTCCATGGAAACTTCAGCTAAGGTTCAGATGCCCAGAGAAGACTTCATTACAGCCCAGAGAGCACCCAGCTGTCACTGCCACGGACAACTGCAACTTTGTCCTGGAGGAGGGGGGGAACTCTGCTTTCCTCAGGGCTGCTCCAGAGATGCTATGCTTCTGAAAGGTGCTCCTTCGGAAAGGGAATGCTCCGATGTTCCTGGGTGGGGTCATCTAAAAGTCTCCTAATGCAGGCTGCATCACTTTCTGTGAAGATAGTGGTGCTGGGGTTGCAGCTGCTGCAAGATCTTCAGGGGCTGCTGGAATAATGTTTACAGCCCCCTCCCAACGCACCCCTACCTGGCGTTGCTGGGGTCTATTCCTGGCAGGAAGCCACTGAGGCTGTGTTAGAGAGATCTGATGGGTGTCAATCAAACACTCTAGCCCTCAAGACACCTACAGATTTATCTATTTATTTATTTTCTTATTTATTGCAATAGTAGAGATTGAATGGAGAACCTCATACATCCCAAGCAAGCATCTGTCATATCACTGAGTTGTACCCCCAGCTTTAACCATTTTATTTTTTATAATACTTTTTCTTGAGAATTTCTTTTTTAATTTAATTAATTACTTTTTATGTATTTGGGTGTTTTGTCTGCATGCATGCCTGGTGCCTTTGGAGGCCAGAAGAAGGCACTGCATCCTGGGACTGGAGTTAAAGACAGTTGTGACCCACCACGTGGGTGCTGGGAATCAAACCCGGGGCCTCTGGAAGAACGGCTTCTTAGCTCTCCAGCCTCCATTGTTAATAATTTCATACTGTGGACATTAAAACGTGATCGTATTCATCCCTCTGTTTTTAAAGGGAGAACTTCTAATCCCTGCACTTTGAATCTCAGGCAGGAGGATAGCCATGAGCTGAAAGCCATCCTGACCTACAGTGTGAGACCCTGTCTCAAAACAGCAAAAAGGACAAAATCATTAGAGGTTCTTTGCAGCAGAGATTCGCGATGCCCTCACTTCCCTTATAACCGGTGAAGCTTTTCTCCCCTTCCTCTGTGGCTTTCCACTCCCCTAATTCCTACTCAATTTAAAGGTGTTCCTTACTTCCGGAAGGAAGTTCTGCAGAACTCCAAACTGTTTAAAGAATGATTCTATTTCACCCTGCATTTCTTGTAGTTACTTTAACACTCAAATGAATTGAACAAAGAACATGACTGACTCCTGTCTCCTTGTAATCACTCCCACGAGCCAGCCACACTCTGCTCCCAGATAACTGTAGGAACCTGGGTGCCATAGCTTGTCTCTGAGAAGCTGACCTGGCCTGACCTGACCTGATCGAGTGTGCTGATTGGTATTTTGTGCCTTCAAGATGATACACTTCGCTGAGGTCCAGTGATGGCTCTTCCTGGGTTGTGGCTTTGATCTGAGCTGGAGAAACAAATTCAGGCTAGGGTAATATTGTTAGATTTTAAAAGGGAATTATGAAAATTTGGAAGGGAAAATGTATCTATGTTCGTTCCATTCTATCCAAGGGACAAGATAACCCAAACCAGCAAACGTGAAAATGGTCTGCACGGAACATTTAGTTCTTACCATAAGAAGGTGATTGATAATACTTAATATAATTTCATTCACTAGCATTTAGCCAGCATGTAATTTGTAATAGGCAGGCAAATACAATAACAGAAATGGAAGCAAAGCTGCAGATCCTTTGAAACTACTTCTAAAACCTATTAACAATTGTCCCATATTAATGTGGCTTCTGTCAAGGCACAGGGTGTGTGAACTGTGGTGGTGGATGAACGTTTTGTTTTGTTTTGTTTTTGCATTTTTGTTTTTTTGTTTTTGCCATTCTAGTAATGAGCAGAGTCATTTAAGATAATACAAGAAATACTTGAAGATACAAGAAAAGGAAAATAATAAAAAATTGGAGAGGAATCTCAGAAGAAAATTTACAAGAGCTTATAAGTAAAATTGAAGTATATTCTAAGTATATACTATGGTGGGACAGAGGAGGAAGTATGAGAGAGAAGAGGAAGCCACCGTGAGGGGAGATGGACCATGAGCACATGGCCAGGAGAAAGAGCAAGTATCTGGGGTACACTGCTGGGGTACACTGCTGAGGAGGTAGTAAAAATAGATTAAAAATAACCATAGTCTGAGACCCATTTATTTGTGAGCTAGTCATGGATAAGCTTAAATTGCTTGTACTACAATATAGGTGTTATGGTTCCAACACACAGGTTTCTTGAGATAAGTTTTGTCCTAAACCAGTTGCTGGGTTTCTGGGACAGTAGTGCTGGAAGATTAAAACTTGAGACAG
This sequence comes from Mus pahari, assembly GCF_900095145.1. Lineage (NCBI taxonomy): Eukaryota > Metazoa > Chordata > Mammalia > Rodentia > Muridae > Mus > Mus pahari. The sequence goes on along the minus strand of NC_034601.1, from coordinate 133,489 downwards.
AGGACGTGCTTAACGGACAGACTACCCTCCTAAACTTGCTTAAGGAACCATAGCATATCCCACAACCCACTGACTCATACATAGCAAACCTGATGGCTTTGGCTGTTAGCTGCAATGATTTAAACAAAGCCAGATAGAGAATTTTAGGCTGGCAAATGGCCTTGCCTATCTTTTCTTATTGATTATCACACTGGGTAGAAGGTAAATTTGGATGCAGAGACAGAAAGGATAATCAGGTGAGGGGGATGGGAAGCATGATTAATTAGCCTGCATGTGGCACTAAGAAGAGACAGAGAACCGGACCACGATGATGGATGGCTAAGATACCAAGATGAATTCTATTTTCATCTGAAGTTGATAACCCGTGTTGTGAATTCATGGAATTACAGAAAATTATACAAGAAACTTCACGTTTCTTTCCTTAGAAAGTAAAAAAAAAATCATCAGAATTATGTTATAATACATAACGTGGACATAAGAGTCAGGGACATTGAAATAGGTCAATAATCTCTGGACATACAACAATACATATCTGCCCTGCTACCTGTGGCTCACAGTAGTATTTCTGGAAAATAAACAAAGAATGTCTCAAGTAACACTAACCATCTTCCAAATGTGTAGGACTGTCAGGATATGCATTGGCTTTACTGAAGGCAGAGCTTCTCATAAGAAAACAGAATGCAAGCTGGAGAGGCAGTAAGTAATGAAGACGATCGTGTAGGCCTCAGCTGGCTCCTCTCCCTTTCCCCAGCAATCTTCCCAGGGCCCCCTTCACTTCTTTGTTTCTTAGAGTATAGATGAGCGGATTCACCATGGGTGTGACCACAGAGTAGAAGAGAGAAATGAATTTTCCTTGGCTCTGATTACTGCTCTTAGCTGGAAGCAGATACCCATAGATCGCAGAGCCATAGAAGAGAAACACTACCACCAAGTGGGAGACGCATGTATTGAAGGCCTTCCGACGTCCCTCCACAGAGCGGATCTTCATCACTGCCTGAGCAATGAAGCAGTAAGAGACCAGGATAACGCTTACTGGGACTACAGTGAAGAAGGTGCAAACACCATTGAGCACCGCCTCATTGAGACTTGTGTCTCCACAGGCCAATTTAATCATGGCCGGTACCTCACACAGGAAGTTGTCCACTTTCCGGTGTCCGCAAAATGGGAGCTGCAGAGTGAATGTTGACTGAATCACGGAGTTGCCTAAGCCACCCAACCAGCTAATAGCAGCCAGCACCCAGCAGAGGCGAGGATTCATGACGGTCGTGTAGTGCAGGGGCCGACAAACTGCCACATACCGATCAAATGCCATCACCACGAGCAGTATGCACTCAGTAGCCCCCAGCCAAAGGAAAACATAGAGTTGAGTTACACACCCACCATAGCTGATTGTCTTGTCTGGCCCCCATAAATTTTTCAGCATTTGAGGGACTGAACTGGTAGTAAAGGCAAGGTCCAGGGAGGAGAGGTTGCTGAGGAAGAAGTACATGGGTGTGTGGAGCCGCGCATCAAGGCGCGAAAGCAGGATGATGGTCAAGTTCCCAACCAGTGTCAACAAGTAAGAGGCCAGGATGACAGCAAAAAAGACGATCTCCAGCTGGGGATGGTCAGAGACACCCATCAGAATGAAGCTCCCAGAAGAGCTGTTGCTGCTCACCTCCATCCCTGGCTGCCTCAGTCACTGAAGTCTGCTCAGGCAAGGGAAGAGGTTAAACCTGCATCCAAAGTGCACCTCAGGCTCCACAGCTAAAGATCACTCCACCTTTCCTGGCTACAAGCTTTCGTGCAAGCCCTGGTTGTCAGTTGAGCTGGGATTTCAAAAGGGACCTAGCACAGAGATGAAGGGAGTGTCTTGTGAGGGACAGACAACAGATAGGGCAACAGGTCAGAGGGGAGCTGGCATGTTAGATCAGATACAGACCTTTTCAAAAACACCAATTTCCTCAACCAAGTTTTCTTCGGCTCTGAGAAGAGGGAGACACCTCAAAAATCTCCTCAAAAGTTACTGGTAGATTTCTTTCTTAGGCTTGAAAGATGGCTCAGCAATTAAGAGCACAGAATGCTCCTGCGGAGAATCCAACTTTGGATTTCAGCGCCCTTATCTCGAAATAGCCTATAAGTCCGGTTCCAGGGGATCTGACATGCACTTCTGGCAACTGCACATATGTGAACATACCACCCAAAATTCATGCCTACATGATTTAAAATAAAGTCTTTTTTTTTTTGGACAGTCTGTCATTATACAGCCCTAGGCAGACTGAAAGTTGCTGTGTAGACCAAGCTAGCCTTAACAGAGATTCCACCTGCTCTGTTTTCTGAGTATTGAGTTTAAAGGCATGTGCCACCATGACCATCAAAATAATCAATCTTTAAAGAAATTCCTTTTCTCTGTCTTTGATAGTCCTCTCTTCTCAAATTAAAACTCCTGGTCTGGAAAGATCATCACGTGTCTATCGGATCTCAAAACAATGAAATGGTGGGGAGCTGGAGGGATGCCCAGCCATTGAGAACATTGGTTGCTCTTCCAGAGGACCAGGGTCCAGTTCCCAGCAGCCACCTGGAGGCTCACAACTGTCTGTAACTCAAACTCCAATAGATCTGATGCTTTCTTCTGCCCTCCATGGGCACTGCATACATGTGGCACACATATACACACATAGGTAAAACATACATACACACTAAAAACGAACGAGAATACTGAATATTCACCATACACAAAAAGCATGAATTTGTCAGTGAAGAAGAGGGTGAATACAGAACAAATAAACACATTCCAAAAACAGTCAAATGTGTGAAATATAAAAGTGGGTTTTCTGTTAGGAAGTTAAATCAGTTTACATGTGTCCATAATAAAGGAAATTAAAATATACCTGATAATTTGAAGTCTATTATGTTTACTGCTAAACCAAGGAATCATTCTTAACATCTCAAAGCAGCAAACAAACACATTCTTGTCAATAACAGGCCAATTAGCATCTCCTTGGGCAGTGTGTGTGTGCACAAGCTCACACAAGTGTGTGTGTGTGTGTGTGTGTGTGTGTGTGTATGTGTGTGTGTGTGTACAGAAGTCAGCCTTAAGTGTTATTCCTCAGAAGTGGTACTCTTTGCCTTTTTAATCAGGGTCTCTTATGGTAACCTAGGGTTTGTTGGTTAATCCCATGTGTTTCCCCTGCCCAGTCCTGGGATGACAAGGTGTACTGTCACATCTAACTTCTTCACACCACCACAGCTGGCTTTTTATGTAAGTGCCGGGGACTGAACTCAGGTCCTCAGACTTGTGTGACTAGCACTTTACCTACAAGACTGCTATTTCTAAAGATAAGAAAACCAAGATCTTTTCTCTTCGTTTGCCTACTAATTAAATGGATCTAAACAGTAAATAATTCATGGGTCACTTGGAAACCAACAGTTGGGAGAGAATTCTGTCATTTCTCTGAACTGTGGCCTGTCTGTTCCATGGGAACTTCAGCTACTGGCCTAACCAGAGAGACATTATTTAAGGGAAGTGTGTAGGGGAGCTTAGGGGATTTTATTGCAATTGTCAAGAGCCACTTGACTAAAGATTGAAACTGTCCTTTTTAATCACAAATAGCAAAATATTGGTAATCCTGATGCCAGAATCCACACAGGAGACCAGGAGGATTTTATGAGTGTATGTGCAGGTGCATGTGTGCGTGTATCTGGAGGCCAGAGGACAACCTTTGGGTGTCATTTCTTCTCAGTCACACTACCATATGTTCTGAGACCTGCGGCTTACTCTTGGGTACAACTAACCTCAAGGATAAAGCACACAATAAAGAGAAACAATGGGCCCAGGCCCAGAGTCTGAGGACTTGGCAGTTGATGGCAAGAGTTCAGTTAATAAATATAGAACAGGGGGGCTGGTGAGATGGCTCAGCGGGTAAGAGCACCCGACTGCTCTTCCAAAGGTGCAGAGTTCAAATCCCAGCAACCACATGGTGGCTCACAACCATCCTTAACGAGATCTGACTCCCTCTTCAGGAGTGGCTGAAGACAGCTACAGTGTACTTACATATAATAAATAAATCTTTAAAAAAATAAATATAGAACAGTGCCCACAATTAACTCCCCGGGTATGAGACTTACAGGATGAATAGCAAGATCTGGTGCACCCCACGAGGAGCAGATTCTGTTAAGTTAGACTGGCTTGATCCCCTCTGCCATACACAGGAACACACATTGAAGGAATTTGGATGGTACGGCACACTGGGAAAGATGTCTGGACCTCCCCTTGGGGACGTGTATGAGGAGAACAGGCCCATACTGTAAGACTAAGGCACATGGGGGCACAACTAGGGAACAGCTCATGGCTTATTGTGCTGCACGGTGCAAACCTGCATTGTGCCTCTTGAGGAATGAAAATTGCTCTTATAGGATTTTTTTCTCAGAACTCAATGTCTGGCACTCTTGACTATAAAGGTTGAGAACATGCAGGGGGAGATGGTGGGGTTACTGAACCTTAGAGAATAATAAGGAGTTAGATGCCTATTGAACTTATTGCTTTTGCTTCAGAAAAAAAAATAGTGTAATAAAGCTGATTACCTCTTTCATTCTGGATGTTGAAAAATAGGGCTAAAATGGGTTAACAATCTATGAAGAAATTATACATCTCTTGAAATCACTAAGCCTGATTTCAGCAATACCTATGATTAAGCTACTATGCAATCACAGACTATAAAAGGTGTAGTAAACACATGAGCTATTAATTCACTCGCAGATTCTGTCAGTCTCCTTCCCTCTCTAACTCTGCACCTCCTCTTTGGGACCTGTACCCCGCTGGAGCTGAACTCTGGCACCAGGGATCTGCCTGTCTTTACTCCTGGTATATCATCAGCACATTTGGCTCTATTCACTGGGGCTTGAACTCAGGTCCCCGTGCTTGTGGGGTAAACACTTTACTAACTGAGCTATTTCTCCAGCCACAGAGGAGTCCTACTGTGTCAGGGATGACAGGCTGTTGGAGCAGCTCCCAAGTCATCTTTGCATGTTCATGTAACACTGGGGAACTGAGGGGCTCGGTTACCCTGACTGCTTGGAAGTCCTCTTTGATGCATCCCTTCCTATCTTCTCTATTAAAGTGTGTTCAGCTCTCCACGGGAGATGAGCAGACGGCTCATTCTCTGCCATGGATGAGCTGCTCAGTTTGTGGAAGGCCACAGGCCTGTGGCTGCTCTGGAGTGCCCTATCTCCTCCAGGCTCTCCTCTGCTCCTAACTGAGCAATTTCAGCCTAGAGGTAATGAGCAGAAAAATGAAAGGCTGTTGGTAGAGTGGAGAAGCTACTCCAGTGCAAGAGAAAATACCAGACTGAAGCCTCAAGCTTGGTTAAGTATACCTGCACAGTTGCATCCAGTCGCTTGGCTGTTCCTCAGGGCCCTTTCCTCTCCTTTACAGGGTCTTTTCTTTTAGTTCCTAGTTTCCTTACAATTTGGGGGCATGCTATTTTGTTTATTTTTGAGATGGTTTTATGTAGCACAAGCTGTCCACAGCCTATCATGTAGCCAGGTCTGGCCTTGAAGTCTAAAGATCCTTCTGTTTCTATCTCCCAGGGCTGAGATTAAAGGCACAGATTCTAATCCGGAAGTCCTAAATTAGTCCAGATGTATTTACATTTTAGGGAGAACATAAAGGGAACAATATTGAACTTTCCTTTCTGAAAATGATGCACTATGGGTGGTTTTTTTCCTTATTTTTGTTTATTTGAAACACAGTCTTACAAAGCCCAGTTTGGCGTAAAACTTTATATAATCAAGGATAGCCTTGAACTCAGGCCTCTGCCGCCAGAATACTGGGATCACATGCCTGTACCACTACATGTGGGCTTACGCCATGCTAGGGCTTGAACCCAGAACTTCATGCATGCTTACATGAAACATACATGGTCCTCACCTTTGCCTGTCTGTATTTAATTTGAAAATGCCACATACTGGGGGTAGCTCACAACTGTTTCCAACTCCAGCTCCAGGGCGTCCAACGGCTTCATCTGGCCTCTGAGGGCACCTGTGCAGATATGCACATATCCCCCACACTAACATAATTAAAAATAAATCTAAAAATGTGCCACATGCTGAGAGAAGCAACCAAGATGCGCTTCTTCAGGAGGCTCCTGGGGCTAGGATGTAGCTCAGTGGTAGCCTACTTGCCTGACCTGACCAAAGTCAGGCTGCTTCAACCTCCAGCATGGCGAGGAGCCAGGAGGGGCAGCATGAGAGCTTGTATTTTCGCTCTTTCCCTCCTTCCTTGGTGCCTTGCCTAGTTCTTTCCCTAAAGGTCACAACTTCCTTTTGCCTGCTTGTGGACTATCTGCCTCAAGTCTGACGGTTGGCCTTAGCTTTCTCCTATGCAGAGGTAATTCCTGCTCTGTTGCCACTTCATGAGTCTGGATGCCTGGCATTCAAGTCCGAGTGTTGTACTGACATTATCCTGAACAAAAAGATAACGGAATCATTAGAAATAATTAAAAAAAAAACAAACAAACAACAACAACAGCAGCCCTAGGCAGACCTGTTGGCAAATGTCTATCATTCTAGGACTTGGGAGGTGGAGGTAGGAAGAGCAACAGTTCAAGGTCAAGACCAGAGTAGGCTTCAGAGACCCTGTATCAGAAAGGAAAAACCAAAGGCAACTAGCCAACTAACCTAATTCTCCTAGGGTTGCCAGAGTTTTAAAGTATATCTTATTTTTATTTATTCAAGAAATGGAAAAAATTAATTAAAAAAAGAAATGGATGATAGTGACATTTCCGAAGAGCTTATTCTGCCTATTTTGAAGAAAATCATCTAAATTAATATTGTTTCTGATTGATCTGAACAATTATATGTCTTTCAAAAATGCAAAAATACAAAAAGGCAGGCAAGATTCACCAAACCAAATAAAATCTTTTCCGAGAAGGGACAAAGTGTGCATGAGACTGCAGCCGGGTGGATTCCGGATCCCAAGGAGACCTGGAGAAATGGCTAAATGTGTTGCCTATGAGCATACAGAGCGCTTGCTGGCCTCCAGGCTCCCTCAGTACCTGTGACTCCTCTCAGATCCTCTCACTCCATCCTCTTCCCTTAACTTCTCCAGCTCTTGGGCTTCCTTCCCTTCCTCCAGATTCTCATTCCAATATAACCCTGACATTTCGGCCATACACTCTTTTTCTTTGCCCTCTTGCCCCTCATCTTGGCTCTCTTCTCTTTGCTTTCTCCTTTCTGTCACTCTTTCTCTCTCCCCATCTTCTCTTCCTGGTCCACTCTGCTGGCCATATTTAGTCTGCTAATTCTTTTCCCCTGTCTAGACCCTTCTGGTGCCTCTGGCTGCACTCTCCCTCATGTCTACAATAAAAACCTCAGCTATACATGCAGTCATCATAGCCTCACATTATATACCAGCCACTCAATAAATAAAACGATTTAAGGCATTAAACAGAGTAAGCATGAATTTTCTTCCTTAAATTTCAGAGTAGGGAAAGTTTGGGTCCTAAAAGAGATCTGGTTAAGACCAATAAGAGAAAAAAATGTTTGTTATTAATAATATATTCATAGAAAGGAATCTTCCCAAGCAACACTTCCGATTCAGCTATTTAGATGTAGGCAACAATGACAATGGGGAGTTAAGGGAGGCAGCCTGTTTGGAGGGGAAGATTAGTGAGGCTTCATTAAAATGTGTATTTTTATTCTACTGCTGATGATAAATCCTTGGCTTAGTGGGTATCAATGCTTGCTGCTGATCCGGATGACCTGAGTTTGATCCTTAAGACCCATGTGGTAGAAAGAGTACCTAAGCTCACAGGTTGTCCTCTGACTTATGTATGGATACAGTAGAATGTACTCCTCCAAAGAAGGGGACAGGGAGGGAAGAAGAAAGAAAGAATGGAAGAAGGAAGGGGCTGGAGAGATGGCTCAGTAGTTAAGAGAACAAATATTCCAAAAGGAACTGGGTTCAATTCCCTGCACTTACATAGTGGCTCACAACCATCATCTGTAACTCTTGTTCCAGAGGATCTAGCACCCTTTCCTGGTCTCTGCAGGCACTAGGCATGCATGGGGTATGCATACTTACATGCAAGCAAAACACCCATATACATAAAATAAAGTCTTAAAAGTCATAGTTGAAGGGCCCGTGAGCTAGCCCACAAGCTCTAAGGAACACTGGGTTTTAAAAACCTGAAAGCAGTAGTGGATCAGATAAGTAGGAACATTCAGCCAACTCAGGGTACAGCCGGCAGGGTAAGCCCTGCTTTCTCAGGAACGGATCTCCAGGTTAAACTATAAGCAATTTGCAAAGGGTGTCCCCAAAGAGGAACAACCATGAGGAGTGCTCTGGGAGCGAGTCTGCTGTGTGTTGCTTTAGCACTTTCTCCTTCAGAGGGTCATGTCTGATTGGCCACTGGGAAAGGGACAGGGAGAGTCCGTCCACAGTGAGAGAGAAGCAGTCCAGGAAGGAAGGCCAGATGGTACAGTTCTGTTAGGAGGTTAAAGTGGGAGTTTGTTTTCTATTTTTCCTATGAATGTCTTCACTATTATGATGGGATTGTACAGATCCAAGCGTGCCGAGCAGTGCATTCTTGCTTTATATAAACAAAACAACGGACCGAAAGTTAGGAGAGGCTGTGACTGGACATTATGAGATTTCAGTTGATAACACAGCAGACATTCTCTTTGCTCAGCCACAGGCCTGCCTGGACGTGCTGTATTCAGCCTTTGAGTCTTTGCTCCATAACTGGGGCAGGCTTTTCCAGTCAAAGGGGGCTCCGATGACTACTAGTGGTTTTTTTTTTTTATAGCTATTGTTTATCTTTCCTAGTTAAGAGTTTCCTAGTTGTCTACAGATGATTTTTGCTAAAGGGTTCTGAATAGTGCCATGTTAAAATTTCCCTTGTTGGGCTTTTAACCTCATGGTCAAATACTAATATTGCATTTGCTGAGACAAGATTTGAAATTATATCAAGAGTTTTATTTTTTCTGACATTTAAAGTTCTACATAATAAAGGTAAACTTAAGTAAAAAAGTTCCCTTGTTAGTTCAAATATTTTCTTTCTTGTCTCTCCTCCTTTCTGTTGATGGAGAGAGACTTCTACAACCCTGGCCTTCCTCCTGAGGAAGTACAGAACAGCCAATTAAAAAAAAAACCTGAAAGCCTCTAACCCCTTTGCTTTCTCTCTTCTTCCAGACCCTATCCCACCCCATCTATTCTCTCTCTCTCTCTCTCTCTCTCTCTCTCTCTCTCTCTCTCACTCACACACACACACACACACACACACACACACACACACACACACTCTGGACTCTCCAGTAATAAACACCGAGGAGTTTTATGCAGAACTATACCTGTGCTTTCAGGATCCCCCATTCTTCTGCCTGGTGTTCAGTGGATGGAGAGGACCAGAGCGTGAGTCCAGAGCGCTGTGTGGTTGTCCACTGGGCTCCTACACTGACTGAGCCATTAGCTTTTAAACTGATGTTTTTGACCTTTGAGCAGCTCGAATCTGCCACCCAGAGGCCTGACTCATGGGGCTGATACTGAAAGACCCAAGAGGCAGGGTACCTCAGTCCCCTCTTATCCACAGCAAACCCCCAGCCCAGGCAATTAGCACACAGGGCCTGTGTGGCCAGAACACAGGAAAGAGGTGTCCCTGAAGAACCAACTTAGTCTTCCATCTGACCTCTCTCCCTAAACACAGAGAACTAATTGAACTTGAAAGAAGAGTAAATTGTGTCCCCCATTAGTGATCACATGTGGTTTGATCTTTCTTTCTTTCTTTCTTTCTTTCTTTCTTTCTTTCTTTCTTTCTTTCTTTCTTTTTTTCTTTCTTTCTTTCTTTCTTTTCCTTCCTTCCTTCCTTCCTTCCTTCCTTCCTTCCTTCCTTCCTTCCTTCCTTCCTTCCTTCTTTCTTTCTTTTCCTTCCTTCCTTCCTTCCTTCCTTCCTTCCTTCCTTCCTTCCTTCCTTGCTTTCTTTCTTTTTTTCTTCATGCTCTTTCTTAAGGATCCAGATGCCCAACCCCACTGGCAGAGAAACAAGTAAGGAATAAGGTAGTTATGTGTCTTGGCTGTCGTTAGGTAGCTGCTGCCCAATTAAGGCTTTTTAAAGCAGGTACCAACCAGCGTTCTTATCTGTAAAGTGTGCTTCTGAGATTTTGGTCTGGGACTTTTTTGCCCACTTAAATTGTGCCATGGAAAAGCAATAATTTATAACCACCACTACAGAAACATTTGGGATGTAAATGGGAACATGGTTAGGTCATTAGATGTCTTAGAAATTGAATTACTTCAGAAACAGTTGAGAAATCACATTCATTCAAGAAATGGACACAGGGCTGAGGACGCAACTCAGTGACATAGACTTCCGGAAAGGTCTTGGGTTCAATTTTCAACACTAAAGGGAAAAAAATGTTAAAAGTGTGCAGTTGAGGAGTTATAGCCTAGACAGGGTTAGCCTGACCCTGCCCAGTGGATCACTGTCCTGTGGGCAGACTCCATCATCTCAATATCTGCCAGCTTCCAGATGTCAAATATGTGCTAAGTAGTCGGCAAGCAGGAGAACAACCACACATCACCAGATAAGCACCATTCTGACTTTTGTACAAAAGAGGAACTAAATCTGGGAGGTTTTATGTAACCCACTGAGAGGCAAGTGGCTAGTCAGTTACTAAATGAAGGTCTGTAGGGATGGGGACTTGGTTCATTTGGAAAGTGCCAGCCACATACACATGAGGATCTGAGTTCATATTCCCAGTACCCATATTAAAAGCCAAGAGCGGAGAACGGAGACATGCATGGTTCAGCAGTTAAGAGCACTTGTTCTTGCAGAAAACCCAGGTTCAGTTCCCAGCATGCACCTACACTGTGGCTCACTACCATCTATAACTCCAGTTCCAAGAGATCTGATGCCTTCTTCTAGACTTTATGGATGCCAGGCACACGTGTGGTACATGGATACACATGCAGACAAAATACTCAGACAGATAAAAAATAAAATAAATAAATCTAAAAATTCATTAAAAAAAAAATTCAAGCTGGGAATGATGGTGCCTTTAGTCCTAGCACTCAGGAAACAGAGGCAGGTGGATCTCTATTAATTCAAGGCCAGACTGGTGTCAAGTTCCAGGATAGCCAGGGCTCCAGAGAGAGCACTTGTCTCAAAACTAAAATAATAATTAAGTTTTAAAGTTAAAAAATTCAAGTGTGACCACATTCAACTATAACCTGGGGGAAAGTGTTGCAGGGGCAGGTAGATCGCTAGAGCACATTGCAAGCCTTCTGACCACTCAGTGAGTGCCAGATTTAGTGAGAGACCCTGTCTCAAAGGCCAAGGTAAAGGTCAACCAAGAAAGATACCCGATGTCAACTCCACCCCCACCACACTTACATGTGCATGGACCTGCATGCACATATGAACACACACACACACACACACACACACACACACACACACACACACACACACCCTGGTGGTTCACATTATAATCCCAGCACCCAGAAGACTGAAGCAGGAAGAATGTTAGATTAAAGTCAGCCTGGGCTTCATAGTGAGACTCTGGTGGAAAAAAAAATTAGTCCGCTTGATTCTAAAGTCCATACTGAGAAGAAATTGGCAAATGTCTATGTCCATCATCAGGAAATTAAAAAATATGACATCCGTACAGAATCATGTGAACACTGCCAGCATTCTCAAGAAGGGGGTTCTATCAGTCACTTAGAATGTCATTTTCTTTTTCAACCTTATTTCCAATTCCTACTCTCATTCTTCTGCGCTCCTTCTTAGGTACCAACCCCTTAGACTGTGCCTCAACATCCAAACACATATGTACCTGTGTAAAATGTACAATGTTTTGTGTTTGTAAGTGTTATTTATCGCAAGGGCACTGTGTCTTCTTGCCCTTGAACACCTTTAGCAACACTGTTTCAATTTTTAAAAGAAAGACATGCTGTTGTAATGGTTAATGGTTTTCCTCTTAAAAGATTTTGTGTGTACATAGGATTTTATGTGTACTATGTGCACTTGTGAGAGCAGGTTCCTATGGAGTCCAGGAGAGGATATCAGTTCCCCAGAGCTGGAGGTAAGTGCTTGTGAAACACCTGATGTAGATGCTGGGAACAAACTCAGGCCCTCTGGAAGAGCAGCAGATGTTCTTAACTGCTGAGCCCTAATCTAACTCCAGCCTCTAGTCTTTTCTTTTACATTTTATTATTTATCTACCGGGGTGGGAGGGGCAGTCTGCGTACAATGTTGCAAGTGTGGAGGTCAAAGGACAACTTGGTAAAGTCAGTTCTCACCTTCTACCACGTGGGTTCCAGGGACTGAATTCAGTTCATCCAGGTTGGGCAGCAGGTGTCATGACCCAGAGCCACCTCAGAAGACCGTGGTGGTCAATGTTAATTGTCAACTTGACAAGATTCACAATGACTCCTGGGTGAATCATCTATGACTGTGTTTCCAGAAAGGTTTAAGTGAACAAGGAGGATCCTTCCTTCATGTGGGAGGAGCATCTGGTGCAGAAGAGATCTAGGAAAGTAAAGAATAATGAGATCTGAGCACCAACATGGCTAGCAGCCTATGCTCCTGCTGGTGTGCTTCCTACCCATGATGCATTGCACCCTCAAGCTGTGAACCAAAACAGACCCTTTCTTCCTCAAGCCTTAATAAATATAGTGATAAAACGTCATTAGGTGGAAGTCTTTGTATGTCAAGATAGTTCTCTGCTCCCTCTACATGTTAATCTTCTTTCACAGTGCTGGGTTCTGGGTGGAAGCCGAGAAACTCACTTCAGGTACAGAAGCTTAAAAACGAAAGTTTCATCTCTGAGCGCTCAGGGAGGTGGCCAGTTCCAGATCTGAACCACGTTCCTGATGTGAGATTGTACAATTTTAAAGGCTGCGAACACAAAGTGAGACAGGCGCTGAGGTGAACTGCAGTGGTATCCAGTTGTATCTTGACATTATGGGTTAAGCAAGGGAGAACTTGTTGGAGACTGGGCCGTATCCAGGGTACCTGGCTTCAAGGTCCTTACTTCATTCTCCTAAATATTAGGTCCAGAGCTCAGAGTGACAAGGGGACAAAGGAGCAGATCAGCTGCATGTAATTAGGGCATAGCAGGCAATTGTTATATATTATAACTTATGCACCTTGGCTTAGATAACAGCAATTTCTATATTCTTTACTGGTTAACAAACAATTAAGAAACTATTTGGAGAAGTGGGATAGGAGTCCATTCCTAGGCCTGGGATCACGAACTTGTTTGACCCTGCCAGCAAGATGGAGATGTTGTCCTTGAGGTGTCTGAACTCAGACAGCTGTTGGCAACAGAATCAGTTCAGCTCTAGGGAAGTCCCCAGCTCCCCTAGGGCCTGGGACCTTGAATTTAGTTTCTCTTTGTGATTAAATGGAGTCTGAAAACAAAATGGAAGCACTGAGAATACGTTTCCTTTGCTTGTCCCCAACAGTGTCAGCAGAGTTTTACAAATTCTCTTTTAGGGCGGAAGATGCTTCTCAGAGGTAGAAATGATGAGTTCAGTCTCTAGCACCTAAAAGTGATGATGACGTCTCCTGGTGTCATCTTCCCTGGGTTAATTTCTAGACATTGCTGTAACTCTGGCAGTCTGGTTCATTTATAACTATGAATGCTAACTTACTTTCTTCCATTTTTAGTTGACTATTAATGTAAGAAAAGAATATTATAAATTTTTTGTTGTATGAGAGATATCTGAGAAAATCATCTTAAAGGGGAAAATTTGTTTATTTATTTATTTATTTATTTATTTATTTATTGGCTCAAGGGTCAGACATTTCAGCCCATAGTCACTTGTCTCTATTTCTTATAGTCCCTTAATGAAGCAGAACATCATGGCAGAAGGGCAGTGCAGAGAAAGGCAAAGGTGCACGCATGTGTGTATGTATGAGTACCCATGGAGCCAGGAAGAAAGCATTCACTGAATCCCCTGAGGTTCAAGTTACAAGTAGTTGTGAACCACCTGCCTTGGGTGCTGGGCACTGAACTCAGGTCCTCTAAAGAACAACACATGCTCTTAATCGCTGAGCCATCTCTCCAGCCCAGGCTATATTCATGGCACACCTCTCCTAACCCACTTCCTCCAACCAGGCCTTATATCCTAACAACCCATTCAGCTACGAACAAATTGGTGTGTTAACCCACTAATGAGTTTAGCATCCTCAAGTTCCAATCATTCCCTCAAAACTCATTAACTGGCAAAAATCCTTTAACATAAAGGCCTTTTAGGTTCCTACCATGTTGAACAGTTGTGATCACTGCAGGTGTATTCTTCACTTTACAGGAGACTTGATAATCTGTTTTCTACATCCTGCCAGAGATGAACAGTGGTTCCAGCTGTTCTGCATCTTTCCTACTGTCTGGTAGGCATAAAATTTTCTCAAACCTATTTTAACAAGGCTTCAACCTCTCCTCTAGTCCACTACCCATCAGAGGCAGTGGAAGAGAAAAGCTTTTAGGATATAGGGAAGTAGACCTGTTCAGCAAGAGTTCTTTGGGGGTGAGCTCAATATTCTTTGTCAGTCCTATAGCAAATACCAAATCCGAATCAGCAAGCTTCAGTCCAGTCCTTTCAGCAGGAGACACTATGCATGAACTAGCAGCTATATTTCAATCTTGAAAACACCGCAAGTCTCACCAACAGGCCCAAGGCAAGGCCATGGAAGTGGCAAGATGCCTTAGGAAACTCATGAGCAGTTCTTGGGCAAGTTTCTCTTAATGGTGGCATTACCACAAGTGGACCTCAACAACGCTATGTAAGGTGAACCAATATATGATACATGCATTAGTGAAGAATAGCTAGGTGGAGCAAACCAACCCCGTGCTCAGTGCTTGTCTCCCATTGTCTGTGGGGCCATATCTTCATGCATTCTTTCATGTGTCTGATATAGCAAAACATCCTTTCACCTCTGTGCCCCAGCAAAACATTTGACATAGCTGACTTTCCAAACAAACCAGAAGTTTCCACTTCAGGTGTTTCAGTTGCTCATCTTAGATCACTATAAGAAATAGTTCACCCTGTTTTAAGTTTATGTTTGCCCAATAACTAATGACACATGTACCCATTTGGTATCAGCACACCTGTTTTCGTGAGTCTACTGTCATAGCTTTCATCTTGTTTTGGTTTTGACTAGGTTTTACATATCTTACTCATACTTAGCATGTAGCTGAAGCTGGCTTTGAACTCCTAATCATTCTGCTTCACAGTTAATAGTCACTGCTAAGTGTTTTCATTTCATTAATTATGTAAGTAGAGCCACATACTTTATGTCCTTTATCAGTATAATCCACAAGTATAACCAACTTGTTTCATGTATCAATTATTTGTTCTTTTTATTGCTAAGCATTATCTCATAGAATAGATGGACCAGTGTGCTTAAATATTCATCTATTAGATGATACCTAGGACATGTTCCACTTTTGATTATTATGAATACAATTAATATGGGCATTAACATTCTAGTTTTGTGTGAATATGTTTTTAATTCTCTGGAATAAAGGCTCAATTTACAATGGATAGTCTGTATGAAAAGTGTATGGTTAGAGTGAGAATGGTTCCCAGAGACTCATATATTTGAATGTTTGGTGTTCAGTTGGTGGACTGTTTAGGAAGGATCGGGAGGGGTAGCCTTATTGGAGGAGGCGTGTCACTGAATGTGGGAGTAAGGTGTCAAAATCCCACTCCTGACCCAGCCTCATTCTCTCTGCTTATAATTTTTGCATCAGATGTGGATTCTCAGCTACTGCTCCAGGACTGTACATGCCTGCCTACCACCATAGTTCCCTTTGAAACTGTAAGCAAGCTTCCAACAAAATACTTTTATTTTATAAATTGCCTTGGTCATGATGCCTCTTCATGGCAATAGAACAGAGATTAAGAAAAAAAGAAAGGCTAAGCCTTTAATTAGAAATGTAAAACGTAGTTCTGTTGACACACACTTTTCATTGTAATTACTTGGAGGATAAGTCAGGAAGCTCAAAAGTTCAAGACCAGCTGGAACCTTAGAGACAGTTTAAAATCAGTCTGAATGACTTAGTGAGACTCTTTCTACTAAAAAAAAAAGACTAAGGATTTATCTCTGTGGTATGGTGCTTGCCTAGCATATGTGAAGCTCTGGGTTCCTGAACTACAAAATATATTTAAAATAGAGAAAGGATAAGAAGGAGGGCAGCAGTAATAGCTTGGAAATATCATCTCTACCCCAAACTCTTGGGAAAGATGAACTGAAGATTGAATTACCAATTGATCATGCCTACCTGAAGGAACCTAGGTGACAATACTCTGGATGGAGTCAGTGAGCATATCTATAATTTAGGATGATGGGCATCTCCAGCTCCATTACTGTAGTGGCTATTCCTGGTTGTCAACTTGACTATATTTGAAATGAACTACAATGCAGAATTGGAAGGCTCACCAGTGAACCTAATCTGGAGGCTGGGAGATAGAAGTTTCTGATCTGGATCTTGGTATGGAGATCTTG
>NC_034601.1:110028-114108 GCF_900095145.1 Mus pahari | reverse complement strand
CTAGACCCTTGGACTTCCATTAACAGCTACTACTGAACCATTGTTGGGATTTGGACTGCAGACTGTAAGTCATCAATAAATTCCTTTACTATATAGAGCATATCCATAAGTTCTGTGACTCTAGAGAACCCTGACTAATACAATGGCGAAACATCTCTGATGCTCAGGAACTTCCCAGATCCCCATGTGTGCATCTTCATCTAGTTGTTCACATGAAGCCTCTTAAGATCCTTACAAGCCAATAAATGTAAGCTCGTGCTTTACCGAGTTCTGTTAGAGTCCTAGCATACTTCTATATCCAAGAGGGTTGCAGTTGGCTGGTTAGAAGTCTAAGCAACCTCTGCCTAAATTCAGGAAAATAATACTGAAGTCCATTTCCAACTGGCATTCAGCATTATGCTGCAAGCTCTATCAAGTAATTAGGGGAAGGCCATAGGATAGCTAATCAGTGAAGAACTATAGAAAACAGGATTTCTGTTCTCAGCGTTCACATCAGGAGGCTTACAATTAGCAGTAACTCCAGATACAGGAGATCCAGCAGCCATGAATAACATTAACACACACACACACACACACACACACACACACACACACACACACAGCAGAGAGATGGTTTGGGGGTAAAAGCTTCACAATGTGAGTTCTATACCTCACACCTTCATGGTGGAAGGAGACAACCAGCTTCTGCAAGCTGTCCTATGACTTCCACAAGCACTTCACAGTACACAGGTACATAAATAAATTCAACAAAAAATAAAGATGACATGATTATGAAAATAGTTGCTTATATATTAATGTACAAGTTAGGGTTTAATGTTGTGGGAAATATTTAAAAAATGACCAGCAAGCTTCCTGCACTACTGCTGGACACCAGCAACTCTCTGGTCCCCAGCCCCTGTGGGGCTGGCCAGGTATGTATTGGTGGGCAATGGTCGACCTGTTTTTATCTCATGGAGATTCTGACTCAGAACTTGACAATCTCTTCTCCCTGCTTGCTAGGTACCCACTGGCAGGTTGTTACCATGTCAACCCTGTGCTTCAAATCCCCCACAGCCTTTGTGGTGCACCTCAGGCAAACCCATGCTTTGCTGCCATACCTTTCTCTCTTGAACTCGGACAAGCCACCGCACAAAGGAAAACACAACACAAACTTAGTTCAGAAACAATGATAACTCAATCACTGGGTGCAGCAACTAAGATCCTAATCTAGTAAGACTTATTAAATCTAAATCCTCCAGTGGAAAATCCTGATGGATCTGCCATTGAAACTGGGAGACACTTGTGGCTTCAGCTTGTCCTCATATTATCCTCATCCATAAAGGCCTAACTCTCTTGCTTCCTTTCTTCCTTTGTCCAACCCGGAAGTCCCACCTACTCGCCCAGTGATTGGCTCCTTTATTCATTAGGGGATGGTTCACAAAAAGTCACCTAAGTACATGACTCATTCCTCATTTGCAATCCCTCCCAGGAAAACGGAATTAGCATTAAAGTACAAGCAACCCCAGGACTATCCACAACAGTTTAATATCCAGAAAACATCTCCCTTAAAATGTAAAATGACAATTCAACTTAAAAACCAGCAAAGGGACTGGGATGTAGCCCAGTTTTATCCCTTTTCTTGGGAGGTAGAAATGGGAGGATCAAATGTTCAAGGCCACTCTTAGCTATTGTGATGGTTTGCATACACTTAGACCAGGGAGTAGCACTATTAGAAGGTGTGGCCTTGTTGGAGCAGATGCGTCACTGTGGGCATGGATTTAAGACCCTCATCCTAGCTGCCTGAAAGTGAGTCTTCTGCTAGCAACCTTCAGATGAAGATGTAGAACTCTCAGCTCCTCCTGCACCATGCCTGCCTGGATGTTGCTATGTTACTACCTTGATGATACTGGACTGAACTTCTGAACCTGTAAGCCAGCTCCAATAAAATGTTGTCCTTTATAAGACTTGCCTTGGTCATGGTGTCTGTTCACAGCAGTAAAACCTTAACTAAGACAGCTATGTAGTGATTTCAAGGCCAGCCTGGAGTACAAGAAGTTTTGTTTTGTTTTGTTTTGTTTGTAATCAAAGTGTGAGTTGGAGAGACAGTGGTTATGTGTGCTTGCTGAGCTTGCAGAGGGTCCAGGTTTGGTTTCCATCATCCATATAATAGTTTATAACCATCTGTAACTCCAGTACTAGGGAATCTAATGCTCATTTCTGGCCTTCAAGGATACTAGGTCTGTAAGTGGCTCACGGATATACATGTAGGAAAAACACTAATAAACATAAAAAAATTAAAACATGGGCAAATGACTTAGATAGAAATTTCTTCAAAATCAGAGAAACAGCTAACATGTCCTGGAAAGACATTTACCATCATAAGAAATGGGGAAATAAAACTGGACACCAGAATAAAATGCTGTAAGAAATAACACAAAATAAAAAAAAAAAAGCAATTACCGGGATTACAGAGAAATCAGAACTCTCATGCATTGCTGGGGAGACTATAAAACAGCACCGCAGTTCTTCACAGGGAATTGTTACAATGTAGCAAAAAGAATAAACAGGCACTCAAAGAAATACTACCACAGGCACAGTTATACAAACACTATACATAATAACTAACAGATGGAGACAACCAGAACGTATCAATAGATGAAGGAAGAACAAATTATGTTACATCAATATGCTGGAATACTACTGACACATCCTACAATGCAGATGAACCTCACAAACACAGTTGTAAGGGAAAGAAGCTGGAACAAGAAAAATCACACACTGCCAGTGGGAATAATAGGAGGTTTCTAGTCACCAACTATGGGTTGCAGGTATGGAAATAATGCTCTAGTGAGTATGGAATTTTCTTTACAGATGTTTAAGATGCATGAAATGCATGAGAACTATATGGTTACACAATATTGTGAACATGAGGTCACTGAATTGCTTACTTAGAAACAGTTTTGTCTTATGTCAATATCACAGAAAAAGTTACTTATAAAAAATTAACTGACCATATATATGTGGGTCTGTTTCTAGACCCTTTATCTAGATTATTCCACTGTTCTATGTGTCAAAACAATGCCACATTATTTTGATTAAGATAGCTTTAGAGAAAAAAGGTATAATCAAGTAATGTGATTCCTTACAATTAACTCTTATTTATCAAAACTGTTTAGGTCATTTATGCTACTTCTATTTTTCACCTTGACTTAACTATACTGATGTGTCTTGGGAGAGCTGGCATACTCCATGCTGAACATGGCGTACGACTCTGATTCTTCACAGCTTCTTGTATTTCCTGACCAGTATTTCATAGTTCTTGCTGGACCTATCTTCCTGTAATATTTGTACCTCTTTCATTTTGAAAACAATTATAGATAGTGCTACTTCTAGGACACAGAAATATAACTGCATTTATTATCCATTAGTCTATATTCTGGCTAAGATGACTAATGATATTAATCTTTGCAAGCTCTGAGGATTTTCTATGTTGACAATAATGTCATTTGTAAAAAGAGACATCCTGAGTTTTTCCCTTTCCAATTTGCATTTTTATACCTCCTTGCATTACCTCACTAAGACTTCTAGCATTGTGTTGAGTAAGAATAAGACGTGGTTTGGGTCTCGGAGGGCATGCGCTCAGTCTTTGGCCTGAAGTCTATCAGCTTACAGTCTTTTCATAGAAGATCTTGACAGGTGGAAGTGTTACATTCTATTTCAAGTTTGCTTAAAGATTTATTTTTAGATGCATTTATTTTTCTGTGCGTGAAGGCTTGCCTACATGTATGTACATGCATATACTTGCACTGTGTGCATTCAGTTCACATGGAAGTGAGAAGAGGGTATTGGGTCTTCTGGAACTAGAGTCAAAGATGGTTATAATTCACCAAGTCGGTGGTGGGAATTCAACCTGGGTCCTCTGAAAGAACAGTCTGTGCTCTGAACCTTTGAGCCACCTTTAGGCCCTTGCTTAAAGTTTTAATCAATTTAATTTAAATACATGCTTGCTTTTCTTTCCACCTTCACTACAGCCTACATTCTGAGTTTTAAGTTGTGTTAAGATGAGGTAAAGAAGCCGGGCGTGGTGGCGCACGCCTTTAA
>NC_034601.1:105178-108943 GCF_900095145.1 Mus pahari | reverse complement strand
GCAGGCAGGCAGGCAGGCAGGCAGGCAGGCAGGCAGGCAGGCAGGCAGGCGGCAGGCAGGCATAGCACTAGAGCAGTAGCTGACAGCTCACATCTTAAGACAAAACCACCAGGCAGAGAGAGATAAAAAATACTGGGAATGGTGTGGGCTTTTAAGACCTCAAAACCTACACCCTGGTAACACACCTCCTCTAGCAAGGCCATACTTCCAAATCCTTCCCCCAAATACCCTCCAACTAGAAGCCAAGTATCCAAATACAGGAGTCTATGGGGGCCAATCTTATTCAAACCACCACAACCCCCAAATAAATAAAAGGTGATAAAGAGGAAGTGAGGACATTTGGGATGTTCTTTTAAAGAGAATATTAGGGGGAATATTGGGACTCCAGCCTGTCTTTGATCTCTTTGTTTCCTGTCCACTACAAGGTCAGCAACATTGCTTCCCTGAATGCTTGTCACCATGATGTTCTGCTTCACCATAGGTCTAAAATGACACTTCATATCACCATAGGTAGACACCTCTAAAAACATTACACAGAATGGCGATTTTTCTTTGTGAGTTGATTCGCTAAAGTATTTTGTCACAGCAATGGCTATAGTTTGAATTTTAGATGTCCTCCTCAAAACTCAGGGGTGAATGGATCTCAAGGGCTCTGTGCTAATCCATGTATTATTCCCTTGATGGGTTTATTGGAAGGTTGCAGACAATAGGAGTGGAGCCTGGTTGGAGTAAGCACGTCAGGTTTTAATCGTCCCTGCCTTTCCTGTTGCTCTGTTTCCTGTTTGCTGTCCCTCAGTTCTCCACTTCTGGCTTCTGCTACTCCCCACCGCAGCCCCTGCTTCTCATCCACAGGAACAGTGACATCTATGTCCTCTCATTCCCCCTTGGGAATGAGTGTCTCCAACTGGCTGGCACTCAACCTGAAGGGCCCTAAATTTATTAGCTTTGGCAATTGAATCTGGCCCCAACATTCCTTAGATAATCAATCCAAACAGCCACCCAGTGGCACCCTAGATCCTAATATCATCTGGGACCTTTACAACTATTATGGCTGAGAAAATGCAAAGAGATTTTTTATGCCCAAGCTTTCTTTATCTCCCCTCCAAGCCCTCCTTCTGTTCTGTTCCTCCTGCTCCCCAGCCCAGCTCCTCTTAGCCATGAAGCTTGAACCATATGATTTCTCCACTACTTTCAGTCCAGCTAAGGAGCCTACCCTCTGTCGCTTCAACCCACTGCTCCTTCTCCTCCTTTTCCCTCTCTAGTGACACCCCTCCCCAAATCAAATCTCCCTGGCACCCACCATAAGCTCACCAGCAGCCCTGGGAACATCTTCACCCCACTCTCCCCAAACTGGCCTAACCCAGTGGGAGATCATTGGGGTATATGACTTGGTCAGGGGACATGCCTCCTTCTCACTAAGTGAACTCTCACACAGAAAAGAGATTGGGGTCCCACACTGCTAATTCTTCCACCTTAAGGATTGCAATGCTCAGTCTTACAAGCTCACCTTCCCTGATGTTTGTAAGATCCTTGCCAATACCCTTCTCCCCAAGGAGCCCAGGTGAGTCTGGGAACAGGCTAGGGGACATGCAGACAAAATCTACCAAGCTAATGTTGCCCAGCTAGTTGGGGTGACCTGGTGGTTCCCAACCAGGATTCCAAATGGAACTACAATATCCTGGGGAGGCATTTTAGCCATAGACCAGTTTATATCTTGCCTCCTGGCTGCTCTCCCTCTCTGTAAGGGAACCCCCTCCAAAATGGTAAATTATGAAAAAAATCCAAGAGGTTATTCAAGACACAAATTGACATAAAAATCTGTCCCAATATCTGGAGCTCCTTACAAAGGCCTTCCTACACTATACCAGTCTGGATTCCAAGACCCCACAGAGAAAACAACTCTATGGTTTACTTCTTCTCCCAGAGTGTCCCTGGCATTAGGGCCAAACTTAAACGACTAGAGAGGAGACCCCTGACTCCAGACGCAGAAGTCTTTGTGTTAGCCTTTGAGGTGTACCATGGGAGAGATGAAAAAGCCCCCGGTGTTGGCTAAGGCCTTTCACCTGGCCATAGCAACTGCCCAGGTTCCCTGACCTCTAGATCTCTGCTTCAAAGTAACCAGGAAGGGCACTGGGACTGGGTGTCCCCAAACCCTCACAAACCACTTCAACCATGTCCAAGGTACCACCAAAAGGGACATTGCACTGTTGATTGCCCCCATGGCTCTCACAGTGTGGGGGTGTCAGGCCCAGATTGTTCTCTGGCTGACCTCGTAGGCCCAGCAATGGACAACTGAGGGGGCCTGGTCTCCCTTGGCCTGACCACTGCCATCTCTTACAGGGAACTCTGGGGCATCATCATGGTATCAGGATAACCCATCTCTTTCCTTCCTGGACAACAGGGCCACCTACCTGGTCCTGATGGAGTTTTAGGGACACATCTCTCCATCTTATCCCCTAGTGTTAGAGTAGGGGGACAGCCTTACTAACCTCATCAAATCCCACTACTCAGCTGCATCTTTAGTAACCCCCCTTACCCACTCCTTCCTACTGGTAGCAACTCATCCTGTCCCCTTGCTGGGAAGGGACTCCTTTGTCAAAATGGGAGCCTGTGTGTCATTTGCTCTCCTGGTTCACTTGGCTGCAGGCTCACCAGCCATTCCACTCCTCCAAATCAGCCTCCCTGGGGCATCCCCAAACTCCTTCAGAGATAAGCATAAAGGCCACTGCCCTCTCATCATCCAGCTAAAAAATTGTCACTCACATCCAGGGCAAAAAGTAAGATGTCACCCACCGGCCTGGTTCTGGGTGGTTGGGAAGTTTTGTCATCTCTGTGTGTGTTTGTGTGTGTGAAGACAGGTCTGTGTTGCCTGGTGTGTCTTTAAGCCCTGTGGTAAAAGTGGGGACTGAGATGGAAGTGAGTCAGGCTCAGCTGAATGTATGGATGATGGCGGCCACTGCATCTTTTGTTCCTGACTCTTCTCCTTTTAGTGTGTGAGCTTTCTTTGTTTTGGGGTTTTGCTCTGTTTCTCCCACCAGCAGCCAGTCATCACCGGTAATGCTGCATGCCATGGTTGCTCTGATGGCCAGGGCTCTGGGTTTATCTCTGGGCCTTCTGGTCTCTGGGTTCAGTTTATCAGGGATCCAGAAGTCTTTTGAGTGTGGATAATATTAAAGTTCTTTTATGCTATTCTGCTTTGTTGGAAAGCTGGCTCTGGAGTTGGGTAATGATCCATACTCGTCTAAACCTGAGCATGTTTGTTTAAAAGCATCCTTCAAAATCCCTGGCCCATATCAGGTGGGTCACTTGCCTGCGACAGAGAAAGGAGAACAACACAAGACAAAGGGCTTCAAGGAACCTGATTTGCAACGACTGCTCTCAGAAATAACTACTCATGTCTCTGGTAAAAATGTTAGATAGAAAATATGAAAACTTAGTAAGGGTCTAGGAGAGTGTCTGAGGGTGTGAGAGCTGCCACTTTAAGGTGTATAAATGCACGTTATAAAGTTATAAGAAAGTCATCTGAGGTAATGAATATTCAGATTTCTTTCCCCCTCAACTGTGGAGGTTCCAACTTTTAATATTGATCAATAGGGTTCTAATAAGCTGATAAAGCACTGATTACTATTACCAGTCACAAACACAAGATTTTAAATTTCCTCTGCTTGTCTCCTCCTCCTCGTCCTCCTCCTCGTCCTCCTCCTCGTCCTCCTCCTCGTCCTCCTCCTCGTCCTCCTCCTCGTCCTCCTCCTCGTCCTCCTCCTC
>NC_034601.1:103725-105173 GCF_900095145.1 Mus pahari | reverse complement strand
TCCTCCTCCTCGTCCTCCTCCTCGTCCTCCTCCTCGTCCTCCTCCTCGTCCTCCTCCTCGTCCTCCTCCTCGTCCTCCTCCTCGTCCTCCTCCTCCTCCTTCTCCTGCTTTTTTGGTTTTTCCAGACAGGGTTTCTCTGGGTAGCCCTGGCTGTCCTGGAGCTTACTCTGTAGACCAGGCTGGCCTAGAACTCAGAAATCCACCTACCTCTGCCTCCCAAGAGCTGGAATTAAAGGCATGCGCCACCATTGCCTGGCCTTTGCTTGTCTTCTAAGTATAGACTTAATGTGCTTCTCATTCTGCTAAAAAGCATCTCTGTCCAATCTATATGCCCAGCTCTCTAGACAAAGGAAAAATATTCATGCTTTTTGACCCAAGGCTTCTGCTATGACTCAAAGCAAGATACCTGCTAGCTGCTTTTCTATAATGTGGATTTCTATACACATTATAAATAGTGGCAATGATAATATATCTAAAACTTTTGTATCTTCTTGTAAACAGAATATTCATACATGCTTTTGAGAGCCAGGGGAGTCATAAGACTTGGATCTACCTCTCATGTCAAATAAGTATTGCTTATGTTCCCTGTCCCCTGCTTACTCCCGAGGGTGTGATTTCTCTCTCTCCCGGTCTCTGGACTCTTCCCCTCCCATAAATACCAGAACTATGGGTCTAAAAGGTCCAAATGTATGATTTTCCTTTAAGTTCTTAAACTTTACCTTCTGCTCCTAGTCTAGAGACTGGCAGACACCACCAAGAAACCAGCTACAGACTACAAACTCTTCTAAATGGCTGTGAGCCCTGGACACACTGAAAGCTGATGTATACCAGTCCAGCCAATGTGATGTGCCCTGACTCCAGCTGGGTCAGCAAACAGATGCTTCTGATGGACCTCCCACTGCTTGATCCTTCTCCCCAGCTTTTGACTAGCATTCCAGCTTTCCTAGGCCCTGACAGCCACACCCTCATTTCAGTAGGAAGCAGTTATGGAAGAGAGCATGTTGCTCTTATCTTCTACAAAACCCGGTTAGTTATCAATAATAAACACAAAAGGGAGAAATGAAGGGAACAGGTACCAGGGCAGGAAAATGCTGCCCCTGACTTGACCAAGTCTGAGACCATGGCCTAGGGACCTGACCCCATCTTGACCCAAACACAGCTACTGAGACTTGGAAATCCCTGCCCCTATGACTCAGTTTTCATGGTCAAACAATACTTCTGGCTGGCTGTACTTCTGCCCTGGCTCACTGTGAATGCTCCCCCCCCCACCAAAGCTTGTTCTTCCCACAACTCTCTGCTGTCTCTTCTTCCCATTTGGATACAGCTGCAACCTGTGATTCTCCCCAACCAACCTCTTGTGTGAGGTTTGCTGTGTGGTGTGACTTTGTGGTATTTCTTGTGTGAGGTTTGCTGTGTGGTGTGACTTTGTGGTATTTCTTGTGTGAGGT
>NC_034601.1:97224-103630 GCF_900095145.1 Mus pahari | reverse complement strand
GTGGTATTTCTTGTGTGAGGTTTGCTGTGTGGTGTGACTTTGTGGTATTTCTTGTGTGAGGTTTGCTGTGTGGTGTGACTTTGTGGTATTTCTTGGTTCCTAATCATCAAGACACCTTTGTAAATCTTATGGCTCTGATGGGGGAAAGACTTCCCTAAAGGAGGCTTTTGCAGCTCTAAGGGGAAACGCTTCCCAGATGGAAGTGTTACAGCTCTAAGGGAGAAGATTTCCCAATGGAGGTTTTGTAGATCTGAGGGGAAGGTTTCCCCAGTGGAGGTACTGCAGCTCTGAGATGGAAGAATTTCCCAGTCACAGTTCCAAAAAGAAATGTAACCTGGTACCTTGGAGCCAAGAAAAGCCACAGGGTCATACCACATAACAACCCTAACACAAGAGATTTTTTGGGAAAGACACAAGAAGGTAGCTGCTCCTGTTTGAACAAGCAGCAGAGAACTGGGGAGAAGATAGGTGTGTATGGGGATTTTCAGGGGAGGAATGTTTGGGATGAAGATTTCTAGGGTGGGGATTGTTGATATTTCAGTTCCTGAGCTTGGAGCAAGCTCAGGGATTGGTGGGTGAAGTGGTCTGAGTGGAAATGCCCACACAGACTCACAGGAAGTGACATTATTGGAGGTGTGCCCCTTTGGAGGAAGTGTGTCACTGGGGGTGGGCTTTGAGGTTTCAGAAGCTCAAGCCACGCTGAGTTTGACTATTTTCCTGCTCTCTTTGGATTCAGATGTAGAAGTCCCAGCCACCTCTCCAGTACCATGATGACAATGAGGTAAGCCTTTGAACTGTAAGCCAGCCAATTAAATGCTTCCTTTATAAAAGTTGCCACAGTCACGGTGTGTCTTCACAGCAATAGAGACCCTAAGTAAGACAGTGTGATTTCATGCTCAGGGATTGGTGGGTTTTGGTCAGTTTTCAATCCTTTTACTCTACATCCTATGCACTGGAGAAGCCCTTACAGTATGTGCCTGTGCTGGCAGACACCAGACTCCTAGATCTGGAGTTACAGGCAGCTGGGAGCCACCCAGGTCTGATTATATTTATACATTATTTTTGTTTTCTTTTAAGCTATCTGAATATGGAGAATGGACAGTGTGTGCCCCTGAGTGCACTGAGGTCAGAGGTTGCATGTTCCTCTGGAACGTGGAGTTATAGACAGGTCTAAGCAGTCATGGACCGCATGATCTGCATCACAGCAGATCTGCATCACAGACTACACTTCTCCAGCATCCTTTTGCTTTCCCCTTAGGTTGGTTCTCACCGTGTGTTATGAGTCGCCTTATGCTTTCTTCTTTGGGAAATTTTGAATCGGCTTCAGAAGAGGATGTGAATGTATACATGGCGTTCTATCTAAACAAAATTCTTCAGAAAAAAGGCTCCGCCATCCTGGAAATTGAAGCAAGCTAATTCTGCCTACTCCTACACAAGGAGCCCCTGCACCCTCAGTGTGTACCAAGAATAGAGAAGTTAAAGGTTTATTAACTGAAAAATGGTGCCAGAAACTCCCAAGGACCAAGCACATCATTGAGAGAAACAATGGGTCTGGGCCCAGAGTCTGAGAACTTGGCAGTTGAGGACGAGAGATCAGTTAATAAGAATAGAACAGTGCCCACAATTAACTCTCTGGGTGTGAGACTTACAGGATGAATGGCAAGATCTGGTACACCCACGAGGAGCAGATTCTGTTAAGTTAGACTGGCTTGATCCCCTCTGCCATACACAGGAACACACACTGAAGGAATTAGGATGGTACGGCACACTGGGAAAGATGTCCAGACCTCCCCTTGGGGACGTGTATGAGGAGAACAGGCCCGTATTGTAAGACTAAGGCACATGGGGGCACAACTAGGGAACAGATCAAGGCTTATTGTGCTACACGGTGAAACATGCACCGTGCCCCTTGAGGAATGAAAATTGCTATTTTGAGTTTGTTTCTCAGAACTCAATGTCTGGCACCTCCTGACTACAAAGGCTGAGAACATGCAGGAGGAGATGTAAAAAGACGCCTGGTGAGGTTTCTGAATCTTAGAGAACACTAGGTGTAGCCTTTTTTTCAATAAACTCACGAGCTAACCTGATTCACCTTCAAACTGTATCAGTCTCTTTTAGTCTAGGATGCTGCACCTCCTCTCCGGGACCTGAACCCCACTGGAATTGGACTCTGGCAGTAAGCCACATAAAGTGGATGCTGGGTTCTAAATTCAGGTCCTCTCCAAGAACAGTTAGTGATCTTGTGAAGAGTATCTCTCCAGCTGCTGTAGGCCTAACTCTGGCATCTGTTGTTTTGCTCTTAGACCTGTGTGTGTGTATGTGTGTGTGTGTGTGTGTGTGTACACGAGTGCGTGCGTGTGTGTGCGCTCCTTTGTGTATAAGCACACAAAGTAACAGGTCTCCTTGTGCCTTTTTTTTTATAGCTCCAAGTTTTTAGTTGGTGCCCCCTCTGCTCCTCCTCTCCCTAATCTCCTTGTTCTCCCTCCCAACCTAAGCCCTTCCACTTTAGCTTTGCCCTTTTCACTGCTACACATGTTCTGTTACTGTCACAGCTTCTTTCTCCCCCTCACATATGGGTCAGTTCTAGTTTCTTGGCATCTATACTCCATCACCCTCATGTAGGTGCATATGTATAAAAAGGAGAAGCTAAGATTCACAGGAGAGACAATCTGTGCTGCTTATCTTCCTGAACCTCGGTTACTTTACTGGGTACAATATCTCTCAGTTCCATGCATTTTCCGGCAAATTGTATTTCAATTTTTTCATTGTTGAATAAAACTGCATTGTGACTATGTACTATGCCTATATTATCCATCCTCAGTTGATAGACTTCTAGGCTGATTCTCTTTCCTAACTATTGAACAGCAATGGGCACAGATGTGAAGTATCTCTGGCATAGTTTATGAATTCCTTTGGGTGTATACCCAGGAGTGACATGGCTGAGTCATACAGTAGTTATAGTGTTAGTTTCTCGGGAAATCTCTATAGTGATTTTCATAATGACCACACCAGTTTATACTCCCACCAACAATAAATAGGGTTGCTCTTACCACACATCCTCACCAGAATCTGTTTTCATTTTGGCGTTGCTTTTGTTTTGAGACAGGGTCTCCATTGCATATCCCTGACTTCATTGGAATGTACTCTGTAGACCAGGCTAGCCTTGAACTCACAGAGATCTACCTGCCTCTACTTCCCCAGTATTGGGATTAAAGGCACATACACCTAGGTCGTCATTTAAGATTAAAATAAATTATGTGTATATGTGTGTGACTATGTAGATACATGAACATGTGAGTCCAAGTGACCATGGGGTACAGGAGAGGGTATTCTATCTCTGGAAGCCAGAGTTACAAGCAGTAAGGCACCACCTCTGTGGGTTCTGAGAATCACCCCTAGGCCCTCTGGAAGAGCAGCCTGTGCTTCAGGCTTTCGTTGGTTTTTCTGATAATTGTCATTCTAGGAAGACTGAGAGAGACTCAAAAAGCAGTTTTAATTTCAATTTTCTAATGGCTAAAGATGTTGAACACTTTTTTTTTTGAGATAGGGCCTTACTAGAGTTCAGCCCCACCCAGCAGGGTTCAGATCTCAAAGAGGAAGTGTGGAGTCCAGAGAGGAGTCTGAATTATCTGTGAGTCAAGATAGTTGGTTTAGTGAAAGAAGGCTACACCTTTTATACTCTATATTTGCATAATAGTTTAGTAGAGATAACATTGAAACAAAACTTAATGATTTCAAGAGATGTATAATTTCTTCACAGATTGTTGTTCACCTATTGTTAGCCCTATTTTCAACATCCAGAATAAAAGAGATCATCAACTTTATTATAGTTTTTTTATTTATTAAATTATTTTATTTATTTACATTCCAAATGTTGCCTCTTTCCTGGTCCCCCTTCCAGAGTTCTTCACCCCATCCCTCCTCCCCTTTGCCTCTGAGAAGGTGCTCCCCCACCCACCACTCACCACCCACCACCCTCAGGCATCTACCCACCTCCACAGTTTTTTTTTTTTAAGCGAAAGCAATAAATTCAGCAAGCATCTAGCTTACATTAAGGTCTTTGGTTCATTTAGAGCTGATTTTTTGTGCAAGAAGACAAAAGCCTTGTTTTGTTCCTTTATGTATGAATATCCAGTTCCCCAGAATCATTTATTAAAGAATCAGTTTTTTCTCCAGTGAATATTTTTTGTATCATTGTCAAATCATGTGGCTACAGGTGTGTAGGTTTGTGTCTGGGTCCTCTACTGTGTCCCATTGATCAATGCGCCTCTTTTTATGTAGGCATAAGGCTATTATTTTTTATTACTAGGGTTTTATACAGAGCTTGAATAGGGTATAGTGACATCTCCCGTCTTTTCGCTCAGTATTGCTTTGGCTGTTCAAGGTCTTCTGCCCTTCCAAATGAAGACTGTTTTCTCCATGTATGTGAAAATGATATTAGGATTTTGATGGATATTGCATTTAATCTGTAGATTTTATTTTTGGTAAGATAACCATTTTCACAAAGTTGACTCTTCCAAGGTCTCTTTGTTTTGTTTTGTTTTTTAAGTTTTCATTATAGAAGCTGTTTATTTCTTTGATTAGGATTATTCCAAAGGTTTTTTTCTTCAGTCAATATTGAATGTGTTTTCTACGTTTCTAACTCAGGATGTTCATTATTGGTAATAGGAATGAAGACTGTAGGTTTTGCACACTGATTTTCTATATTGCCATTTTGCTTAAAGTGCTTATCAGGTCTAAGAGTTCTCTCATGGAGT
This sequence comes from Mus pahari, assembly GCF_900095145.1. Taxonomy (NCBI): domain Eukaryota; kingdom Metazoa; phylum Chordata; class Mammalia; order Rodentia; family Muridae; genus Mus; species Mus pahari. Next base: position 98,873 of record NC_034601.1, on the reverse strand, counting down.
CTTTAGATTTCTTTCTTTATATGGTTTATTTATTTTTATTTTATGTGCACCGAGGTTTTGCCTACCTGCATGTATGTCTGTGTGAGGGCATCAGATCTCCTGGAACTGGACTTACAGACAGTTGTGAGCAGCCATGTGGATGCCAGGAATTGAACCCAGGTTCTCTGAAGAGCAGCCAGTGCTCTTAATCACTAAGCCTTTCTCCAGCTCAAGATTATTTATTTATTCATTTATTCATTTATTTAGAGACAGGGTCTCTTTACATAGTCCTGGCTATCCCGGAACTCACTCTGTAGCCCAGGCTGGTCTCAAATTCCTGCCTCTGCCTCCCGAGTGTTGAGATCAAAGTTGTGTCCCAGTACACCCCGCTGATTCTTCATGTCTGTTATCCTTTTATGTATAGAATCATATCATCTATAACATAGGATGACTATTTCCTTTTCTTAAATTTGTATCTATTTCATTTGCTTCTCTGGTCAGACTCCCAGAATTACATTGCAAAAGAATGCCTTTGTCTTGCACCTGATTTCAGGGCTTTTATTTATTTATTTATTTATTTATTTATTTATTTATTTATTTATTTAGCCTTTTCCCCCACTTAGTATAAAAGTGACTCTAGGTTGTCACACAGAGATTTTGTTATGGGGAAGTATGCTCTTTCTATTCCAAGTCTCTTCAGGACCTTTATCTCCAAGGAAAGCTAGATTTTGTTACAATCCTTTTCTTCGTTTAACAAAACGAGCATGTGGAGTTTGTCCTTGGGTCCGTTTATTTGTGTGTGGGGAACAATCCTTGCATCCCTGAAATGAAGCTTAATTGATTATGATGAATCTTGCATTTTCTTGGCTTCATTTACAAACATTTTGTTGAGAATTTTGTATCTCTGTCTTAGTTCACTTTCTAGAAGAAACGTTTGTTTGTCTTACATGTCCCAGGGCCCAGTTCCTGCCTTGATAAGGAACTGTAAACTCTAAGGTTCCTCAGGTTGCTTTTGGTCATGGTGTTTATCACAGCAATGGAAAGCAAGCTGGCGGTTTCTGTGAGGAAGTCTGTTGTTCTGTGGGCCTGCTTCTGTGTGCCGGTGTTTCTCTTGTCTACTTTCAGTGTATTTTCTTTGTTCTGGATGCTTGCAGGTTAATTATGATGCAAGGGTTTTTTCCTGGTGTTTCAAATGACTTCTGCATCTAGACAGTCTCTTTCCCTAGGCTAAGGAAATGTTTTCTGTCCCTTTGGAGTGACATTATAAACCTTCTGTATGCCTACAAATATTCAATTTGGCCTTCTCATAGTGTCCCAACCATCCTGAAAGTCTAGCTCACACTTTATTAATCCATCTTTGCCTTTGTTATAATAACCCAGTTCCCCCAAATCATTTTCAAGATCAAATATTTTGTCTTCCCCGTCATTCATTCTGTTGGTGAGGTTCTCCATGGAATTTTTTTATCTGACTCATGTTTTTCATTTCCGGTAGTTAACACAAGGTTTTTCTTTGGTATTACTATCTCTTTATTGGGTTTTTATTTCTCTTTCTTTCTTTCTTTCTTTCTTTCTTTCTTTCTTTCTTTCTTTCTTTCTTCTTTCTTTCTTTCTTTCTTTCTTTTTCTTTTTTGGTTTTTTTCTTTCTTTCTTTTCTTTTTTTTTAAAGATTT
>NC_034601.1:94671-97189 GCF_900095145.1 Mus pahari | reverse complement strand
TCCAGAAGAGGGTGTCAGATCTTGTTACGGATGGTTATGAGCCACCATGTGGTTGCTGGGATTTGAACTCCGGACCTTCAGAAGAGCAGTTGGGTGCTCTTACCCACTGAGCCATCTCACCAGCCCTTTTTGGTTTTTTCAAGACAGGGTTTCTTTGTATAGTCCTGGCTGTCCCGGAACTCACTTTGTAGACCAGGCTGGCCTTGAACTCAGAAATCCGCCTGCTTCTGCCTCCCAAGTGCTGGGATTAAAGGCATGTGCCACCACTGCCTGGTGGATTCTTATTTCTTATCTTATATCAATATCTTCATTTCATTCAGTTGTTTGTACTCTCTTGAGAGTTAAGAGATAATTCTTATTTGGTTTCTTTGAACATGTTTATAATGATTAATTTTGGTTTATTTTCTGGAATTTCACCTAATTCACTCTCACTACAATTAAATAAATTACTGTTGGGGTTCATATTATTTGTGTTTTTATACTGGGGAATGAACATCCTGAGTTAGGTCATTAGTTATATTTTCTCTTGTTGGGGTTCAGGAATCACCACTCAAACCAAACAAACGGTAAATAATTAAAAGTCTGCTCTATGTTCCTGGCAGGTGTGTACTCGGCTCTGCAGCTGCGCAAGAGCTCTAGAGTCATGGATGAAAGGCACACAGTGCAACCTTTATATTTTAATATGTCATAACTAGAGCAATGACGGAATGCTTCCAAACCTCCCTTTAGTTAACACATGCAATATTCCTGAGTTAATTCTTTCTAAATCTGCGTTTTATCGGGCAGCACTCCCACGGGTGCCCCTTTCCCCCTGCATTTCAGCTGACTCTTCTCTTGCTCCTTTACGGCTTGGTCTGTCCTATGCCCCTCTCATGGTGGACTCCCTCTTCTTCTTTCTCCTGTGTTTCTTGCTTGGGAATCCTAAAAGTCCTGCCTTTGTCTCTCTGCCCAACCATTGGCTGCTGACAACTTTATTTCACAATCAAAACCAATTGGGGGCAGGGACCTGTAGATGTGAGTGTGAATCCCATGTAATTTGAGAATCCATTAAATCAAATCCCCAACAAAGCAAGAATAGTTTATTAAATGCACACCACAATACTAGACATCCAGGACCACGAAAAAGGACTGTGAAAACAGCCTGATCTCAAGGCTGTTTTATGGGAAAAACTAGGTTCAAAAGTTTAAAGTGCAAGGAGGGAAGCAGTTGGCTCACTAGGCAACATATTATTAGCTAACCTTTAAGCTCTAACTCAAGACCTTTTAGATATAACAGTTAATATTGACCTTTGATTTGATGGGTCCTGCATAAAGCTTTGTGGAATTTACAGAACATTCAGAACAGACAGAACAAAACAGGGTATGTTCTTGAGCCAAGTCACTTCTCTTGTCAGTGACTGGCAGGCATGTTACAGCAACAATATGAAATCTCTGGCAGGCATGGAACAAATGGCTACAGACTATATAACATCTATTTATTTATTTATTTATTTATTTATTTATTTATTTATTTATTTTTGAGACAAGGTTTCCCTGTGTAGCCTTGGCTGTCTCTCTGTAGACCAGGCTGGCCTCAAACTAATGGAGCTCCTCCTGCTTCTGCCTCTTGAGTGCTGGGATGAAAGGCAGCTCTACCAATGCCTGGTGAATTGATTTATTTCCTATTTCTTCTCACCTAGAAGGAAAGGTGTGGCTAGAACCTCCGTGTATACACTGATGATGCATGCCTCCACATTCTCTGTATGTGTTAGGAGGAGCTGGAGCCTCTTGGACACAGAATGTTTGCCAGGTGACAGGTGGGGTTGGAATTTCTAAGACTTACTGTTATCATGGGGCTTATGACAGGACTGGAGTCTCCTGAGCCCACCGTTCCCACCAAGATGTGTGGTTCTAAATGCCATGGAGGGTCAGGGACCTGGCTTGGTAAAAGCACCCGAGGACAAAGCCTGGGTGCACACAGTGTAAGGAAAGAATCAGCTGCCACTTGTCCTCTGTTCTTCATGTGAGCATATTTGCACGCGCACACACACCACATACATACACACGCACACATGTAAGTGGTTTGTAAACAGTAAGGACATTTAACTCTGCTGGACAGTGTTGAACTAGGTGGGGAAAGAGAATGAATTGCAGAGCACAAAGGCAAATGTGTGAATGTTGAGTCCTGGCACATGCTCTTGTTTTAGTTTAGAGAGTGATGTCTGTTACGTAGCCTCCTCTTGCTTAGTTCATTGAGTGATGTCTGTTATGTAACCTCAGTATGTCAATGAAGTTAGGGTTGACATAATGGGCTTGGAACATGGATTTATTAAGATTTTTTTCAGTAGCAAATAACCTAAACCCCAACTCAGATTACCTTAAACCATAAAGAAATACATTTGTACCAGGTGTGGTGATTAATGCCTTTAATCCCAGCACTGGGGAGGCAGAGGCAGAGGCAGAGGCAGAGGCAGAGGCAGAGGCAGAGGCAGAGGCAGAGGCAGAGGCAGAGGCAGAGGCAGAGGCAGAGGCAGAGGCA
>NC_034601.1:83934-94637 GCF_900095145.1 Mus pahari | reverse complement strand
GAGTTCAAGGTCAGCTTGGTCTACAAAGAGAGTTCTGAGACAGCTAGAACTACACAGAGAAATCCTGTCTTGGAAAACAAAACAGCAACAACAAAAGAAAGAGAAAGAGAGAAAGAGAGAAAGAGAGAAAGAGAGAAAGAGAGAAAGAGAGAAAGAGAGAAAGGAAGGAAGGAGGGAGGGAGGGAAGGAAGGAAGGAGGAAAGAAAGAAAGAAAGAAAGAAAGAAAGAAAGAAAGAAAGAAAGAAAGAAAGAAAGAAAGAAAGAGGGGCTGGAGAGATGGCTCAGCGGGTAAGAGCATGCAACTGCTCTTCCAAAGGCGCCGAGTTCAAATCCCAGCAACCACATGGTGGCTCACAACCATCCTTAACAAGATCTGACTCCCTTTTCTGGGGTGTCTGAGGACAGCTACAGTGTACTTACATATAATAAATAAATAAATCTAAAAAAAAAACGAAAGAAAGAAAGAAAGAAAGAAAGAAAGAAAGAAAGAAAGAAAGAAAGAAAGAAAGAAAAGAAAAAGACAATAGCTTACATGATTGGAGACCTGGAGAAAGGAAGGCTTCGTGGCTTCAGGACCTCTGTCCAGTGGCCATCGTTTTCCAACTCTGTGGCTCATCTCCATCCTCTCACAGCAGTGCTGGGGCTGCAGCAATCCCAGACTCACAGAGGGGCGTGCTCATGGGTGAATGAAGAAGGAGTGTGTTTTCCTTAGGTTTGCCTTTGAGAAAGAATTTTCTCTCCATGTTTTTGCGCACTCTTACTTGAGTGATATTGATCCAGCTGGCATAAAACACAGACTCCTGTATATATAATAATTATATAGTTAGTTCTTTCTAAGGAACTTAGGAAGTGAGATATGCCTGAAAAGAATCAGGGTTCCACTAAGAAGCAGGCAAGGAAAAAAGTAGATATTGGATAGGTAGCGAAGTAGTGTACACTATGAATGATGGTGACCATTCATAAGACTTTAAAAGCATGACTTCTTACTCACTGTATTTTTAAAAGTGGTTAGTGTGGTGATTGAATGAAACTAGGCCCATAGGGAAAGGCACTATTAGGTGGTGTGGCCTTGTTGGAGGAAGTGTGTCTGTGGGTATGGACTTTGAGCTTTTAGAAGCTCAATCCAGGTTTAGAGACTCATTCTCTATGCCCGCCACCTTTGGGTTAGGTGTAGAAGTCTCAGAATCTCAGCCAGCACCATGTCTGCTTGCGTGCTGCCATGCTTCCCACCATGATGATAATGGACTGAACCTCTGAACCTATAAGCCAGCCCCAATTAAATATTTTCTGTTATAAGAGTTGCCATGGTCATTGTGTCTCTTCCCAGCAATAGATACCCTAAGTAAGACAGCTTTTTTCTTTCTTTCTGAAAAAAATACTATTTACAAGGCAGAGAAAAGTCAAAGGTAAGCTTGATACACCACAGGTTTTCACTGACATAGGATGAGACAAGTTTATTGAAAACAACCAGAAATTTTATACCCATGTCAGAAACAGAATACCGTAGTGGTTGCTAGGAAGAATACAGTTGTAGCTGTCAGGATACAATCACGTTTGCAAGTTCTACAGGGTACACAAGATTAAAGTCTAAGACTAATTGCCCAACCAAACTTCCATATGCTTTGCTGACTTCTAGGAAACACAGAGATACACAGGTGGCCTGAATGCTCCACTGCCCGAGGAAATGCCTCGGTTTCTCGGGAAACTGAGAGGCATACAGTGCTCCAGGAGTGTATGACACGTGCCTCTCAAGGATTCAAGACCAGGCCAACTCCATGATTTCCTGCAAAGCCCCCATCCAGTTGACCTGTAAGCATGCCTGCAGGGCATTTTCTTCATTGACAATTGATGTAGGATCACCCCTGTGAGTGATGCTACATCTGAAAGGGGGTCTCGAGGTGTCTAAGAAAGCAGGCTGACAAGCCAACAGAGAGCTCTCCTCTATGGTTTCAAAGGGCATCAGAGTCTTGGATCACAAACTGATTTAGGTTCTAGACCAACTTTGTTTGAAACAAAGTAGAAAAGAAATGGTTTTGGAAGAATAGATAGTTTGCTCACTAATGGAAATCTGAATTGGAAAAGAAACAGGACAAAGGAATGGAGGATGCAGGGAGCCCAGCTACAGTCAAACTTCAGGGCCTCCTAGCATCAGGAGCCCTGCTTTCTGCAACACCACAGGTGTTTGTCCGTACCACAGCAGCAGACTCTGGATTCTTTCCTGCAGGATTCGAGTCTTGAAAGCAACTGGAGACTCACATGGCTTAACTCTGGGGTGGAAGGCTCATAAGTATTTCAGCAGTTCTGGAAGCTTCTATTGGAGGAACTGGAGTATCACATCTGTGAAACAGCAAATGCAGAAGGGAGGACAGTAATGAGAGGAAGGACTTGAGTTCAATAGCAGAGACACAGGAGAGCAAGGGTAGCCAGTGTCTCTGCTAGAAGCTTGCACGTGGGGCTCAGGAGGTATATTAGGGTCTTCTGAGTATGAGCTAAAATGAATGCCTAACTGTCATAAATCTAACTTAAGGCTTATAAGGAATACATAAAGTGCTTCATATATGTTGTCTCCTTTAACATTAAAATGGAATGCCATCTATGGTGTACTCCTCTTTTTTTTTTTTTGTTTGTTTTTTGAGACAGAGTTTCTCTGAGCAGTCCTGGCTGTCCTGGAGCTCACTCTGTAGACCATATGGTGTACTCCTCATCTTGCTACTGAGGAAACTGGCATCCAGAGTTCAAACATCATCTGAACTCACTCGGCTCACCCTTGTCAAAAAAGCGCCTTTAGATCTGCATGGGAGGGTCTGGGCAAACATCACTGCATTGCTGTAGAGAAAAACGTTACAATGGCTGGGAGGCTGAGGCAGGAGGATCATGGAGGAAAAAGAGGCAGATCAGAGCTACGTAGTCTTAAAAAATAAAACACAAAGGGAGAAACAATCAATTTAATGGGAAATGAGTGAGTTGTAGCATATAAATATTGTGTCATTGGTAAAATTTGTAGATATCAGTGTGACTAAAAAGGTAACAGTAGAAACAGTTTCAGAATGTGATATATAGTATGCCATTTACGGGACCTTATATGGGATGCAAAGAGTAATAGCATCAGTGAAGTAGAAAACACTGTATGCAATTCAAATCCATGGTAGAAGTTGCTGAATAATATTTCACCACATGTGATATGCCGCATTTTATTTACTCATTCAGCAATCAGTAAACATTTGAGCTGTACTTGGTTTTGGCTTACTGTGAATAATGCTGCTTACACTTTGGGGCAAGACGGTTTTGTGTCTTCTTTGTGACACACTATCACCCATTCTTGAAAATGGCTTGAAATCACAGCAGGTCTCTGCCTCGACCTCCTGAGCCCTGGGGTTATACTTGTGAGCCGCCATGATCAGCTGTGGAGGCCCATTTTTATGTAGGCCTGTTTTCACTTTGGAAAGCGATGGGATGGTTGGGGTAGCAAACAAGCATGCTCTCTACCTACATGTCTTTCTCCCTAGTGCTAGGGGTGGAGCCCAGGGGCTCACATGCAGTAGACAAGGGTTCCATGTTGAAGCCACACATCCCTTAACCCCTATATTTAGCCTTTTAAGCCCCTGACTGTTTACTACCATTTTTACATCCCCATTAGCAGTGTGTCAGTATTCTGATTTCTCCAATACTTTATCTTTTAAAAATTATTATTATTATTATTATTATTATTATTATTATTATTATTATTACCATACCAGTTTGTGTGAAGTTTAATGACAGTTTTGCACTTTCCCGGTGGCTACTGAGTCTGAGTCTTTCTGTATGGTGATGGACTGTTTTATATATTATTTTGAATCATTTTAGTATTTGGTTGTGTTGAAAATTGGCTTGCCTATTATTATTGGGTATCTTTCATGTGGTTTTCGTTTATTTTTTGGTACTAGGGCCTTCATCACACTAGGCAGGTGCTCTTCCTGTTTTCCTCCCATTCCCAGACCCACTTAGAGGAAAGGTATCTCAGGTTATCCAAGGTGGAATGAATCTTGTAGCCCAGGCAGGACTTGAGCTTGTGATTCTGCTGCCACAGCTTCTCAAGCAGTTGAGAATAGTGGCGCGCACTACCAGGACTCGCTCATTGCTTGCTTGCTTGCTTGCTTAAGATGGAAGCAACTGAACCCAGGCCCTTGCACGTCTAAGCAGCTGTTTCACCAATGAACTGCACCCTCTCCCTGTCACACAGTTTTAAATATTGCTGCATGTGACAACCTTCCTGCCTTCTGGGGACTGATCACAGTGTAGAGAGAACAGTCATGCAGCATGTGAAACTTCAGCCAATCACAGAACACTTGCAGGACTGTGTCCCAGTAAAATGATATAACCTAAGCATACTTTACTACCTTAGTTTATGTACATTCAGATGCTTGCACAAGGACAAAGTCACCGAACAGCATATCTTTTTTTCCAGATCCATCTCCAGGATGTGGTAACTACATACAGGCTGGGTGCCTACAGTTTTGTTAAGGGTTTGCTTTGTGTCTCGGTGTCTTACTGAGAACTTAATAATCTAATTGTGTGCATCTGTATCTGCAAGATTTTTTTTGAAAAAAAAATGTGTAAATATTTTGGTATGCCTCACAGACATGAATACTTAAGTCTATTTTTATAAAGGTAGAATGTAAGCCAATTCAATCATTTTTTTTAAAAAAACTAAATATACATATTTATTATATGTAATATATATATATGTATATATGTATATATGTTTTCCTTATTCTATTTGGGAAACTGGAGATAAAGACAGGTACCATTTGAAATTGACTAGGAAAAGCAGATCGACTAGCCAAATGAAATACTTACAAGTATCATACCTATTATTATTTAATCAAGCAACATAAAGAAGCTTAGACAATATTCTCTTTTTGTTAAATCAAAAAATATTTCTTTAGAAGCCAAAACAAACAAACAAACAAACAAAACCCACTGAAACCAACCAACAACTAACCAGTGAAAGCCCAAGACCATAATGTTTGCCAATATAAAATGTGTCTAGCCTGTAAAAAGTGCTCAGTAAAATTTCAAAATATTGAATGACTGAATCGACCTACAGAGTTAGATCTTTCAGGAAGTTTTAGAAAGCAAATATCCTCTGTCAGAGAAAAGCAAAAACAACAACGAAAAACACCGCCCCCCCAAATAGTCTTGGGCAAAAGTTAGTGCATAATAATTTGAGAATTATGGAAGGTAATAAATACTAGCTTATAGCACCAGGGATTCAGATTGCAATGAACTCTTAGTTGGATAAGTATGTTCTAAATGATAAATCATAAACTATGGTAAGTATTAGCTGGTTGTAAAGAACTTTTCAGAGACATTCGTATGATGCTATTTGGCTGGTGGAGCACTGGGAGCTGCTCTAAGTGACTACTTTGGAATAACCCCAGGAAGAGGATTAAGGGCTGGAGTGCACATTAACCCTGAAGGATAGGTGAGTTCCTCATTAAGAATGAAGTATTACATTTACAGGCCATCTTTTTCTTAGAAGTCACACAAACATGACAGACAAATGTAAACTATGAGGTATAATGGTGTATGAGCACAGAGAGAGAAGTAAATTACAACGAAAGTTTAATGTTTAATCATTTCCACATTATTTATTAAAAGATACTTAAAGTCAATTGAAGTGGATAATGAGAAATTATTCTAAGTGTATACTGAGCTCCTGGGGACTTGTTCTATGTACACTGGAGAGTGAATTTCATTATTTTGTTCTTTGGGCTTCCAGGAAACCAGTAATTAACTAAGGCTACTGAACTCTTAATGAATGAGTCACTGTGGGGCTCATTAAAAGTGCAACAGTAGATCATGTAGTTTCAAGTTACTAATAAGTTGCTCTGGTGATCATTACAGACAGCTACTATCCCTTCTGGAAATCCCTTATTACGAGACATTTGGGATGTCTGATGTTCTCATAAATGAATACCCCAGGCAGGCGACCAAGAGGGTCCTCTTACAAAGCCATCTAGAGAAGAGAAAGGCTGCCTTTGTCCCAAATCTTGTCCCTGTGGGAAAGGGGGCTCTGCCTAGTGAGAATTCCTTCTCAAAGACTGTTTAAGGCTTGAGTTGTCAATACTACGTTCTCACTTTTAAATGGAATTATTGACAAGTCAGAATGTAATGTCTGGAGTTTGTTTTAAATACTACTCTGAGAGTTTGAGGCCAGCCTGGTCTACTAAGTGAATTCCTGGACAGCCAGGGCTACACAGAGAAACTTTGTCTTGTGGAAGAAAACCAAACAAACCCTGAAGGCTCCAATATATAGTTCCAACTCCATGTTCACACACAGGCCTGATTAAACCCAGTGGGTTTTAAAACAAAAAGATGTGAATGAGGGAAAGGGAGTTTTAGGGAGAAAGGGAGAGCTGAAGGAAGTAAGAAACTGGGGGATGAGAGCAATCAGAATGTAGTATTTCACATACGAACATGTCAAAGAAAAATTTAATTAATAAAAATAAATACAAACTTAAAACCAGGGTGGGTGGCTCATCCAATAAAGTGTATGCAATGCAAGCTTGGGAACCTGAGTTCCTTCCCCAGCACACACATAACAGCCAGGCATGGCACCCTGTCTCAGAAACAGAGGTCAGAGGGCAATGAAGGAAGAGACCTGAAGTTGACCTCTGATCAACATAAATGGTTGAGTGCTCGAGCATTCTACACAGTGTGACACACACATGCACATGTACGTACACATGCACATAACACACAGATGCACATGAATACACACACACATGCACACAACAAATGCATGCACATGAACACACACATGCACAGATGTACACATGCACACAACACACATGTACACATGACACACACAAGTACATGGACACACAAATACACACACGTGCACACACAATTAAGACTGGGAATATAACTCAGTGCCAGAACTCTTGTCCAACATACCCAAGGCCCTGGTTCCATCTGCTTAGCCAAAACCATTGCTTTTCATTCATCATGGTTTCAAAGGACAAAATTCAATGTTTTCCCTAAAGTGAGCAAAGATGGCCATGATCTCTAAAATAGGCAGACTGAGTTTTCCTGTGTGCGTATACTTCAAGTCCTACTTACATGCTCTAAAGGAACAATAAAAGTAACAATCTATCATTGAAAAGTAACTTTTTCCATCCCTACAATCATTTTTCACTGTACTTGACAGCAGTGTGTCTTCTCACCCCATCTCTGACTTGGACAGATTCCCTCTGCAGGTGCTCATCCAGGTCAATGACCACCTCAGTCCTCTGAGGATGCTGTCTCTCTATCTGACATTGCACCTCCCTTGGCAGAATGGTCAGAAACTGTGTTGGCACGAGCAGTTCCAACATTTGCTCTTTGGCGTGGACCTCTGGTCAGCCTAGCAGGGTCTAGCTGCTTTGTGATAATTGAAGTTCCAGAAGTGCAGTGACAGCAAACATTCTTAGGTTTATGACTACCTTTCTGTGAGATGTTTTTTTTGTCTTTGTTTTTTCCTTTGACTGGCCCTCTTTGTCTCAGGCTCCTTGGGATCCCAGAAAGCCTTGATCTGAGGGTCAAATATTCAACCACTTTCAGACTCCCCATCATTCTGCTCTTTTGCTCCTGTGTTCAGCATGTTATAGGTGCTGCTGTTGACAGCGGAAGGATGGACTCTGATTTATATTCAACGAAAATTTCTTCCGAAGGCCCTGAAGATGGGGCAGTGGGAAGAAGAGAAGCACACATTATGAAAAAAGTCACGATGATCTTTTTTTAAAAGATTTATTTTATTTGTTTATTTTATGTACATGAGTACACGAGCATCTGTAGCTGTACAGATGGTTGTGAGCCTTCATGTGGTTGTTGGGAATTGACTTTTAGGACCTCTGCTTGCTCTGGTCTGCTCCTGCTCCCTCTAGCCCAAAGATTTATTTATTATTATACATAAGTACACTGTAGCTGTCTTCAGATGTACCAGAAGAGGGCGTCAGATCGCATTATGGATGGTTGGGAGCCACCATGTGGTTACTGGGATTTGAACTCAGGACCTTCAGAAGAGCAATCAGTGCTCCTAGCCACTGAGCCATCGCTCCAGCCCCACGATGATCTTAAGATATGTTACTTAACATAAGAAAGATGACCAGAAATGGTTCTGACTTGCCTATCCCTTTAAACTGGTTCAGCAGTTAAGAGCACTTGCTGCTCTTGCAGACAGCCTCTTGACTTACCAACCACAGGTAGCTCTCAACTGTCTGTAAATCCAATTCCAGTGGATCTGAACCCTTCTTCTGACCTTCACAGGCACCAGGCACACAAGTGATGTACATACACATGTGTAGGCAACTCTTAAAAAAGAAATTAAAAAATGACCAGGTTTTGGTTTCTCTTTTATGTCTATGGGTGTTTTGCGTGCATGTATGTCTCTATAACACTTGCATGCCTGGTGCCTACAGAGGGCATCAGATCCCCCTGGAACCAGAGCTATAGATTGCAGTAGAAACTTAAGAGTACTTTGGACAGTTGGTTGGATGGTGTTTTGCTGGAAAGAGAGCTTTCTGGGATCCCAAGGGGCCTGAAACAAAGAGGACCAGTCAAACAAGTGAAGGAACCTTTATTAAAATGAACACAGGTGTGGAAAGCTCAGGCCGACTCATGAAGGAATGAGCAGCTGAAGCAGACGCAAATGAAAGGATGTTCTGCTGACGCAAGCATGTGAAAGGACGTGATGAAGGATTCTTTGCTAACAATGCACAACAATGCCTTACATTGCCTACTTGAGCTTCATTTGTCAGGACTCCACAGAGAGAAATGCACCAAAAAACAAAACAAAACAAAACAAAACAAACAAACACAAACTTCCGGTGGTGTGCTGCAGTTTCTTGCCACTTCTGCAGACTCTGGCTGATCACAGTGTGAAGTCAGCTGAGACAGACCTACATGCTGAAGCAAGACCCATGAAAGACATGTGACATTTGAAGGGTTTAAACAGGACTCTATGGACAGTGATAGAGGCTGAGTTAGGCTTGCTCATAGAACTAGACGTATGTACAATGCTGTGGGTCTTGCTTGTGGGTTTCGCATCGCTGATCTTTGCTTCCTTGAGAGAGGCACAGCGGAGAACTTCTGACCTTCCTCTTGGTCCCTCCTCCTCGCACCGGCCAACACACTTAGCAAAGGTGGCCAAAAAGACCGTCTCACAGTTACCTCAGCAGCGCAGTGCTACACGAACACCAGCCAGAGGCTGAGGGAGAGCTGAGCCTAGAGGGCAGCGACAATGTACATACAGCCTCGCATCGCCCTGCCCTGCCGAGATAGGCTTCCTGGAGACAGGTATCATCCTTTCCTTCAAGAGGGCTTAAGTGCGCACGCTACAGGAAGCAGAAATATTTTGGAGGCTTCAGATCGCCTCCTTTTACCCTTTTACAGAGAAGCCAGCGAAGCCAGCGTTTACCAGTCTGTGCTGGTGCGAGCCCCCAGAGAGTTAACTGCTGGAGCTTAGGGTGACCTTGCATAGTGACCGACAGGAGGGCATCGCTGCTTTGCTTCCTGGCCATCCCTCTATGGAGCTTTGGAGCCGCTGGCCAGCTAGTAATCTGGGGTCATTGCTTGGTATGGTGGCCTCTGCTAGTTGTGCTCATTGTCTGTGCCCCGCCCTCATGCTCCAGCTGTGCTCATTGTCAGTGCCCCGCCCTCATGCTCCAGCTGTGCTCACTGTCAGTGCCCCACCCTCCTCATGCTCTGGGTGTGCTCAGGGAGCTCTTCATGGGGGACCATGAGGGCTCTGGAAAAAAGTCGTCACTGAAAAAGCAAAGGTCCAAAAGTGTGAAAGAAGACACAAGTACATCATTTGTGATACATAAACCTAGTAAAGCTGTGTGGTTCACAAGGGAATTGTTTTTAGAATGGTTATTTCACAATTTTGTTTAGCATTTTCAACTTAATGATCTAGGATTTCATGAGGAAGACATCAGGGCATTGGCACTTCTGGACAACTCTCCAGTTCACCCTTCTGCGGAACTATTAGCCAATGAGGATGGTAGAATAAAACACACGTTCTCTCCCCCTAATACTCCTGTTTCGAGTCAACCAATGAATCAAGGGGTGACCTTGAGCTGCAAAGGACTTTATAGATGGAAACAACTTGAAGAGAATCTTGGAATCTTTGGAGAAAATGAGGATGAATAGGGTAAGAGAGAGAAGGGAACTTCCAAGATTAAGATGTAGAATGTGAAAAGTGTAATTTTTAACTGGGATGAAGTAAAACAAATAACAGTGGCATACATATGGGAAATCTCCTTGACAAAGAAGAAACTGTGCGAGACCTTCAAGGACTAGAGGTCGGGAATTACAGAGGGATTCTTGGGAAAGGTGCAGACATAGAAACCAAGCTGGGCATGCAGGATAGGATTAAATGGAGGTGATGAAGAGAATGGTTGTCCTCCCCACCCCCAAACAGAAAAAATGAGACAGTAAAGGAAGCTGTCCAGAGGGTGGAGCTGGAAATCGGACAGGAATTTAAGTTCCCTACTGTTTGGACTACCTTCTTTGCTGATGCCATACCTAAATTTCAAATATTTCATTCACACTAAAAGATGCAACAAAAATATAGCCAAGAAAGAATTCGAGAGTAAAATCCATTTAGGAATTGGTAGATTTTTGAAAACTAGACTTCCTTCTGGACCCGATCGCCCTGCGCCTCTCCTGCCCAGGAGGGG
>NC_034601.1:64550-83923 GCF_900095145.1 Mus pahari | reverse complement strand
AGAAGGAGAAGGAGAAGGAGAAGGAGAAGGAGAAAAAGAATGATCTGTGTGGTGGTTGATGTATGTGTGTTGCTCTGTACTTTGGAAGAAGTTTCTTCTCTCACTNCTGTGGGTCAGAATGTGGACCTTGATGGAAAATGGAAAAGACACATAAAGCCTGCCTGGTTCAGGCCCAGTGAGCTTACAGGAGTCACATGTAGACGCATGTAGGGAGCAGTGGACTAGAGGTTTGGTTGGGCCTGTCTTGACCCTCACAGGTAACAGCCAGGTTACCTGTGCTCAGCCCATGTGCTCTTGAATGTAAGCAACTATAGTAACAACTTGGGACATACTTTATATGAAATGTTTTAGAATGATGGTGAATAAAAACATTAATATATGATGAAGGAATAATAAAGGTGGATTCATTTTTAAAACAAACAAACAAAAAAAAAAGAAAACTAGACTTCCTAATATTAAGACTACTGCCAATATGCCTTCAACTTCTAGTAATCAGGCTATGTAAAGATAGTTGAAATACATGATACAAATGTACTGTTGATACTGTCTTTAATCAAATACATTATTCTCATATCAATGCCCACTTATATTGGCTAGAATATAGTTTGAAAATAAATGTGCATTTCTTTAAATGTATGAATACTGTCTTTTTTCTATTTACAAAACAAGGATCTGAATAATGAATTATCATCCCAAATTACATAAATTGTAATGGCTACAATGAAAACATAGCTTCAAATTCTACCATGTAATTGACCAGTAGGGCACATATGTAGTATGCACCAAGACCTTAGTTTCATTCCTCAGAATTAAAAAAATATTAATGTATGCTACATAAAGGAGGAAGGGGCTGCTCCCAAGCCCCTAAAAGGAGGAACTCACAAGGAGAACTGGTCATGAACAGATTAATTTATGACTGTCTACATGGTCTTATTACCCATAGGGAAGTACAACTAAAGATAATTAAAATATTACAAAACAGGGGCTAGACAGTTGGCTCAGTGGTTAAGAACATTGGCTGTTCTTCAGGTGATCCAGGTTCAACTCCCAGTCCCCACATGGCAGTCCCCTCTAGCCCAGGGGATCTCGGCTCCTCTTACACCATGCCTGACTACTGCCATGTTCCTGCTTTGATGATAATGGACTGAACCTCTGAACCTGTAAGCCAGCCCCAATTAAATGTTGTCCTTATAAGAGTTGCCTTGGTTGGCCGGGCGTGGTGGTGCACACCTTTAGTCCCAGCACTCGGGAGGCAGAGGCAGGTGGATTTCTGAGTTTGAGGCCAGCCTGGTCTACCAAGTGAGTTCCAGGACAGCCAGGGCTATACAGAAAAACCCTGTCTCGGAAAACAAACAAACAAAAACAAACAAACAAAAAAAACAAAAAAACCAAAACCAAAACAAACAAACAAACCCTAAGACAAAAGTTGGTACTGGTAGTGAGGTATGCTGTGATAGGCCTGGCCATACTTTTGTTTGGAAGAATGTGGATTATGGGACTTTGGCGTGGGAAAGCCATGGAATGTTTTGTTTTAAGTGGGGCTTAATAAGCCAACCTAGTAGGAATATGAAAGACTTAGTTGCTGTGAGTGATTTGAACTGTGCAGTCATGGCCCAAGAGGTTTCAGTGAAGAAGAACTTCAGTATGTGGCCTCGAGAGTGTTTTGTGGTATTTTGGTGAAGAACATGGCTACTTTTTGCCCTTTCGTGAAGAGTCTGCCTGAGGCTACGATGAAGAGACTCAGATTAATTGCATTGACAAAGGAAGTCTCAGAGACACCAACCATAGACTTTGTTCTCTAGTTGTCTCATGACAAGCATTTTGAATAAGCATAGCAAGTTTAGAATGGAAAAATATAAAATATATAGTTCTAGTATTAATGGGGCACCAGGAATTGAAATTGAAATTAAACTGATATAAATTGAAATTTTATATCAAGGATATTAAATTGAGTTAACGGAGTGGTGATCTTGGGACAAGATCCTACCCAGCTAAATTCAGATCCAGGCTTGGTGGCACACACCTTTACTCCTAAGAGACATGCATGCAGATCTCTGAGATCAAGGTCAATCTACAGAGCAAGATCCAGAACAGCCAAGTTTAGGCAGAGAAGGAGTAGGCAAAAAGTAAGCTAGTGATAATGTAATAGAACAATTGGGCCATGTTCCAACCCCAGCAAGCAGTAGAACATGGCAGTTTTGGCAATATGGCTCTGGCTTTAGAATCAAGAACAGAAGAGACTATTGGGGCAATTGATGCTGGTTAGCTGGAGCTAAGAAATTAGTGATTTAGAAGAGACCAGCATCATTGTGATGAAAATTTCTGGGAAGTATTTTCTGAGAGCACAAAGAAGCTGTGTTCCAGAGATAGGCAAGATTGTACCTTGTGCTGCAGCTGTATTTAGTAATGTGTAAGAGTCTCCCAGATGGTACTGGTTTTGAAGGCATGAAGGGATCATGAAGAGCAGCTGAGGCTTGGCACTGTGAGAGGCCAGGGACAGGCACTGGTGAAGGTGCAGCCTCAGTTGTAGTTGATGGCCCAGATCTGAAGGGGTCATGCAAAGGAGTTGAGGCTTGGTACCCTGAAGAGAGCCTACGAGAGGCTATTGGTGAAGCCTAGTTGCAGCGGAAGACCCCAGTGTATTGGAGTTGCCAGTACCATGGGATGATCACCAAGAACAACAGTGGTAGTGGATTGGATTACCCTGTGCCTAGAGTGCTACAGAGGGCAGAGCTGGAGAAGTGACGCCAGCCCTTTGGAGGAGCCCAGAAGATCATGTGTGGATCCCAGACATTGAAACAAGAAGCTGTAACATTGAAGCTGCCTTGGAGAGCCCAAGATGCTAAAGATGCCAGAGCTATGGGGTATCTCCTGAGGAAAACTGTTAACAGGGAGTGGAACCAGCCCAGGAGAAATTAGTTACAGCTACCAAAGATGAAAAAGGAATGGAGATCTGAAGACCACTTTGACGTCAGCCATGGAGATGCAGAGTATGGAGTGTGCCCAGCTGTCTCCTGTCTTTTTTTGAGGATTACAGTTAAGTGATTGGATGAATCTCAGAAGAGACTTTGAATTTTGGACTTTTAACATTGTTGAGACTGCTATAGACTATGGAGAATTTGGAAGTTGGACTAAATGTACTTTTTTATTATGCTCTGGCTAGGCAAGGGCCCCATAGACTCAAGTGTTTGAACAAGCCTATGTGCCATGTCCACTCCAGTTGTGACTTGCAACAGGTCTGAAAACCTGGACACAGTCCTGAGGCAAAAGAGTTTCAAGGAAACTCAGCCTCCTGGAGCCCTGGCATCCCAATAACCCATACACTCAAACCCTATCCTCACGTTAGGATGGTGTATCATAGGTGAGCCTCCACCAGTGCTCCAATGTCCTAGATTATCCTTAAAGCCAGGAGCTCAGAATTTAGTAGGATTCTATGAAAAGACCAGTGAAACTAATCAGGCATTACAAAGAACAGAGCCAGAATAGCCCAGGGCAAGCTTAGCAAAGCGTGCTTTTGGAATCTTCATTTCATCCAAGTTACTTTCATATGCAAGTATTTACCAAGGCCTAGGAAATAGGGGGTTGTGGTATTGCATTATTCANNAGGTCTGCTAGAGCAGAACCCCCTGGTGCTAGCTCTCACAAGGCTCAAAGGAGTAGCACAAATTGTGACTACGGTGAGAAATCCTTACCTGTCTTTAGCTGACCCTAGGCAGAGCTGTTTTATCTGTACTGTAAACATTACCTGGCACCTATAAGTCCTTTTGAAATCATTCCTCTGTTTTGTGTCAGATAACTTCAATGTACTTTGCCTGCTGTGACATCCTACCCCTTTATTTTCTGTATAAGACTAGTGTTCACTTTGTGATCAGATTGTACACTGTCTCTCCTGTGGACTGTTTGTCACTCGCCGAATCCTCGCTCATCTGCAACCAAGACCCGTTCCACGCAGATAGGAGACCCCACAAAGGAGGCAGTCTGTGGCACCTATGGGGGCCAGGGAGTGGAATGTGATGGGGTTTGTGTTTGGCCCAGGGAGTGGCACTATTTGGAGGTTTGGCCTTGTTGGAGTAGGCATGTCACTGTGGAAGTGGGCTTTTAATACCCTTGTCCTTAGCTGAGTGGAAGTCAGTATTCTGCTAGCAGCCTTCAGATGAAGATGTAGAACTCTCAGCTCCTCCTGCACCATGCCTGCCTGGATGCTGCCATGTTCCTACCTTGATGATAATGGACTGAACTTATGAACCTGTAAGCCAACCCCAATTAAATGTTGTCCTTATAAATGTTGCCTTGGTCATAGTGTCTATCCTCAGCAATAAAACCCTAAGACAATGGCTCCTGAGGAATGACATTATAGGTCCTCTGTCCTTCACATATCAACAGTTAAGAAAACTCCAGGCTTGCCGGGCAGTGGTGGCACACGCCTTTAATCCTAGCACGTGGGAGGCAGAGGCAGGCGGATTTCTGAGTTCAAGGCCAGCCTGGTCTACAAAGTGAGTTCCAGGACAGCCAGGGCTACATAGAGAAACCCTGTCTNTCTGAGTTCAAGGCCAGCCTGGTCTACAAAGTGAGTTCCAGGACAGCCAGGGCTACATAGAGAAACCCTGTCTTGAAAAAACCAAAAAAAAAAAAAAAAAAAAAAAGAAAACTCCAGGCTCAGGAAACTACCAACAAACTCACTAATTTACTAATCTTAACGTGGGTGGAATCCTTTTAGTCTGCCACTTGTATCTGGGGTGACAGACACTTATTTACATCTGCCTAGGAAAAGGTACATAACACAGCAACACCAGTTAGGCCATGTAATATCTGCATGGGTGATTTTCTACTGTGTGTGTATATAATCCAGGTAATAAGCTGCTTGGTGGCACAGCAAGTGTAGACAGACCACCTACTTCATGGCACCAGGACCTTATGAGTCCTGCCCTACTCCATGGGACCAAGACCCTCTCCTACACTGTTAATCTACATTACCTTCCCTGCCCTCAGTCCTCAGACCACCACTGCTCACCTGTGAAAAAACTCCCTTAAGATAAAGGGAAATAAGAAAATGTTTTAAAAGTTGGTCCAGAAAACCAAGCTTTTGAACACACTAACCTGAGACAAGAGCTGGGGTAATAATGAGTCCTGCTTTGATGGACTTAGAGTACTGGCTTCTTCTAACTCTCTCAAAATATAAACAACTGTGGGTGGTGCACTGGTTTAATCCCAGCACTTGGGGGCAGAGGCAAGCATATCTCCTGTTCGAGGCCAGCCTGGTCTACAAGTGAGTTCCAGGACAGCCAGGGCTATGCAGAGAAACTGACTTGAAAAAGAGAAACTCCTATTATTCCTACCCCAAGCCCACTTTCTATGACATAATGCCTTCCTCCTCCTAATTTTGTCTTGCTTTTTATTTTCACACCATTAATGATCAATAGCTTTGTGAAGACCATTATTAGAAGCCCTCCTGAAAACAAGCTTTGTAAGACAAAAATATCCTGTCTTTAAAAAGCCTGAACTGGCCAGGTGGTAGTGGTATATGCCTGCAATCCCTACAATCAGGAGGCAGAGGCAGAAGCAGGGGCAGAGAGGCAGAGAGGCAGAGGCAGGTGTTTCTCTGTGCGTTCAAGCCAGTCTGGTCTAAAGAGTGAGTTCCAGGACAACCAGGGCTAGAGAAACCCCATCTCCAAAAGAACCCCCACAAGAAAAGAGAAGTTTGAACCATATCAACACAAAGTTCCTCAATAAAGAGTCATACATATTCATGTTTCCTTGGAGATATTTATTATAAATCCTCCAAACATTCTCAACAGAGAAAGACATAATTCCTATTTTCTCTAGGATCTGTTTTTTGTATCTGATGAAATCATGGAACCCTCCACTCATAATCATGTCTACAGAGCTCTAGGTACCTTTTGACAGGTAGAATAAAGTCTCAAATCTTTAGAAAGGTAGACTGTAATCACATACCCCTAATCTGTAAAATGCAGAGTTCATCTGTGGATTCCACATTGTAACTGCCTATCTCTCTAGTTCCCTTTTTTCTGAGGTCACCTCTTATGTCAATGAGCACTCCTGCCAACCTACTCAGAGGGGTGTTGCAGTGGCAGAACTGGACTTCCCAGGACTTCCCAGTCAGGGCCCTAAAACAAAAATAAAAACAAACAAAAAACAAAACAAAAAAACCCCAAAAACCCAACCTAAGGTCTTGTTGACCTAAAATTTAAGGTCTTATTGACTTTAAATTGGTCTCCCAGGATCTAGCCCTTCTTTGGTCTCAAGGGCCTCAGGAGCCCAAACTCTCCTGCTTAATGTCACAAATAAGGGGTTGAAGCCATAGGTATCCCCCAAATTGATGGGATTAATACTAGACTTAATACAGCACCCAAACCATACCTGGGTCAAAATCAAGGTTGATGCATCTGAAAACAGGGTGGACTTCATAGAAAACCATCCCTAAGCAGGCTACCTCAAGGTCCTTAAAATCTTCTCAAGTCTGAACGTTTTAGTTTTAAGCTAGTTTTTCACCTCTGCACCTCCCTTAAAAATAAGTCCCATTTCCTCTTTATATTAATTACCAGCAAAATACACCAAAGTGGGCAAAGAATATCAGCTCTGGTTAAGACAGTTTTCTGCCAAAACTGAGGCAAAAAGAAATCCCACAATTTCTAACCAGTGTGAGTTCTTTGATGACTTGTAAGGCGTGAGCTCCGAGAGAAGCTTTCTCCACATTCAGAACATTTATATGGTCTTTCTCCTGTATGGGTTCTCAGGTGACGAATCCGGTTGGAACTGTGAGAGAAACTGTCTCCACACTCGTGACAGGTATAGGGTTTTTCTCCTGTGTGAATTCTCTGGTGCCTGATTAAGTTAGATCTATGAGAGAAGTTTTCCCCACAAAGGATACACTTATACGGTTTTTCTCCTGTGTGTGTTCTCTGATGTCTGGTAAGGTGCATGCCCTGCCGGAAACTTTTCCCACAAGTGGAACATTCAAAGAGTTTCTTTTCCACTCTGTGGTTTGTAAGAAAGGGGGCACTGTCATTCATGCCTTGCCCACACTCAGGGAAAGGGTCGAGTCTCTCTTTCTCATGGGTTCTTTCATGAATAACAAGATGTGAACTCCGAGAGAAACTTTTGCCACATTCACTACAGCGATAGGGCCTCTCTCCAGTGTGGATCCTCTGGTGCCGAAGCAGGTTGGAGCTGTGAGCAAAGATCTCTCCACACTCTGGGCACTTGTAGGGCTTCTCCCCAGTGTGTGTCCTTTGGTGTCTGTTGAGGTTGGAGTTGCAAGAGAAGCTTTTTCCACAGACATTGCACTGGAAGGGCTTTTCCCCCGTGTGGGTACGCTGATGGCGGGTGAGGTGGGTATTTTGACTGAAGCATTTTCCACATTCAAGGCACTTATGAGCTTCTTCTCCTACATGTGTTCTGTGCAGTGACAGAAAATGTGGGTGTCCACCAAAGACTTCACCACACTCTACATCCATACACAGCTTTTCTGCTGCATGTATTCTCTGGTGCCTAATTAGGTTTGAGTTGTTAGAAAAGTTTTTGCCACACAAGGCACACAAATGTAGTTTCTTGGGCTGTTCTTTTGCTTGCACCAGTCCTCTACAACTTGGGGTTCCCACTAAAGACTCCTCTATTTTGTCTTCTGGGGGACATTCCCAATGTCCTTCTCGGTCATCAAGTCTTCCCTGCTCAGGACTCCAGGGCACCTCCCTTCTAGCTTGGCCAGGCAATAGTACTGGAGGATGGGAACTTTCAGGAGAAACAGACTCGACATTTCTTTCTTGGTTCTCAAACTTTTCCACTCCTAGTAAGAGAGAAAAAAAATAAAGCCCTAGATTATTTTACAGTGGAAAAAAAAAATCCCTACATACTTTTCAGGCAAAAGGCCCAGAGAACAGAGTTCTCTCTCAATTTCCCAGCCAGTCCTTTTAAGTAAAGCCTGCCAGAGAAGCACGTGGAGAAGAGATTCAGACTCAGCGCTTTCCATTTTTAGCTCCCACCTCACTTTCCAATTAGCTCTTCCCCTCCCTACTATGAATCAAGGCTGAGACCAGAATGTAGCAAGTCAGCCCAAGACTAAGCACTTCCTCAAATTCACAGCCCACATTCTCCACTCACCTCGCTGGTGGAACATGGTGCAGGAGACAAAGAGGCAGTTATCTCTCCATGTGCAACAGTGTCCATGCACGCAAATCCCCAGATGTCACACACAGCCTTGGGAGCCTTCCTGAGCAACTGTTTATCTTTACTTCTTACCTGGAACTGGGTTTCTGGGGTTCATGCCTTCCTTGTAGGTCTGGACACTTGGATCCCACAGCTTCCCTCCTTGCTCCACCTGGGTGCTTGAGACCTCCTGACTGGGAATGCAGGACTCTGTTCACAATGAAACAAACACATCACCACACTCTTCTACAGAGTAGAGAAAAGAAGCAGAGCCTTGTTTCCTGCCAGGATCAGAGAGAATCAGAGAGAAACAAATTCTCCCTGAGTCTGACAGACATCACTTGGGAGTCACACGAAAGCCTTTCCAGTAGTTACTCTTGAGGAAAAAGGAACTACAGAAGACCATGGGTTTTTCAATATTTTTTTTTAAGAACTTGAATTTTTAAAACGAATATATACTTTGTAATTCAAATAAGTATAAAATAAATAAAATGGAATGATCACTTCTTTGAGAATCAACTTACTATATATAATAAGAGTGTTGGCTACGTATAGATAGAACTAAATTTAACTGTAAAACTCTGGGGGAAAAAAACCATGAAGTCAATTGGGAAGGAACCTGGGCTCTTAGAAGACAATGAGATTAAAACTTTTAAATCCTCCAGTGCTATGGTAAATAGAGAAGCCAACACCTCACTCAACTCAAACAGAAGCTCAGCTCCAGCAATCTCATCTCTCGCCATTGCTGGTACAGCAATGCAAAGTGATGTAACCCAGGAGATCCCAAAGAAAACAAAACCCAGCAGTAGCCCTGCACAATCAGTGCGAGTGAATTCACAGCTCTAAGTAGCCTCCTACAAACAGAGGAACACGGCAGCACTGTGATTTCTTCCTGCTGTATGCTTCAGTATAACCTATCATACAGTCCACACCACCTTACATTACCTCCATTTTTTTATTATGAGAATTTTCATACACATAGAGAAGCTGAGGAACTATGTAAGATAATAATATATATATAATATATATATATATATATATTATATATATAGAGAAATTCCACCTACATTCAGCTATCAGTTTGTCTTTATTTTATTAGCATCATTTTTAAACCTTTGCATAAATGTTCAACACACAGATATACTTTAATGGATTGTCTAGCCTATTCTGTGTGTGTGTGTGTGTATTTATATATTGTTCCAATTTTTTTCAAGTTCCCCTTCCCTTCCTGGATTTTTACAGGCTAGGAGAGCTAATAAACTAGTATTCTGATGCCAGTAGCCCTGGATTTTCTGTCTCTGGTTAAAAAAAAAAAAAATCTAGAAATACCAATGAAGCATAGAAGGCATAAATGCTACATGAGCTCAGGAGTACTTCTATTGCAAGGCAGTAAGAACTGAGAGTACTGAACCTGTGTGATGTGGGCCAGTGGTCACTGGATATGATTTGTGTTGCCTTTGGAAGTTCTCCCCAGTTCAGACTCTCTGCCTTAAACTCTAACAATGGAAATACAATCGAAGGATACCATTAAGTCTATCAACTGTGCCACTTGGCAGATGTTTAACTGAGTATTAGGATAAGAAATGTTAGAGCAAGGAGTGGGGTTATTGACAAAACTCAAGAGCTCATGTCCAGTAGGTGTGTGTGTCCAAGAAGCAGGACAGTCTGGTCATAAATGTCATCATCCCAGAAAGAGAAGTTCTTACCTAGTGTCCCCACGTTCTCATAGCTATCTTGAACCATATCCCTTGAGGGAGCTCTCTTACTAGGATCCTGATGGTCCCACTCCTGAGAGATATACATTGCCATGTCCTCCAGGCTCTCGGGCAACTGAAATAACACAAGATCTCCTTTAGCATCACATGCAGTAAAGCACTAAAAATAATTCAAGCAGAGTCATAGTTAATGGGTTAGAACCCATGAGTGCCACTAACACTCCTGTCATGGGGAAAGCCTATAAATGATGGGTTGAAAAGACAAAGAAAATAAGGGAGATATCTGATCAGAAAGAAAATATCCTCCTAGTAGCATAGGGGAACCTCCCACCCTGAAAGCAGAGGAGAAAAGGAGAATTCTGGGGAGAGGCAACGAGAACTTCCACATCACCTGGGTACCAGTCATATCCTTATCTTCCACACTCCCTTCAGGAGGAAAGAGAGAGAGCCAAGGAGCAGATAATGCTAAAGATAACAGAAATTATAATGAGAACAGTAACACCAAATCTTAGCAGCCCACAGATTATTATAAGACAATATGCACTCCCCAACTGCAAGTCTCAGCTTTTAGGATTGACAGTAAACAAAAAGTAGCAAAGGTGTACTAAGGTGGTCTAAAGTAACAGGGCTATAGTAAAGGCATGTGAGCCATCCTCCATCCTGGCCAACAGTATTCTAACCGCACACCCCACATCAATCATCTAACTATAATTTGCCTGTTCTGTACACAGAATGGCTTTACTAAGAGCTTCCCCTTTCCTCCCATCCAACCTTTACAGAATTTATACCACCACTTTTAGGTTTTTCAGAGCACAACTGAGAACTTTAACTTCAGAAATTCCTTCTCCTTGGCACCTGTACTACATTCTGCTAGGATGAGGGGCAATCCCAAAGCCCCTCCTCCCTCCCACCTGCCCAGATAACTGTCCCTCACCCCTCTCCTTTACAGCCTGGGAGTCCCTTTGGGGGCTGGGGTCTAGCAGCTCCTGCAGCCTGGGGCCAGGGCTTCGCTCAGTCTCCATTGGCTCCAGCTTGAAGCTCGGTGACTCTCCTGCCGTTTCCAGTGGCAAAGGCTCCTCCAAAAGCACTTCTGCTCCCCGCCCTTGGTTTGTGACCTGGGAACCAACCCACATCACTCATCATCACAACGGGGCTGACAGAAATGGAAATTAGTACAGGATTCTTAGGACACACCCTCAACACAGAACCCCAGACTATCCCTTTGGTCTTGGCCAAGATGTTTTATGCTAAGGGCTTTTTAGGCTGTTAACAGAAAGTGGGGGAGGGATGGGAGCAAGAAAACTGAGGGTCCACTGTCAGTGCACACTTTCTCAACATACTCTATTGATACACCTCACTTCTGCTCGCTCACTCTCACCTTTTCTAGATGCTTCCACGTTTCACTACTAGATAAGGTGAACTTAGCAGGCAGTGACCATAGCCCCTCCGAGCTTAGCTGTTTTTTCAGAGTTCAATTAGCAGAGATCCAGTTCTGTGCTGCACACTACTAAGATATACTGGGTGTTAACCACTAAATATAGGCCTGGGGTAGTGGCACATGCCTGTGGGAATCACAGTAGTGGGGAGGCTGAAGCAGGAGGATTGCCTCGAGTTTAAGCCTGGGCTACATATCTAGACTCTGCCTGTAATCCTACAACTCGGAATTTGGGGGAGACTGAAGGTGGAGGATCACCACTGGTCTGTAGCCAAGCTGAACTACACAGTGAGTCTGTCAGCTTGGGCTACATAAAACTCTGTCTCAAAACAAACCCTTTAAAGCAGTGGCAGTAGGTGTCATCCAAACGACACACTTCTCCAGGTCCTCAAAATTATCCCAGACAGTACTTTAGCCAACAGAAAAACAGGACCAAACAGATTAAGTAGTCTGACCAAAGTCACAAGGCTAGTAACCTGTGAGAAGCTTTCTAACTACAGAACTAAAGACTGGTGGAGCCACGCCTACATGTTAAAACAAAGTGCTCCTCACTTTCTACTCTCGTCACATGGGGACAATCAGGAAGGAAAGGATAAGCTTAAAAAAAAAATTCCCTCTTCCTCATGTAAAGTCTACTCAGGCCAAACAAGTATATTCGACTACAAAAGAGGCTAGCACAATGACTTCCGGGCCAAACCACGGGTAAAACAGCTGTCACCTGTTGCCTCAGTTTCCCAAGTTCCTTCTGCATACGCTCCACCAGGGCGACTGCTGCTTCGCCGCTCTCTGGGCGCAGCTCCTGCACCCTGCTCTGAATCTCCTGGGGAAGGATAGTCAAGAACTGCTCCAGCACCAACAGCTCCAGGATCTGTTCCTTGGTGCGCATCTCCGGCCGCAGCCACCCGCGGCAAAGCTCCTGAAGCCGGCTAAGGGCCTCCCGGGGACCAGAGGCGTCCTGAAAGCGGAACCGTCGGAAACGCAGGTGGGAGGCCTCCGGGCTGGGCTCTGGTTCCGGCGGGGGCACCTCGTGGCTCCAGGCGCAGTCCTCCTCCAGCTTCACGATGAGGAGCCCTTCTGGCTCCTGCGAGCTCGGACCCGCAGCCATAGTCATGCCCCAGAGCGCCTAGGTCCCGACACCGGCTACGCCCGCCTAGAGACGCCCTGGCTTCTGTTGAGCAGTAGGCCACGGCTGCTGCAGCCGAGAGACTCCGGGCTCCAAATCCCGCTGGAGGACCCCAGGTCACAATCTCGGCAACACCAGGCCCGCAGCGTCGCCACCTGACCGGCTTCCCAGGCCCGCACAGAACTCAAGTCGCAGGGCCCGTGGCGCAAGCCCCAGCGCGCGAGTTAGGCGTCATAAGCCAACGGCCGCTCGTCGGGACGGACTTCCGGTTCACGTTTCCCTTGCGCTGTCTCCCATTGGCTCGGGTCTCGTCACGTACTCACCTGAGACAAGGGAAATTTGCATAAAAGAGCGGGAGGGGAACGCGTCGGATGCGGATGAGGGGCGGGGCTGCGCAGTGGGCGGGGCCTCCAGGTGGGAAGCGGTAAGGGTGGGAATCCATGGGCGGATGTGGCCCGGGTACAACCTGGGTCAGATTTGCTAGGGAAGGTTGCCAAAAGGTAAGTTCCTCCGCCACGCTTGAGCCGGAGTCCAGAGGCGCTAGAGAGTCATGTCGGAGCCCAGAAGTTTAACAAAGAAAACCTTTCCGAAGGCCGATCCCAACACCCCGGAGACCTACGGCCGGAAATAGGCCAGTGCACTGTGGTTCCGGGCTCGAGCTGACTGGGGCTGGTGGGAAATGTAGTCCATCTCGCGCCCTTGTTATTGCGCCTGCACTAAGTGGATTGTCGGAGCTACAATAAACATACCGGTGCTCGTGGTTTTTCCTCCCTGTGAGAGGTGGTCCCTAGTCCTCCATCTTTAGGTGGCTGGTCGACCCAGAAGAACGCTCTGGGTATGAATTGCTCTCGCCATTCTCCCAGTGCAGGTCTAAGGATTAGCTCTACGAAAGCTCGATCATCGGCTCTGACTATTATCCTGAAGGGAGAAGGGTAGGAAACACCAAGGCGGACTTCCTTATTTTTTGAAGAGAGAATTGCCCGGGCCTGAGACTGGAGCGGTCGCAGACAGGTCGTGGAGCCTGCAGATTTTAGGAGTGTGTCACGAAACCCGTAATCACTTATTGGACACATGCTTACATTATTGATTATTCATTGCAACTCAAGAGGCAGGGAAAGCCTTCCTTGCCCTGGGCTCCCTTTGTGAACTTTGTATTCTTTGTAAGACCTCAAGGCAGGAAAATGGCCACACCACCACCACCAGGAGCTCCAGCAGCCAAGTCCCTCTCACCCCCGACTTCCTTAATGGTCCCTAACCCTAATAGTTGTTTAATAATAGCTGTTACTGTCATTCCCTGGCCTGAGGAGGAAGAGTGGCCAGGCTCCACCCTACAAGACAAAAATCAATCAGTCAATCCCACCAATCCTGAACAGGAAAACCCACTAATCCTCGAGCTTGGTATAGAAACCCTTCAAGCCCTGAGCAAACCCATCAGTCACTAATCTTCAAACTCGGTGAAATTCCACAAATCCTCACCCTGGAAAGCTGGGGGTGGAGAGACTAAGAAATCCTGTATAAACCCTGCCTACTGCTCAGTTCCCTGCTTTCTTTCCTGAGCTGAGAAGGACACTCTCCTGTATTTTTCCTTCCCAACGAGTCTCTTGTATGAAGTTTGTTGTGCGGCGCGACTTTTGGTTCCCGATTGCCAGGATGTCTTTCCCTCCAGAGCTTCAGGATTCATACATGAAATAGAACTTTGAAAATATGGCATGAAGTAGATTATAAGTCCTGCATTGAGTGTCGTCGTGGGATCCACTTAAATCCAACATAACTCAAATACCAGGTCAAAGCAGATGCCAAAAATTTACTGTGATCAAGCTGCTACTGACTGATCAGGGCTGTAGAACAGACTCAAGAGCTGAGCCTCGAGGGGATGTTGCACAGCATATTTAAAGGAAACCATAAAGCAAGGGGGGGTGGGGGTGGGGCGGGCTGCTCTGGGCTGTAGCATCGTCCAATCAGGTTGAGAAAGAGAGTTTCCATCAATCAGGATAGGATTTGGGGTCTGGGCCTGGGAACATGAACTTAATTTGACCCTGCCAGCAAGATGGAGAAGTTGTCCTTGACTCAGACAACTTAAAAGTTGTCCCTGAGATGTCAGGACTCAGACAACTGTTTCTTTATAATAGAAACTGTTTAACTATTGGGAAGTCCCCAGCTCCACGAGGGCCTGGGACCTTGAATTTAGGTCCTATGATTAGACGGAGTCTAAAAAGGAAATGATAGCATTTAGAATAAGTTTCTTTTGCTTGTTCTCAACAGTGTCAGTTAAGTTGATCGCCTAAGTTCATACAGCGAACCTGTCGCAAAGCTTAGGCTGTGGGAATAAAAATGTCTGTTTTGGATGACTGTGTAGTTTCATCACAGGTACAAAGGCCGGCAGACTGCCATGGCAAATGCCTATTTATCCAGACACTAGGTAGCACATGGGCTGGTATAGGTTCATACAGAAAAATCTGGCTAAGACTTGGAAGGTTGGGCTGGGGAGATGACTCCGCAGTTAAGAGCAGTAACTGACCTCCCAGGAGACCTGGGTGGGTTCTGTTCCCAGCAACAGAAGGTGGTTCACAGCCTCTGTAGCTTCAGTTCCAGAGGATCTAGCACACTCTACTGGCCCCCAAGGGCATCCATGCGTGCCAGGTATCTTATATGTAGTTCTAGTCCAAATTGAGTGGTTAATGACATGATGGGCTGAGAAACTCAGGAAAGTTGAGTTGGCTGTTAGGATCCTGGAAGCTTCTCCTATGATCCTCTTGGTATTTACCACTTTCAACTGGCTTGCAGATGGAACCTTCATCCTCACAGTGTAAAACCCCCAAATCCCCAATGCCACAGAGTGCAGCCTCCACAGTGAGGAGAAACTCCTGGCTTTCAGTTCTTCTGGTTAAAGCATGATTCTGCTTCCGTTGAGGTTGGTCTCCTCTTCCTTTTTTTCCTGTGCTGCCTCGTTTCTGGTCTAGCAAAAATACTCATATTCATAAAAATAAATCTTGTTAAGAAAAGATTTTTGAGGCCAAGCATCCCCTATGATCATCTTCATGTATTCTAGACATTCCTGTCTCAAGGGACTATAGCCTGACTCCAAAGCCCCTTTTCCTACCAGCATGCACGGTGTGATCTCTGACAGTGTATCTAAGCTCACGTAGATTCCCCTCCTGTCTGGAGTAATATTTTACCACTTCTTACCATGCGGGGTGAGGAACTAAACAAAGTACTAATGGACGCGAAATCCATAGAACAATGCTCTGCACACATTATGAGCTTGAATCAGGACCAAAAGATGGGAAATTGAGAGGCCATAAGAAGGGGAGAAGTTCTTGAACCAGGATCTGGCTGGAAGTCAGAAAATTCAACACAGCTAATAAAAACAAAATTTACAGAAGCTGGCTATGGTCACATGACTATGACTCATCCTAACATTCGGGAAAACCAGGAGGATCAGAAGCTCAGCCTGAGCTGTAAAAGGCCCTGCCCAAAAACAAATGCACCACCATGTGTTGTACACTTATTTTTAAAGTTTTCTTAACCTGTTCTACTGTATATTAGGTTGTTTGAACAAACTAACTTAGAAACCATAAAATCATATATTGCTGTCATCAAAACCCTGTACAGTTCTCTTGAGATGCTCATACCCATGTCTTGGGTGCATAGTCTTGTCTTTTTTTCCAATTCTTTACCTGAAACATTAAAAAGAGATGCTTTATTATAGACGTTACACTTAGGCACAACTGAAAACAGAACTTGTAGTGGAATTCTAGTAGAGTCCTCATACCTAGGGTAAACATTTAGAATGGAATAGTGGTTTTTCAGTGTCTAGACATCAGAGTGAATAGTTGTTTTCTAGAAGTACTTTGACCTTGAACAAATCACTGTAGTAAAGAGTGTTTTCTGGTATCTATAGAGTTGTTTTTTTCTGAAGGGGCTTTCCGGCCTTTGCATGACTTTGGTCACATGACTGTCCTGGCACACCTGGAATGTCTTACACTATTGATTGCTGCAGACAGTACACAGTAAGAACTAAGGTTGCAGGACTGTATCTTTTCTTTCAGGAAACATATAGGTTAGGGGCTTTGGTACGAGGGACTTGTTTTGTCCCCCCCCCCCAAAACCATTTATGTAATAATGAATGTGCTTCTGTACAGATGTCCGAGGTTCACTCCGTTGTGGCTGCTCCCTGCTGCCTGACCCTGATTACATTCTCCTTCTCCCTGTGTAACTCAGAATACTGACAAGAGCTACACTGGGATGCAGTAGTTCTGTTTGGGTTGTCGGCACAGCAGGCCTCCCAGAGGTGGCAGTAGTCATCAGATGGTGGACATTGCAGATCCCCTGAGATGAAATGTCAGTGGCATAGTTCAGCCTGACACTTCCTGCCAATACCACCCTCCCAGCATCCCTTGCTTTTTCTCTTCCAGCAGCGAGCATTCCTTATTTCTGCTCCTCTAGCTTCCCTGGATGACCTGTTGTCTTCTCTTCTCTTCTCTTTTGCTTCAGCCTGCACATCACATCTTTTTCCACTTTGCTGTCATGCCACAGGAGGTTAAAAAAAGGATCATGGTGCTAAGGCCAAGAGAACCTACTGTCATATTTGTTGGGAGTGAAGAAAGCCCTCAGTGAATGTATATTGTTTGATTTGGCCATGGCATGTCAAGGATCCCAGTGCCTTAGACTCATGGGAGTGGCAAAGCCTTCCTCAGGTCCAAGTGTGAATGTTGACAGTGTGTGCAGAAAATGTCTAATATGACTCCCTTCACCCTGCCCTCACACTAGATGTTTACAACCTGAAGTCAGCGCCACTACAGAACCAGTTCCTACCGAGATTAGCCAAATCTGCCTCCTTGCTCAGCTGTTATCTCTGTTTATCTGAATGTAATAATCTAGCTTCCTTGTTTAGCTCTATGCAATAACCCTGCCTCCCAGCTTCCTTGCTTGGCAGTATGCAATGGCCTCACGTCCCTGTTCAGATGTATTAAATGAATACGCTGAGCTTCTCCATCAGAGAACTCAGTCCACCTGAGCCTGGCTTTTCTGTGTCTGAGTTTGTCTTTTCTTCATTCTATCATAGACCCAGTCAACTCAATCCCTGGGGCAATGCAGGACTCAGCATAGAGGCTTATGGGTATCTATTTATTTCCTTCTCTTCTTCTTCTCCACCACTCCTCTATGGAATGTGCCTCTTTCTTTGTGTGTGTCCACACACTTGCACGTATGTAACCTGAAGTGGGCGGCACCCCTGATCTCTCCATAACTTCACTCTATTTTGACTCACCCTGAATTTACCTATTCACTTATTTGCTCAGGGTGCGATGGTTTAAATGAAAACAAACCCTCTAGGCCCACAGGGAGTGGCCCTATTAGGAATGACATTGTTGGAGTAGTTGTGGCCTTGTTAGAGGAAGTGTGGCACTGCGGGTGGGCTTTGAAGTTTCAAACACTCAAGCCAAGTTCAGTGTTGCTCTTTCATTTTGCTGCCTTCCAATCCAGACGCAGAACTCTCAGCTACCTCTCCAGCACCATGTCTGTCATGTGCTGCTAAGCTTCCCACCATGGTGATAGTGGACTAAGCCTCTTCTGTAAGCCAGCCCCAGTAAAATTGTTCCTTTATAAGAGTTGGCTGTGGTTGAGGTGCTTGTCACAGCAATAAAACCCTAAGACGCGGTGTGAGACAGAAGCAATTGTCAATAGTCCCAACAACATCTACAAACTGATCTTTCTTCTCTCCTTTTCTCTTAAACGTGATATTTTGTATAAAGTAAATATATACATACTGTTAAGTTTTGATTAAAACACGTCTCCCTCTTTAATTTTTATTTTTGTGTTTTTGTGGGGTTCTGTATACGCATTTCCTGTTATTTTTGTTGTTGTTGGTGGTGATGGTGCTTTTGTTTTTTAAAGAGAGGGAGAACATTGGGTTACTAGGGTTAAACAGAGAGAGTCTGAGAGAATCGGGTCAGTTTGAAGTGAACAGCCGAGTGAATGGCTGAGCTCTCTGCCTCATCTCAGACACAGCAATTCATTAAAGAAATATTCCACAGTCCTGGGTGGAAATGTCAGTACTATAAGCACATCAAGCGCTCCTAAACGAACAAATTCCAAATTCTACTCAGTCCCTCCTCTGCCGTCTCTTCTTCACACAGAAGCCATAGGTGACCCTTTTATTTTTTTTTTAAGATTTTGTGTGTGTGTGTGTGTGTGTGTGTGTGTGTGTTGGCTGCTTGTGTGTATGTACCACATTTGTGCCTGGTGCCCAAGGAGATCAGAAAAAGGTGCTGATCCCCTAGAACTGGAGTTACCAATACTGTGACCACCATTTAAGTACCTAGAACTGAAACTGGGTCTTTTTCAAGAGCAACAAGTGCTTGTATGCACTGAGCTATCTTTCCAGCCCCAGAAACTTAACATTTTTTTGGGGGGGGGAGGGGACCTGTCTGTTTTTTTTTAGGACATGTGGCCTTGGCTTGCTGGGAACATACTGTACAGATCCATAGTTCTGGGAAAGTCTCTAAATGCACTTACCTTGCCTTTTGTCTCCTGTAGTTCAACTTCTGGCTAACTGTTCTTGTTAAATAAATTATGTCAGTCCAGGATATGGTTTTTGTGCTTAAAAGCTCACCCTGAGAAAGGCTTGGGGCTTCACTGGGATCTCAAACACCCAGTGTAGTCAGTCTGGCCAATAAAGACTTTTTATTGGTTTAAACCCATGTCTAAGAAGTTTTCTCTTATGGATACTCCACCACATTGGTACATACCTGTTATCCTGGCACTTGAGAAATGGAGGCTAAAGTGCTACTAAATGTGGGGGGGGGGTCATAGTCTGTACCCCCAAGAAGCCAAGTTCAGCTCCTGGTATTAAGCCAATTAAAACAGCCAAATTAATAGTAAAAAGCAGAAAAAGATTTATTCAATGTAGATGCAATGAGAAGAAGGAAAAAAAAAA
>NC_034601.1:62093-64265 GCF_900095145.1 Mus pahari | reverse complement strand
GATGATAAAGATGATAGCTTACCTAAAGGACCAGGGATGATAAAGATGATAGCTTACCTAAAGGACCAGGGATGTGCTTCTCCAGGCAGCTCCTGCCATGTGTGGTCCCGCCCACCACGGAGACCTCATTATCTGGGCTTCAGTCTTACCCTGTACGGTGAGCTGACCACACGCCTGCCTTAGAACATCCCTTTCCAGTACTCTGCTGTCAGCTTTCCCCCCTCTCAGCATGAGATCCCGAGGGAAATTCCCATCTCTTTGGAGTCCATTGTTTCAACAGTCTGGTTGAGAACTCAAGTGTTTCTTTAGAATATTTTCATCTCTACCAGGCTAGTTCAGAAGGAGCAAGCATTCAAAGCCAATGCCAGCTACATGGAAAGTTAGGGCCACCTTGGCCTATGAGAGTTTCTATATTGTGACAAGGTGAGACAGTGCAGAGTCCTCCATCTTGTATTCTTGCTGATGCTATTTCAGGTTTTACTGGAGTTTGATCTCTCAGATGGAAAATCCCATAGAAAGTTACCCGACTCTATTCAAGGCCAGGATGTCCTAGCTAGCTTATGTCAGCTTCTCTTAAACTGCCTGCTTGCGCCAGCCTCTCCCTCCAGCCAGCCTCTCCCTCAAGCTAGCCAGCCTCTCCCTCCAGCCAGCCTCTCCCTCCAGCCAGCCTCTCCCTCCAGCTAGCCACTCATCCCGGCTTCTGCCAAAGAACTTCCAGCCTACCACCCCCTCCCTCCAGCCAGCCTTGCCCTCCAGCCAGCCTCTCCCTCCAGCNCTCTATTCAAGGCCAGGATGTCCTAGCTAGCTTATGTCAGCTTCTCTTAAACTGCCTGCTTGCGCCAGCCTCTCCCTCCAGCCAGCCTCTCCCTCCCTCCAGCCAGCCTCTCCCTCCAGCCAGCCTCTCCCTCCAGCCAGCCTCGCCCTCAAGCTAGCCAGCCTCTCCCTCCAGCCAGCCTCGCCCTCAAGCTAGCCAGCCTCTCCCTCCAGCCAGCCTTGCCCTCCAGCCAGCCTCTCCCTCCAGCTAGCCACTTATCTTGGCTTCTGCCAAAGAACTTGCTCACTAGGACACCCTCCACCCACAAAGCTGCCAAGTGAGACACCAGAACGTGGTTTCTGCCTTCAAAGAACCTGGACATTCGGGGCTGCATGGGTATTGTCTCAGCTCTAATAAAGACTTTCAATTGGCTATAAACTGTGTCTGAGTGGTCATCTCTGGTGAGCTCCCCATAACAATATCAAAAACCAAACCGAGTCAGCTCATGTCCCCGAGCAAACTCTCCAGCAGCTTCTTTTCCCAGGGAATAATGAAATTCTTACAGTGATCCAGGAGCTGTATCTTATCTGGCACCAGATCCTCCTTTTGTTTTGGTTTTGGAAACATGGTATGTATCACAGTGATTCTGAAGCTGCCCAGGAACTTACTATGTAGCCCAGGCTGTCCCTCACCCCCAAGCTCTTTGCACTCACTGAAAGTAGGCAAAACATTTCCACCCTCCCCTTCACTTTACTTACTTGAAGAACAGAGGCCACCTTCTATTGTACCTTTAAAATACCAGGGTCAGGGGTATAGCTCAGTGTGTGCAGAACACTTGTCCAGAACACCAAGCTAGCCTACTGTCCCACAAAGCCTTCTACTCTGTTGTGTTGAATTTCCTTATCATGACTATGCAAGTATTTCTGTTTAATGTCTGTCCACACTTTCCCATAACAGTGCATACTCTGTGAGGAGCTCTACTTGATTTATCTTTGTACCTATAGTACCTAGAATGGTACTCAGGTGCACTGGGTGCTCAGTAACAATGACTTAAATGTATGGGCTCAGGAGGTCCCTTCCTTGCTAAGTTTTCAACATGTCAAATTACTCTTCTAAAGAAGGTGACCAGCTGTTCTTAGATTTCCAAGAATGGAAGGACTTCTAAGAATACCTTGTTTGGGAATTTCCAGTGCTAGAACTGAGCAAACTGTGTTTTGGTCCCACAAACAGATCTGTCATCTTACTTCTAAGCAAAGATTTCCTCATCTATAAAGAACAAGGTAATTTAATGCCTGTAATCATACCTATAATTACAACATGTAGGAGCTGAAGGCAATAGGATCAGAAAGTCCAGGACATTCTCAACTACTTAACAAGTCTGAGGCAGTCTGGGTTACACACACACACACACACACACA
>NC_034601.1:18789-62032 GCF_900095145.1 Mus pahari | reverse complement strand
ACACACACACACACACACACACACACACACACACACACACACACAGCCAATAAACAATCCCCAAAACAAAGCCAACAAAAGCAACTCTGTGGTAGTGTTTAGTAGTACTGTATGGCTTCTTGTTTGATCCCTGCACCACAAAAATAAATAAATGAATAAATAAATAAATAAATAAATAAATAAATAAATAAATAAATAAAAAGGAAACACAGAAATAAAGGAATGGAAAGAAAAGAAAAACTGTCTTTCTAACAGAGTCAAGTGGTGATTAAGGGGACGCATATGTATAAAATTATACATTCCACCCCCCTGGGGAATGGGCAAAGAGACCCCTTGGTGGTGGTGGTATTCTTACATCAGTCAGGGGCAGAGCAGATGGCGGTCCTTTGTTCATCCTAGCTTCATGCCTGGCTTGGTGGTCAAAGCTGTCTTATGTCTAGTACATATAAAAATCAAATCAATCCATGCAGGGCAGCATGGGAAGAGGAAGATGAAGACAGTCATAGACCTGTGGATCATGCACCCACAGACCTGTCTTCCAGTGTGCAGAACAGGAGGGCCATAAACACCCACTGGCAGAGGCAAAGCCTCTGCTGGAAAGGACCACGAATGTAATGCAGACAGCTTTCCTTATGGCAAGGCCTAAGGAGCTGGATATCCCTACAGAATCTCCTGGTCTTTACTGAGGGGATGCCTTTGCATTTTTGGCTTTGCTATTGGAAGTCTTACTTTTACTTTACTTTGTGACAGATGTTTTCTCAGAATCAGGAAAGAAAGTTTGGGGGTGATCCATTCTTTTTTGTCTCTGAGGGTTGTGGGGGATGGAGCAGATCATTAACCCCTATGTTTGTGAATAAAGGTGATGTGGTTGAGTCAACAGGAGGGCCTGGTCAGGGTACATCTGTTGGGTTTCAGACCTGGAACTAGCAGCTGAGGTGCATATTTAACATACCAAAGTGGACCTGGCCTCCAGGCTCTCCCAGAATTTCCCAGTCCCTGTCTGTCACAGGTCATGGCTGGAATATCTCACCCTCTGCCCTGAACTTTCTGGCCCAGGGGCTGGGTTTCCCCTCTCCAAGAAGCTCTTCCCTATAATCCAGACATTTTGCATGTGCGTGTGTGAGTGTGTGTGTGTGTGTGTGTGTGTGTGTGTGTACGTGCATGCGTGTGTGTGTGTACGTGCATGCGTGAGTGTGTATGTGTGTGTGTCCATGCGTGAGTGTGTATGTGTGTGTATGTGTGTGTGTGTGCATGCGTGAGTGTGTATGTATGTGTGTGTGCTTGCATGCATGCTCTCTCTCTCTGCATTTTCTCTCTTCCTGTAGGCTCACACTCTTTCTTTCACTTCCTCTTCCCCTCTTCCTCCCTCCCCATGGCAACTTCTCTTACTCCCGCCTGTGTGGTCAATGAGCTGGTACCCCCAGTAAACCTACCTTTATACTTTAATTTGGCTTGAATTGGCTCATTTTATTGGTAGAGAATAACTTGTCAACATCAGCTAACATCTGGATGTTCTCTTCTGATGGGAACTTGGTTCTGACAACCATTTGCCCACTGACCTACTCTAAAAAGCAGCTAGATAATGATCAAAAGGTTAGGGCAATCTTGCTGGAACATTGGCACCAAGAATTAATAGGAACATTCCGAGGAGAGCCAAGCAAGGATGAAGAACTGACTCAGGTTACTGACTGGCCATGAGCACTGGGAATTGAGGAATTAGATCTCCTGACTAGGATGTGGGGAGGCGCTTGGTGTCGATAATGAGAATCTCCCAGATACGTAGCCTATCACCGTCTATACTAAAAGTACAGTTGCTGCAGACAAGGGTCACTTGGTTGTGTACCAATGTGCTGGGTTAGATGTTAACTGCTTGCTGAAGCTATGCTTCCTCTTTCTGGATACAGTTGGTGGGTTAGCAGGAAGCCGTGGAGATTAAGGAAGACAGGTGGAAAGTACAGAGTGCACATGATTGTTAAATGTAGGAAGTATAGCATTGTGTGTGTAGTTTTATGGTCTTTCTTTCTTTCTTTCTTTCTTTCTTTCTTTCTTTCTTTCTTTCTTTCTTTCTTTCTTTCTTTCTTTCTTTCTGCTACTTTGTGGCCTCTCCTTTTCTCTCTCCTAACCACCATCTTCTCTGGCTCAGCTTAGCTTCTCATGGCTCAGCTGCCACCCACAGTCGGCCAGCCCAATTCACTTTCAACCGTCTCTTATTTTCAATCTGCTCAATCTCTAGCCCTATACAGTCTTCTTTCTTTCTGCATCAACTGTCTTCTCAGAGCCTACTCTTCTGACTCCTGGACTTCACACCCCAGACCTACTCCTCTCTCCTCTGATGACTTTTTATATCCTCTCCTGTTCCCAGAATCCCAAGGGCCAACTGACACTGTAGAGCATAGATTCATTTAAAGGGCCAGGCACATAAAATAGTTCATTCCACAAGGAAGTTCTTAAAAGAGACTGCATGTGAGAAAATGTATGCAAAACCTTTCAGCTGTGAACATAAATAAAGGTGGCCTGAGCTGTCTGGTGCCAGAATGTGTGAACAGCACTTCTTGGTACAATCTTCTTTCAAGGGTTCCACATATCCTTCTGGTCCTGAACCTGGCTGGTGATGAACTCCAGCAACCCACTTGCTGCCAAGTCACACAGCATAGTTGGAGGATGTCACCCAGGGGCCCTCCAGCCACATGGACAGCCACCACAATGTTCGAGTGTATGGTGGTCAGGTGGGAAAGAAAGAGAAGTGGGGCAGCTTGAGCATTATGAAGAGACAGAACTGGAGACTCCAGGGTAGAGAAGGGTCGTATGTTGTAATGGTCCAGTCTGGCAACCTGGGGCCATAGTGAGGTCTCAGCCCGAGCTGCCACAGAGGGCTAAGTCTGAGTGCGTGGCTACACAGCAGCAGGGGTCAGTGTCTATGCCTGTGGTTCATATTACCACTAGAGCCAGGGCAGCCACTGGGGCCCAGTGGATGTCCAGAGGTTGTGCGTAACTGGCCCTGCCCCTCACTGGATGCAGTGCTCTGGAGAGCTGGCCCTACCTCTCTTTAGCAGCTGAATTCTGGGAGAGTAGGTCCTATGCATCAGCCAAGTACACAGTGGGAGCTGGCCATGGTGACAGTGTGAAGGAGGGGGATGTCGTGAGTGAGCACCGAGGGCGTGAGTGTGAGAGAGCTGATCTTGCCACTCATCTGTCCTAAGGAGGTGTGGGGGTAGGGGTGATGCACCCTCCCCCGCCCTGCACTCCTCACCGCCTACAGCAGTTGGGAGAACTGGCCCTGGAGTCATGACAGAGGATGAGCTGTCCCTGTCCATTGCTAGCTGCAGCAGCAACCTAGAGAGCAGAGCCTGCATCTCTCCTGGAAACACAGTGGAGCTGGCCCTGGTCGTGAAGGCATAGTGAGCCAGCCCGAGGATGTGTGAGCAGGAGAGCCGTTCCAACTCCTGACAGTCTGCCGCACTTGGGAGAGTGGGTCCGGCCTTGGGCGGCATAGTAGAGCTGGTTCTGGAGGTATGGGTGCTGGGGAGCCGGCCTTGAGAACAGGAGAGCTGACCACGTCTCTTGCCGATGGCAGCATTGGGTGGTTTCTCTGAAACAGTGCTGGTGGGCTAGTCCTGGTTGGGGTGCGTGCGTGTGTGTGTGTGTGTGTGTGTGTGTGTGTGTGTGTGCGGTAAGGGAGAGCTGAGTGAGCTGACCAACTCAGCTACCACTGGAACACAGGTCCAGAGTTCTGAACTGGCCCATCCTCAAACCTATATTATCAGCAAGTGGCAGGGACATGCAAAAGGGACATGCAAAAGGGACATGCGAAAGGGCCAGTCCTGCTGCTTCAAAGCCACAGGATCTCCACGACACAGGGCAACAACAGGATAACCAGGAGGAGTTCCAGTGAGTATGCAATGTTGATGGTGTCACAGAAGTCAGAGACCTCAAACCAGACCAGTGACTCACTGCAATGAACATTTCCAAGTGATGATGTGTGGAAAGAGGGGTAGACTGTGGGACACACTGTGACACACTGTAGCTTCCACAACGAGATTTTTTTTTGGGGGGGGGTGTTTCGAGACAGGGTTTCTCTGTATAGCCCTGGCTGTCCTGGAACCTACTTTGTAGACCAGGCTGGCCTTGAACTCAGAAATCTGCCTGCCTTTGCCTCCCGAGGGCTGGGATTAAAGGCGTGCGCCACCACGCCTGGCTCACGGGATGGTTTTTATGCTTTTTATTTTGTATGTGCGTTTTATTTGGGGCAGGGAGGTTGCAAGGGAGAACAGATATGAAGGAACGGGGAGATGAGTGGGACTGGGGTGCTGTCTTAGTCAGGGTTTCTATTCCTGCACAAACATCATGACCAAGAAGCAAGTTGGGGAGGAAAGGGTTTATTCAGCTTACATTTCCACACTGCTGTTGATCACCAAAGGATGCAGGACTGGAACTCAAGCAGGTCAGGAAGCAGGAGCTGATGCAGAAGCCATGGAAGGATGTTCTTTACTGGCTTGCTCAGTTCACTCTCTTATAGAACCCAAGACAACCAGCCCAGAGATGGCACCACCCACAAGGGAACCTCCCCCCTTGATCACTAATTGAGAAAATGCCTTACAGCTGGATCTCATGGAGGCATTTCCCCAACTGAAGCTCCTTTCTCTGTGATAACTCCAGCTGTGTCAAGTTGACACAAAGCTATCCAGTACAGGTGCATAATGTAATCACACAAAAAGTCAATAAAAAGTTAAAAAAAAATAACACATTCCAAGCTCTACCAGAGTGAGCGGCAGGCCTGTTGTGACACCTGTCACCCCTTCTGATTCCAGAGTCTCACTTTGCCGATCATCTACTTTAGATATTCAAGCCTTCGTTTAGTTTTGTTCGCTTAAAAAGATTTTTTTTAAAGTTTTCTTTGTGTGCATATAGGTATGTGCCACACACATATGTGTGTGTGCCCACGGAGGCCAGAGGGAGCGTGACCTCTCTTGGAGCTGGAGTTACAGGCATTTTTAAACTGCCCAACATTGGTGCTGTAAACCAAATGCGAGAGTCCTTTGAAAGAACTGTGGAGATACTGGAAGATCCAAGAGTGGAGTCGTGTGAGATTTCTGAGTGCTTGTGAAAAAACTCTTAAGACACCAAGACAAGAACCTTGTGATCTCAGCTTCTACTAGAGTATGGTTTTGTTCTTGGATTATGCTTTCCTGCCACTCTAACGTGCATCAGAGAGGAATGAGTTGTGGAGCGCCGCCTCACATCGCCATTACAAGATGGCGCTGACATCCGCTGCCGGGAGTGATACTATGTTGCGCATGCGTAAGCCAGGCCACACCCTAAGGGCCAGAGTGCTCGCCTCTGACATCACATCGCATGATTCGACCTGTGCCAATCCATGAGCGCCACATCCGAGGCGGAGTAGAGCTCCTATATAAGGGAGGCGGTTTTGTTGCTCGGGGTCTCCGTTTTTGGAAGCTTGTGCTCTCCCTCTCAAGAGTATTAAAGCTTTGCTACAGAAGGATCCTGTTTGTGTGCCGCGTCGTTCTTGCTGGCGAGACGGTTGGTGCGGGACATCGAGTTCCCTTCAGATTATCCAGTACCATTGGCTATTGTCATTTGCTCTATGAAAACCCATGGTTTAGACATGTGCAGCTTACCCTTCATGTGTAGCTTGCCCCTGTGGTTGGACACTTTACTCAAGTTTCCCCTTAACCCTCAGATACACATTGTCTGATGCTCTGAATAAAGTTGGTTTTTACATGAGACTTTAGCGCGTCTCATTTTTAGGCTCCACTCTCCCAAGTCCCACTGCCCATAGAGAAGTAAATACTGAGAATCCATCACTCCAGCTCCTGGTTTGCTTTGTATATCAAAGTGTGTTGTGACTTTTAACAAATCCCATTTGTCACAGGTATGTTTACATTTTGGCTTCAGGTTTCAAAATGTATAAAGTTTTATATATAAAGTCCTGTAGAAAGCACAGGGTCAATGCTAAAGCCGAGGACTGGATTAGGGGTTGGAATCCACTCATGAACAAAGTCTTATTGGCCATAGACCATTTACCAGATCCCTTACCGGGAAAAGGCTGCAGAACAACCAAGCCAAGACTGGGCTCTCGCTTCAGACTTGAATGATTGCACAGTCAATGTCTCAGGGTTGTCCCTTAAAATTAAGTATACCAAGGACAAGCAGGCGTGACAGCATACCCCTGTGGTCTTCACACAAGGGAGGAGATAGGAAGACCAGAAGTTTAAGTTTACTTAGTGAGTTCAAGGCTGGCCTGGACAACAAAAGGGTAAAATATAGCAGAGGCAGGGAGAATGGACATTTGGCTCACAATGAGACCCATTATTTTCTTTTTTTCTCATTTATTTATTGATTTACTTTATATCCGGATCCCAGCCCCTCATAGCCTCTCTCCCCATCCCCTCTTCCCTTCTCCTCTGATAAGGGGGAGTACCCCCTTCCCATATCAACCAATCCTGGCACATCAAGCCACTGCAGGACTAGGTACATGCTCTCCCACTGAGGCCAGATGAGGCAGTTCAGTTAGGGGAACAGGCTCCACACGAAGGCAACAGAGTCAAGGACAGCCCCCGCTCCAGTTGTTGGGGGATCTGCATGAAGACCAAGCTGCACATCTACTACATATATGCTGGAGGCCTAGATGCAGTTCAGTTTCTGGGAGCCCCCAAGGGTCCAGGTTAGTTGACTTTTGTTGGTCTTCTTGTGGAGTCCCTATACCCTCTGGATCCCTCAACCCTTTCTTCAGCTTGTCCACAGGACTCTCCGAGTTCTCTCTAATGTTTGCCTGTGGGTCTCTGTATTTGTTTTGGTCAGTTGTAGGGCAGAGCCTCTCAGAGGACAGTTATGGTAGGGTCCTGTCTGCAAGCATCATTTATAGTGTCAGGGATTTGTTTTTGCCCATGGGATGGTTTTCAAGTTGGGCCAGTCACTGGCTGGAATTCCTCAGTCTCTGCTCCATCTTTGTCCCTGCACTTCTTGTAGACAGGACACATTTTGGGTTGAAGGTTTGGTGGATGGAAGACTGTTAGCGTTCTGTCTAAGCCCCACCCCACAGTTACCTGACAACAGCCAGGTAGGCCTGACTCACTATAAAAGGGGCTGCTTGGCCCCTCCTCCCTCGCTTGCCCTCTCATTCTCTTGTTCTCTACTTCCCTTCCCCCTCTCTCCCCATCCCCTTCCCCACCCTCTCTCTGTGCTCATGGCCGGTCTCTATTTCTCTACTCTCTCTCTGCCTCTACTACCCTCTTGACTTCCTTCCCCATGCCCTAAATAAACTATGCTATAACCGTGTGGCCGGTCCCTCAGGGGAAGATGTCTCTGCATGAGCCTGCTGAGACACCCCTTTCCCCCGTACCTCACCGCACTCCCATAGAACATATCCCCCTTTCTCTTTCTCTTTACATAAACACATCAGAGACACGTTATTTTCAACTCCAGACCAATGTAAAAAATCCTCCATGACCTTCCCAGCCATTCCTTAACAATGACTCAGTAAGAGAGACATTTAAATACCGTCCTTAATGTAATGTTTTGGAGGATAGGCTAGATATTCCTTTAGGGGCTAAGCTCACTACAAATGACCTCAAGACAACCTTTTAGAACTGGAGAGATGACCCAGTAGTTAAGAGCACTTGCTCCTCTTCCACAGAAACCAAGTTTGATTCTCAATACCTACACTGAACAGTTCACAGCCACCTGTAACTCTAGCTCCAGGGGATCTGACAGCCTCTTCTGGCCTCTTTTTGCACACCTCAGCACACAGACTATGCACACACACACACACAAACACACACACACACACACGCATACAATATTTAAATAAAATATTTTAAAAGTCTGTCCTTTTCTTACTGTAAAATTAATACAAGATTGTATTTTTGTTTTTTAAAAATCCAAAAATAGAGGTGGAGCTCTATTTCAGTGAGAGAATTCTTCCTTCACATGCATAAGTCCTTGAGTTTGAGCCTTCACATTGCAAATGATGAAACATCTGGTAACAAGGAGTGGAGCAGAGTCCCGGGCACCTGAGTTGTGTATTATTCAGAATGAGAGCTGAGAGTGCATCCTTTAAGCATCTAAGTTGGGTTTAGATTTATT
This sequence comes from Mus pahari, assembly GCF_900095145.1. NCBI lineage: Eukaryota > Metazoa > Chordata > Mammalia > Rodentia > Muridae > Mus > Mus pahari. The sequence goes on along the minus strand of NC_034601.1, from coordinate 53,929 downwards.
ACTACCATCAAATAAGATCACATATCTGATTTCAGAAGTTTAAAAGAGAAAGGCTCATTGTTCACCCATAAACAGGGCGTCTATCAACTCCAACATAGCCCAGAGAACACCCTGGAGGAGAGAACAATGGGATGAAAGAGCTGGGAGTTGGGGAGGCCATACTGTGAGATGCTGTCTTCTGGTCACGATGTACTCATTGCATTCATACATTCACTGAAGCTATGGCTACTGCACATGATCCAAGATAACCAAGCCAACAGGTTAGTCAGTGTTCCCCAGGCAGCACTAATTGGACTCAGTAAGTTTGTTTGTTTGTTTGTTCCTAAAAAAAAAAAGACCCAAAGATGGCAGGGTGATGTATTGGGAGAGTGTATTGAGCAGATAGGAAGGGGGTAGTTATGATCATTGTATACATGTATAAAATTACCAAAGAATAACACAAATTTTACCACAAAACAAAACCAAACCAAAGGAAAAACTCATTACCATTCAATTTTAACTTTTAAACAATTAAAATGTATCACCACTTCGTAACTCCTTCCATGGGTATTTTGTTCCCCCTTCTAAGAAGGATTATGAGTTTCTGGCCTAATATTCACTTATCAATGAGTGCATATCATGTTTGTTCTTTTGTGATTGGGTTACCTCACTTATAATATATCCTCCAGATCCATCCATTTGTCTAAGAATTTCATAAATTCATTGTTTTTAATAGCTGTGTAGTACTCCATTGTGTAAATGTACCACATTTTCTGTATCTACTCCTCTGTTGAGGGACATCTGGGTTCTTTCCAGCTTCTGGCTATTATAAATAAGGCTGCTATGAACACAGTGGAGCATGTGTTCTTATTACCAGTTGGAACATCTTTTGGGTATATGCCCAGGAGTGATATTGCTGGATCTTCTGGTAGAACTATGTCCAATTTTCTGAGGAACTGCCAAATTGATTTCCAGAGTGGTTGTGCCAGCTTGCAGTCCCACCAGCAATGGAGGAGTGTTCCTCTTTCTCCACAACCTCTCCAGTTTCTGCTGTCACTGAAGGAACAACCATCCAGAGCCTGCCCCACTTGGGGATCCATCCCATAAACAACCACCAAACCCAGACACTATTGTGGATGCCTACAAGTGCTTGCTGACAGGAGCCTGTTATAGCTGTCTCCTGAGAGGCTCTGCCAGTGCCTGGCAAATACAGAAGTGGATACTCACAGTCATCCCTTGGATGGAGCACAGGTTCCCAATGAAGGAGCTACAGAAAGGATCCAAGGAGCTAAAGGGGTTTGCAGCCCCATAGGAGGACCATGAATATGAACTAACCAATACCCCCAGAGCTCCAAGGGTCTAAACCACCAACCAAAGAAAACACATGGTGGGACTCATGGCTCTAGCTGCATATGTAGCAGAGGATGGCCTAGTTGGTCATCAACGGGAGGAGAGGCCCTAGGTCCTGTGAAGGTTCTAAGCCCCAGTATAGGGGAATACTAGGGCCAGGTATGGGAGTGGGTGGGTTGGGGAGCAGGGGTAGGGGGTAGGGCATATTTGGAGGGGAAACTAGGGAAGAGGATAACATTTGAAATGTAAATAAAGACAATATCTAATAAAAAAATGTGAGAAAAAAAGAAGCCGAAAAAAATATCACCACGGCTTTAATCCTATTTTCAGATTTTATCAGAAGCCCCTAAAAATGAAACTTTTGCAAGTCTCTCTTGACCTAGGAAGACCCTAGCTGCACCAAAACACTGCTTTCCAGAAGTCTCTGACTCAGAATTGCCCGTGTTACAAAAGAAGTAGTTGCAATGGCAAACTATGCGGCTGGAAATCCCCCTTCCCAGCCCCATTCTGTGGTAGGTGCTCCAAGAAGTTTCCTGATGAGTCAAGAAGGAGTCACAGATGGGAGGAACCTGCACCGGCCTTCATGCCACAAACCCTCACCACTTCATCTACCAGAAGCAGACAGCTGCCTGACCTTCAGGGACACCTCAGCCAATCTGGATGGTCTGAGCTCACTGTGGCCTGGTCACCCTTGGGCAGGTGGTCCTGGGGTGCATAACAGAGCAAGCGGAGTAAACAAGCCAGAAAGCATTTCTCTGTGGCTTCTTCAGTTCCTGCCTCAAGTTGCTTTGATGGTAGGCTGTGATGTGGAAGTTTAGCCAAATAAATTCTTACTTCCCCATCTTGGTTTAAACCATGGTGTTTATCACAGCAATAGGAACCCTGCGTAAAAGAGGGCATGGGCTCTTTTTTTTTGTTGTCCTATTTGACATTCTGAGTAAACTCAATATTTTTCAACAAGGGCTTGGAAAAGTTCTGATTGGTTTGGCATAATTTATTTTGCAAGGGGAGCTATTTTCTTTGAGTAATGTAAACCTACAGAAAAGTTTCTTACAAAGGGTAATTTTCAAGTATTTCAAGACTCTGGGATATTACACACATCCCTCAAATTTTGAGAACCAATTTCAAAACGAAGCAACCGTCCCTTCATCAAAAATCAAGTAGCCTGAGGTGTCAGCGCTTGCCTGTAAGTCCCAGCACTTAGGAGGCATAATGAGATCAAGGCTATTCTTAGGTACATAGAAAGTTCAGGGAGACCCTGGCTTATATGAAAGCTCACTACAAACGAAAACCTCAAAAAGCCTGGTGTGGCATCCAAGCACTAATGTAAACCACTTGAAAGGTGGAGGCAGAGGGTCAGAAGTTCATGGCCATCATCCCTCATAAGGAGTCCCACACTCACTTCTAAATGAGAACACGTGGCCTCAGCCAAACAAGTCAAAAGCCGGACATCTCCCACCTAGTGTCTGCGACTGTCTCTGTCATTGTACCTCGGACATCTCCTACCTAGTGTCTGTGACTGTCTCTGTCGTTGTACCTTGGACATCTCCCACCTAGTGTCTGTGACTGTCTCTGTCGTTGTATGACTTTTCTTACAATAAATAATTCAAAGGTTACTGAATTATTTTCTCTGGTACTGCCAGTCTTCCATGATTAGGATGTGAACTCCCCAGGAACAGAATAAGCATCCATCTCTAGTCAAGGGCACCCTCCATTTTGTGACTTTAGCCTCCAAGCAAGAGTTGTATAGAGAACACTCTTCCCCATGCACCTCCCCCTTAACGTTTCCTCTACAGACTCACCCAACAAAGTATTGTCTTATCTATAAAACATTTCCAAATCTCATTGTCATCACACAGGCTCAGATTTGTAAAAAATACACTTGTATTTTGGGAAATGAAAATCAAGTTGAACTATTTAGATTATAAAACATTCAATATTGACCTGAATGTAAAAGAGTAGACTGACATTGTATTTAGAAAATGATACTTTAACAGATGGGGAATGGATGTAGAAAATGTAATATATGTAATATATATTTGAAAGTTTCTTAGTAATAAAGAAGAATAAAATTATAAACCGTTTTCAAAAAATGGATGCAAGTGAGGGTGAGCGTATTAAATGAATTAAGTCAATCTCAGAAAGATAACATATTTTCTTTAATTTATGGTTTCTAGTTTTGGGATAATACTTAAAATCATGTATGTATATGTGACATTAAAGTAGAAAAAAAAACATTGTCTGGGGGAACAAAAGGGACCAAGGCAGGGAGGGGGCAGAAGGTATGGGAGAAATCTATTCTAAGTCTATTCTACAGTTGTATGAAATGACTCCATCTAATCCAGAACTATAGACAGTGGATATACATCAATGCAAATTAACTTATTAGTTTAAAATGTTTATATGAATAAAACACCAACGTCAAATTAAAGTGGAAAAAAAATCAATATCTCAAATGAAAGAAAAGCAAAGGAAGCACAAAACACTGCTGGGACAAATGGGGACGCATCTTCATAGCTGGCTGTCCTATTGGACAAATGGGGACGCATCTTCATAGCTGGCTGTCCTATTGGACAAATGGGGACACATCTTCATAGCTGGCTGTTCTATTGGACAAATGGGGAAGCGTCTTCATAGCTGGCTGTCCTATTGGACAAATGGGGACGCATCTTCATAGCTGGCTGTCTATTGTGGCGCTGCTTTCTTGAGTATAAAGCTTGCATTGTGGTTACTTATTGTTGCACCTTTGGGGGGACCAGTGAGGTGTATTTGGTGCTTGCTTATCACACAATGATTAAGACCTGAGTTCAGATCTTCAGCACTGATGTAAAAAGCCAGGTGTGCTGGGACACTTTTTAAATCCCATTGTCAGATGGAGAATCCTGGGGGCTCTAGACCACTCAGTCTAGTTGAATTGCTGAGCTACAAGTGAGAGCATTAGGTGAAAAACCCTGTCTCAAATAAAAATCAGTCAATCAATCAATCAATCAATCAATCGAATGGAAATCGATAAAGGAAGACAACACAGTGTCAATCTCTGGCCTCTATAAAGCACACATTCACATGCATCCACCCGAACATGTGTGCATATGCACATCACCAACACATACACAATAAGGTAATATATTATTAGAAGTATTTAGGGTATTGCTCTAGTTTGGTTTCTGTTGCCATGATACATACCAAAAGCAATTTGGGAAGGAAAGGGTTTGTTTCATCTTCCAGGTTACAGTGCATGGTCAAAGAAAGCCAAGACAGGAAATAAAGCAAGAGCTTGAGGCAGAAATGCTGGAGGAACACAGGCTCACATTCTCATTCTCTCTCTCTCTCTCTCTCTCTCTCTCTCTCTCTCTCTCTCTCTCTCTCTTCCAAGACAGGGTTTTGCTATGTACCAGCCCTGGCTGTTTTGGAACTCACTTTGTGGATCAGGCTGCCCTCCGACTCCCAGACATCCACCTGCCTCTGCTTCCCAAGTGCTGGTTATAAAGTTGTGTGCCTCCAGCACTACCTGGATTGAGTCACATTTATTGTACATGCCAAAGCCACCTGCTTAGGATGGTATCACCCGCAATGGGCTGGGCACTCCTACATTGGATATCAATCAGGAAAAAGCCCCACATACATGCCTACAGGCCATTCTGATGGAGGTGGATTTTCAATTGAGGTTCCCTCTTCCCAAGCATGTCAGATTGGCAACCAAAGTCAGCCTTCACAGATCTCTAGGGTGTTTAGAATAATAGATAATAACGCTTTTTATTTATTCTCCAATGGTTAAGACAAAAGTAAAGGAAGCCACAGAAAATGTGACACAGAAGCAGTTAGTGAACCTCGGAAGCCAGGGCCAAGTCGGCTGTGGGAATAGATGCATGAGAATGCTGGCAACAAACATGGTCCTCAGGTCCATGAACACTTTACACTGCTGGATAGACTAGACATGGACCAGACAGACTGGAAATGCACTGCAGTGCCTTTCTGGCTTCTGCTTTCTTGAGAAGGCCCAGGCAAAACCTATAGGGATTATTTGCTGTTTGTTCCTCACCTGCCATTGGCCCTGGGGGTCTATAAACCCCAAGAGTCCAAAGAGAGCAGATGACCAGAGGGGGCCAACTCCATGCAAGATTATCTCTCCCCTTCTCTTTCACGGCCTAGGGTCCTGAGAGCAAGCAAGGGTGCAAGAGCAGCTGGAAGGCCTGGCTCTCAAGCCCAGAACCCCTCTTAGAGTCTGGCCTGCCTTTTGTTCAACCAGGACATAGGCTGGCAAGGTGGAGACCTCCCGATTGGAAAAGACTCTGAATCGTCAAAGAAAGCATGCAGCAGGCTAGACCCTGGACACGCCCTCATCGTTACTCTCAGTTCCCACCAAAGCCGATGTGTTTCCTGTGCCTTGTCCGTTATTTCACAAGCTATTTCTTACTTGTTCTCAAGTTGCAGGAGAGAGGTCATTATTGTCTGCCAGAAGCTACATAGCTGACTGCAGTCCCTCCTGGCCCGCACCATGGCCAAGACCCTTGGTGATCATCTGCTAAGCACACTGGAGGAGCTGCTGCCCTATGACTTTGAGAAGTTCAAGTTCAAGCTGCAGAACACCAGCCTGGAGAAGGGCCACTCTAGGATCCCCCGGGGCCATATGCAGATGGCCAGGCCAGTAAAGCTGGCCAGCCTCCTGATAACCTACTATGGGGAGGAGTATGCTGTAAGATTGACCCTGCAGATCCTGCGGGCCACCAACCAACGCCAACTAGCAGAGGAGCTGCGCAAAGTCACAAGCACAGGTAAGTAGCCAAGCTTCTTCCCAGTGGGGATGGATGCTAGCTCCCGGTGGAGGAAGGAAGGGATGCTCGGACACAAGCTTGCTAGCTTAAGGGTTAGGAAGCCCCTGTCCACTTCAGCTCAAGGAGTGTGAATCTAGCATGCCTCGTCCTTCTCTCTGGCCCTTGTAACCTGCTTAGTGAAGCTCCCAGGCTCCCAAAGACATTAATAATAAAAACTGATATTCCAGCTGTGGGTGAGAATCAGGACAGGTGAATCATGAATGGAGCGAAACCTAGAGAAGTCTTTACTCCATTTTCTCAACTAATAAGCATGCCAAGACTAACATCAGGTTAGCAGAACCATACTAACATGCCCGAGAATCTCACTAACCACCCAATTTCCATGTAGTGTTCTTCCTTGGAATACTTTACAAGGATAGTTAAACATTCTTTGCTTTTAATGAAAGGTTTCTTCAAATGAAAATCTAAGTTGTGAGTCATGAGTTATCTTCATTATGTAGACTTTGAAATTAAACCTTATCTGTCTTTAAGCTTCAATATCCTGAAATTGCAATATCCTGAAGTTTGCTTGCTGGTTTTGTTTTTGTTATTTTTTTGGTTTTGATTTTTAGACAGGGCCTCACTATATAGACGAGACTAGCTTCAAACTCTAAAGATGCTCCTGCCCCTGTGTCCAGACAGCTGAGGTTAGAAACTACACCACCACACCTGTTCCAACTAGTTTTCTTTCTTTTTTAAAAATTAATTAATTAAAAAATTCATTTATTTATTTTATGTATATGAGTACACCATTGCTCTCTTCAGACACACCAGAAGAGGGTGTCAGATCTCATTACGGATGGTTGTGAGCCACCATGTGGTTGCTGAGAATTGAACTCAGGACCTCTGGAAGAGCAGTCAGAGCTCTTAACCATGGCTCCATCTCTCCAGTTCCCCCAACTTGTTTTCAAATACCATCTACGTTTACCTTTGTGACCTGAGATTTTCTTCAGTTTGTGCTATGATTGAAAATGATTCATTTCTATACGTTCCTTTTTTAATTAATTAATTTTATGTGTGTGGGTGTTTTGCCTGCATGTATGTGTGTGCATCACTTTGCAATCTTGATGTCCACAAAAGCCAGAAGAGGGAATCAGATTCCCTGGACTTGGAGTTACAGATGGTTGCGAGCTACTGTGTGGATTCGGGGAACTGAATCTGGGGGCTGTAGAAGAGTCCCCGATGCTTTGAACTGCTGAGCCATCTCTCTGTCTCTCCAGGCTCCTATTTTAATTTTATTTTGCTTATGTATTTTGTGTCTGTCTGCATATGTAAGTGTGTGTGTGCCCTGGCATGAAGGTCAGAGGACAACTTGAAGGCATTGCTTCTCTTCCCGCTGTGGGTTCTGGAGGCTGAGCTCGTTGGCCTTCGCTTACTGAGCTGGTTGCTTTCCTATTTGCTTTGCTTCATAAGTCAAATTTCACAGCTACAGTCGTGCATGCATCCATAACAGTAACCCAGCTTTTATTTACTATGTATTTTATGGTTCTGTGTAATGGATGTCTGCTGTCTAGAATGTTCAGTTTTTTGCTTTTAGTAACTTCTAAGGAGTTTCTCTCTTCCTTCCTCCATCCCCAGCCTTGAATATAGCACAGCTTCATGACTGTATCTTATTGTCTTTCTAGAACATTTAACTGAAGAAAATAGAATTGGTGGTTCTGTCCAGTCTTCTGCAGAGAATAAAGCCAAGAGTGTGAAGGTATCAGATGTCCCTGAAGGTGATAGGACCCAGCAAAACAATGATGAATCAGACCCCCTGCCACCCAGCCAGGCTGAAGTGGGGAAGGGACCCCAGAAGAAGTCACTGGCCAAAAGGAAGGATCAGAGGGGCCCTGAGAGCCTGGACTCACAGACTAAGCCCTGGACCAGGAGCGCAGCGCCCCTCTATAGGAGAACCCAGGGTACCCAGTCCCCAGGGGACAAGGAGAATGCAAGTGCCCAGCTCCGCAGGAATGCCAGCTCTGCAGGGAGGCTTCAAGGACTCTACAATGTCCCAGGGAGGAGAGAAAGCAAGAGAGCTGAAGTGTATGTGTATTTGCCTTCAGGAAAGAAGCGACCAAGGAGTCTTGAAATTACCACTTATTCAAGAGAAGGAGAACCCCCAAATTCAGAAGCTCTTCCGACTCAAGAGGAAACAAGAAATGGGAGTCTCATTCGCATGAGAACACCTACCCTGAATGGAAGGACTACTGGGGCTCTAGAAAAGGGCACAGGGATTCCAGAGCATCCCACGGTGCTGGATGAAGAGACATTCAGAAACATGTCTTCCAAAACATCGTTGATTGGGGAGGAGAGATGCACTACATCAAGGATGGAAAATGGAAATGGGAGTTCAGAAACCACAGAGTCCTCGGGAAAGATGGCTGGCAGCATACTCTCTGATCCAGAAATGCCTTTGTCACTATGTGAAAAACCAGCCAAAACTTCAGAAGACCCAGCATCCGTAGGACAGGCCGCTTGTGAAGGTAACCTCCCTCAGGTCTCCAGAAAATGTGATACAGGCCCAGAAAAATGCACATTTACACATCCTGCACTACAGGTTGCATTAAATTTCGGTTAGTGGTTGAGCCCTCAGAAGTTCTTGTATAGAGAAGCACAGGCTAGGTTAAGAATCTAGAAAGGAATGGGTTACAATACTGCTTTCCCACAGTGACCCCACAGGGGAGGTCTTGGACCAGAGATTCCACTAATCAACTTTCTCTGGGCAGGGAAAAGATGTTGACCAAAGCTCTCTTACTGGGGAATTAGTCATCAGGATTATGCTTGTCTGTGAGAGTCAGAAACCACCAGCTTAGGTGAACAACACAGCTTGTTCCTCTTTCACACAAATGACTTACGTTTGTGTGACCACAACTAAGACTTTTGCTGAGCTGTTTTTCCGCTTCAAGTTTTTTTTTTTTCTTCTTAAATTCATAACCTTGCCTGGTTCCACTCATGAGTATGGAAGATCAAAGGGGACGTCATGATGTAGAGAAGGGAGTAGGGAGTACAGAGGGTCAAAGGGGACATCATGATACAAAGAAGACTTTTAAAAGTTTCTAGAAGCTGTCTGTCTTCGCTCACTTCCCTTTGAGTAGAATTTGATCAAATGACTTCTGGCAATAGCACAGGAGGCTGAGAGTTTCCGTTCGGAGTGAGCTGGAAGGAGCAGCCCTCTAGGTGAACGATTGATTCTGTTACCAGAATGGTTTCTTATGGGACACTATGATTTTGCTTGTGAGGTAAATTCCTGGGCCAGGGAGGGAGAAGGAAGGAAGAAGGTGTGTTTTTATTTCTTCTGCATCTCCTCTCACTTCTGACACATAGAGCCACTGCCCATAGCCTTGGAGCAGAACTTGTGGAACTGTTCTGTCTTCGATGTGAGAATCACCCGTTGGCTTTATACAGTCTTTTTCTTTGCTTTTATTTGTGATCCTTGAATGGGAGCAGAGGATTCACCTAGCACACAGGTTCCAAATGCTGCCATGCTCTCGGGGCCAGTATTTTTTTTTTTTTTTTTGCTAGGAGTGAGGATCTGTCAATACATGTGGCACACACCGTGACCAGCCCCGGGAGCTCTGACTTGAATTGTGGGCAATCTGTGATAGTTTGATATAAGAAAGCAAATGCTGTCAGCATGTTTTGCTTTCTTTTATATGACCCGCTAGATCTGTGTCTAGGGGAAAGCATAGGATTTGTACCAAAGGGTCACGGGCATCTCACAGAATAAATGACAAGAAAGCCAGGCCCAGAAAAACAGAAAGTTTTACCCCCAGCCTCAGTAACCTGGTGACAACCTCGTTTGGATGGAAGTCAGAGAAGAGCATGCTGGGAAGTAGCCAGATCTGAGAATATGTGTGCCCTATGAATAACTGCTCTCCTGTAAGAATCTTGAGTTTTCCACTGAGGAGATTTTTCCACTGCTGTGTCTCCAGGAAGGTCACAGGACAAGGCTGCGTGCCCTCTTTGCCACACCCAGGAAGGAGACCTGCGTGGTGATGCCTGTGTGCAAACTTCCTGTAGCTGCTCCATTGCTCCTGGGGATCCCAAGGCCTCTGGCAGACGCTCCATATGCTTCCAGTGTCAAAGTTTACTTGCCAGAAAGAGCCGCGAAGCCCAGAGCCCCCAGTCCCTACCACAGTGCCCTCGTCACATGAAGCAGGTGCAGCTGCTTTTCTGTGAGGACCACAGGGAGCCCATCTGCCTCATCTGCAGGCTGAGCCTGGAGCATCAAGGACATCGAGTGCGCCCCATAGAGGAGGCTGCGCTCGAGTACAAGGTAAGGTGCTCCGTTGCCTGGCCCCATCTCTCCCTGGGAATTGGACACTTGGGCCTATGTTCTTTATCCAACCCCTCTGGGATGGGGATGCGTTAGTCAGGATTCCTGGGCTCCAAATGGTAAAAACACAAGATAAACCGGGACGGCAAAGAAGGAACGGATAACTTATAATGTTCAGCATTCCAAGGGCATTGGTTTTCATGAAGTCTGGATTCTCTCTCAGTGATCATCGGTGCTCTGCGTGGCTCTGTTTCCCTTGGTGATGAATTCATGCCTCTTCTTTCCTAGAACCCGCACCCCCATCTCTTGCTTTCAGTTGCAGCCCCCCCCCCCTTGCCTGGCTCTGCTCCCAGTAGCTGAGTCTTTCCTCTAGAATTGGTACAGGCTAAAAATGGCAAGTCAAGTGGGAGCATCTAAACCAGTACTCTTCTGCAGGAGCAGATCCGGAAGCAGCTGGAGCGCCTGCGAGAGATGAGGGGATATGTGGAGGAGCACAGGCTACAGGGAGACAAGAAAACAGACGACTTCCTGGTGAGGCCCTGGGCCAGTCCTTGCCTGTTTACACCTGCAGAAAACGTGAGGGAACAGAGAGTGAAGACAGGTTCCTGAGGGTCTGCTCCCATTCACAGGGCAGCAGAGATGGTCACCTGTTGTTGAGTCTCAGTGGCAAGTAGGAAGGCCTAAGGTGAGCTCATTCTTGTAGCTCCCTGTCTGGGAGGAGGGTATCTCTAAGGACCTGCTTACTTTCTCCTTACAACTGAACAGGTCAGAGAAACTAGAGAGAGCAGCTGTCACTTGAAAAAGTCTCCGGATTGTTTTTATAATTATAATTGGAGACAGAGATGTAGCTCAGTTGGTAGAATAGCTGCTTAGAATCAATTGGGCACCGAGTTCCATCCCCAGTATGACAAAAACTAGATATGGTGGCACACACCTATAGCCTTGGCATTTGGAAGGTAGAGGCAGGAGGATAAATTCAAGTTCACTACTAGCTACATAGCAAGTTCAAAACCAGCCTGTGCTACATTAGACCTACACACACCAAAATATCTGGGAATATTGACATATACTTGTTATCCTAGCACTCAGGAGACAGAGACAGGAAGAAGGCCACAAGTCTGAGAGAGCCTGGTCTATATAACAAGTCCCAGGCCAGCCAGGGCTGCATAGAAAGATCCAGTCTTAGAATGATAATATGTATCTTTAATTTTAAAAATTATATATTATTTAATTAATTTATTGAATAATTATTTACTTTTTTATTTATAACCTTTATAAAAGTTATATTGACTCTTGGAGGCCTTTCCCTCAGTTCTAGGGACAGAACTTTGGACTTTTTACTTGTTAGGAAAGGGTTTTATCCTTGAGTTAAATTCCAAGCCCCTTTGGCTTGTTGAGACTAGATCTTGTTACACACTCCTAGATTGCCTGGATGTCAGCTGACTCTAGAATGACCTCACGTTATCCAAGTGATCTGCAAGTATCCTATATCCAGATAGGATCATACTCTGAGGCACTGGGGACTTCAACATGGAAATTATGGAGGGAAAACTGATGAACATAGTACCATGTTCATACTCAGTAGGTTTTCCCAAGAGCCAGCTCCTCTTATGCTGCCTGTTCTGGTAAGTCCCCCAGATTGCTCCCCATTCTGGAGCCCATGTCTGTAAGAGGCAAAGAGTCTTAGTTACATTTACCTTGCTGTGAAGATGTGGGCCAGAGGGATGGCTCAGCAGTTGAGAGCACTTGTTGCTCTTGCAGAGGTCCTGAGTTCAATTCACAGCACTTACTTGGTGTCTCACGGCCACCCATATTCCAGTTTCAGGGCATCTGATGTCCTCTTCTGACTTCTGAGGGCACCGGATACATGTGTGGTACATATACAAATACATTTGGGCAAAATATTGTTCACATAAGAATAGTTAAATCTTAAGATAGTTAAACTTTAAATTGCTGTGAATAGACACCATGACCAAGGCAACTTATGACAGAAAGCATTTAATTGGGGGCTCATGATTCTAGAAGGTTAGAGACCATGAGCATCATGGCTGGAAGCATGGCACCAGGCAGGCAGGCTTGGCGCTGAAGCAGTAGCTGAGAGCTTACATCTAATCTATATGCATAAGGCCAAGGAAGAGGGGGTCAAAGAGAGAAGAGAGAGACAGAGACAGAAACAGACAGAGAGGCAGAGACAGACAGAGGAGATGGAGATGAGGAGAGACAGAGAAAGAAAATTAGAAAGGGTGTGGGCTTCTGCAACCTCAAAGCTCAACCTCAGTGACATGCCTATTCCTAAGACCACACCTCCTAATCCTTCCCCAACAGTTCCACCAACTGTGGATCAAACTTTCAAGTCTATGAGCCTTATAGGAGCCATTCTCATTCAAACGTCACTCCGAGAAAGCCTGTCTCTCATCCATCTCTATCAGATGCGCTTGGAGGGCATCCCTAGATACACACACCCACACACCTCCCAATTCTATGTTCCCCAGAAACAAACAGAAACCCAGAAGCAGAAGAGTTCATGTCCACTTGAGAAGCTCTACCAATTCCTGGAGAAGCAAGAGCAGCTCTTTATGACCTGGCTACAGGAGCTAAGGCAGACCATCAGCAAGGTCAGAGAGACATGCTACACCCGGGTTTCCCTACTGGATGAGCTGATTGGAGAGCTAGAGGCCAAGCACGACCAGCCAGAGTGGGAGCTCATGCAGGTCAGTATGAATGTGCCTGGCCTTTGCCTGCCTTCTGTGAGCAATGGCATGACTGGGGCTCTTTACACCTCACCCCCAAGCCAGGAAGCATGACCATTAAGGCCTGGAATGGGACTTGGTCTCAGTGACCCACAGTGTCTTTTTTGATGAGCTCTCTCAGGAGCCCAGAACTTCTTAGCATGTAGGATGCCCCTGGCATCACCCAAGAAAAGACCAGAAGAACTTGAGGGTGGTTGCAGTGTGGGCCCAGGCAAGGCTTCCATCTTGGTGATTAGAATTACCATGAGGAGAAACAATCCTGTTGACTGGCACCTTAGGACTGGGAGTCAGAGAGCAGCTTGCTGCTGGGGAGTCACAGCTCTTGGAGACTGTTAATAGAGAGCTTTCCTCTTTTCTCTCTTAGGACATTGGAATCACCTTGCACAGGTACTGAGAGTTCCCATGGTGTCCCCTTGGGTGTTTGCAGAAAGAAAGCATTTGGATGAGACAGTCCTATGAAGGAGCTGGGTCTGTAACCCAGGACTCCTGTTTCCTAAAGCTTCCTGAGACTGTCATTCCTGAATTTGAGTGGGAAGAACAAAATGTGTGGGCACTGGGGAGGGCAGGAATGGACTGCCGAGAAGGAATTTATCCCAGGCCTGCCGAATCCAAGTGGTACTTTCCCAAGAAACCTCTCGAATGGATGTCATTTGTTTTAGGACAGGGTTCCTAGAGCTGCCTCTGGTCTCAAGCACTTTGGGATGGGGTGGGGGTGTCCTCGGGGATCAATTTGAAGGTGGATTAAGCCCAGCAGGCAGGGGAAAGAGAGGTGAACTGGAAAAGGCTACATCTCAGTTACTTAGGAACTTTACAAAGTCCTGGTTTCCAAGCCACAGACACACCAACTGAATCTCAGTGTTGAGGTTGAGAGTTGGGGGTTAGTGGAGGTTTAAAAGTTATTTTTCCAAAAAAATACGCATATCATAAAATCTCGGTTATTTTATGCCTGCAGTTCACTAATGTTAATATGGCTTCATTGGTGTGCACCTGTTTGCACAGTCTAACTCCAGAACCTTTTTGTTTTCCCACGTAGGAACTCTGTACCATTGAGCACTAATTCCTCATTCTCCCTCCCCTGCTGCCTGGCAACCACTAGTCTGTTCTCCCTGTTTATTAGTTTGATTGTTCTAAATACCCCGTATTATCAGAATCATACAATGTTTGTCCTTTAGCCTTTGGCTTACTCTCACTCCGCATGTTTTCAAGGCTTCTTCACATTGTAGCTGTATCAGAATCCCACTCAGTTTAATTGCCAAGTGACCCCCCTTTGTATGCAGGTATCACATATTATTTGTTCATTTGTTGGTGGACATTTGGACATTTCTACCTTGGGGTTGTTGGCGATGGTGGTGTTACGAGCACTATATAAGTGCTGCTTGGGATTGTTTTCAATGTCTCAGATTTTACAATGTATTTCCACCCAATTTATAAATTTTAAGGAACCTGCACACTCTTCCCTATGGTATATACATCATTTTACATCCCCTCCTACAGGGCTAATTCTCCATCTCTTTGTCATCAACTTATAATTTCCTCTTATCATTTTGTTTTTGCTGTTACAATGGCCATCCTAATAGGAGTGAAGTAGCATTTTGTTGTTCTTTTTCTTTCAATAGAAATAGTACAATTAATCTGATAGCAAGACTAAACTCAGTTTTAAAGCTGCCACTTAAACTCATTGTGATTTCTAGTTCAGAGATGCCAATGTACAGCTGAGGTTCCGGACCAGTGCCAGAGCTTTGAGTCTAAGAAAGACTTCTTTGCATCACCCAAACTGGGATGGTCTGTCAGCTCACAGGGCCCCAGAGAACATCTTGCTCTTGTCTTCTCTGGCCGACAATCTCTTGTCTCTAGGGCTAAGATGATGTCTGCTTCTGAGCTGTTGGACACTCCTCCAGGTGTTAAAGAAAAGCTCCACCTGCTCTACCAGAAGTCAAAGTCTGTGGAGAAGAATATGCAGCATTTCTCAGGTCAGTGAATCCTTGCTCATTTCCTCCCTGGGCTTCAGGCAACTCAGAGCCTGTCCGGTCACTTCCCCACCCAGTAAAACCTTTATGACCCTGCCTCCAGCTTTCTTCTGATCCAACTCTTTCAGAAAACTCAGTTTCTTCTGTTTTCCTTTTTTAATTTTAGAAATGCTGAGGTCTGAAATGGCATTCAGTGCTTCAGATGCAGCAAAACAGGAAGGGCGACAGCCCAGCACCACACAGGTCCAGGGCTTGGTCCCCACCGTTCACCTAAAGTGTGATGGTGCACACACACAAGACTGTGATGTAGTATTTTACCCAGAACAGAAAGCTGGAGGATCAGAACCTCAAGATTACCTTCATCCTCAACCAGCTCAAGACACACGTGAGCTCCATGAGCTCCATTCCCAGAACAACAAAAGAAAATTTAAATCTTTGCTGAAATGGAAACCTTCATTCGTAAGTATGGTGGTAACGAGCTAAGCAAGGGTTTTTGTAATTATCCTTTATCTCTTGCTCTGGGGGAACCATTCAGAAGAGGGAGGAATACACCTAGAATGGAAGCACAAAACAGGTCATAAAAGACCCCAGAGCTCTGCCTTGTTGATTGAAGTAGCAGCTTCAGTGTTTAGGGTGCCTGGGGGGCCTTGGATGACATAGGATGCAGAGTCTAAGCAGGAGAATCCTAATCTTTCCTTGTGGGGAAAGTGTAACTCAGACCCCCTGAATGGGTATACTATAAACTTTATTCCATCTTTCTTTCCCCTCCCCCTCCCCCTTCTGTAGTCCAGAACTGACTGGCGCTTAAGAACATGCTGGTAAATGCCAAAATCAAGGCAAGTAGTGGCCTTGGTATAAAGGGTCCCTGTATGTTCCTATCCCCTACCACAATCTCAATAAATTCCCTCTTCCTTAGACTGGGAGCACCTTGGGAGAAGCCCACAGATCCGCACTCCCAGCTAGGCATTCTTCTTCCTGCAGTTACCGTGATTTGGACCTAGCAGCTGCTCACCCAACCTCATCTTCTCGATGATACGGAGAGTGTGAGATTTGGAGACAAGGCGTACCTGCTGCCTGACAGTCTCCAGAGGTTCTAGACTTCCATCACTACCCTGGGGACTCCCAGCTTTGACTCTAGCTGCCATCACTGGGATGTGGAATTTGGAGACAAGACAGTTCAGGTCCCGGGAACATGCAAAGCACTGGTGAGCAGGAAGGAGAATATAAAGTCTACAGAGAATGGCTCCTGGATGGTAATAATAGCAACATAACAGGAAGGCACTTTTCTCCAACCTGTGAATGAGGATGCCACAAAGGAGGTGGGCAGCCTCCTAAACTACACAGCTAGGAGCAACATGGCATATACATGGACACTGTCTTCTCCCCTCCAGTTCCCATCAACTTGCCTTTAACCCTGGGCCACATGATGAACATAGCTCTTCTGGCCATCAGTCCTGTCAGTGACCAGATACTTCACCGAGTGCCCAACACTGTGCCGACATTCTGGCTTCTGGTCTTATGTGTCACGTTCATGCACTCAGAAGTCATCAACAAGGTGTCATCTGGCATAAGGGCTGTAACGGATAGGAGAACAATATTAGGCTGGGTGTGGAGGTGCACACCTAAGAACCCGGGAGGCTGAGACAGGATGATGCCCGGGAGTGTGGGTCTAGCCTGATGGATTTCAGGTTACTCTGACTGTGGTCCAGCCTCCATACAAAACGAAAGAAAATAATAGCGGTACTTGTATTATTTAGTACTACTACTGTTGTAATAAAATACCCTGATAAAAGCACTTGGGGGAGAAAGCACTTATTCGGATTCATAGTTCAAGTGTTTGAACTGGCAGAGCAGCCACAACGGCAGGCAGGCACTTGAGGCAGATGGTCACATTGCATCCGCCATCTTATAGGGTGGATCTTCCCACCTCAGTTAACCCACTCAAGATACATCCTCACACACATGCACAGAAGCTTGTCCCATGCATGATTCTAAATCCCGACAAGTTGACAATATTAGCCAATACAGTATACAAGAAGCGCACCAAACCCTAGCAGAGGTGCTCGGATACTGTCAATCAAAGGTGAAGGGACCGCCCACAACGACCTACAGTGGTGGTTAGAAGAGGAAGCTCATAGCTATTGCATAGTACAGCAAGAATGAGTATTCTCGGATGTTCTTGAGACAGAGGACATCATTTCATGTTTCCTCTCCAAGGAAAAATATGTCCATCATTCTGTCTGCCCTGGTCTTGAGGACACATAAAACCTACAGAAAAGAAAGATGAGCAGACTCCAAAAGGAACATACTCTTCCTGTCTCTTTTGTTATAACTCTTAGTGAAGCACCTTTCTGGTTTTAAAGGCGGTGCCTTTAAAGGAACCACCACATTTAGCTCTCCATATTATGTACTGCATATCCAATGCTCTCTCTACCATCTCCAGGCCCAATCATGGTCTAGAGACCCTTACAATCTAACCAATCTCATACCTGAAGGGACTTATTTATCAGCTTCCTTTTAGGCAGTCTGCTGTTATTCTTTTTTTTTTTTTTTTGGTTTTTCGAGATAGGGTTTCTCTGTGTAGCCTTGGCTGTCCTGGAACTCACTCTGTAGACCAGGTTGGCCTCAAACTCAGAAATCCGCCTGCCTCAGCCTCCCAAGTGCTGGGGTTTAAAGGCGTGCACCACCACTGCCCGGTGTCTGCTGCTATTCTTATCATTATAAAATACCATTTTGCAACTTGTCTTTTAATTCATTCTATTTGTTGTACTGTATTGTATTACATTAACACATAGTGATTTAAACATATCTATGAAAGAAGGCTGTACACATTTTACTGGATAACAATGTTACTTTTGTGTGTGTGCCTGTCTGCATGTATGGTTGTTCACATGTGTGTGAATGTGGATATATACGGCACATGGAGAGTAGAGATCAACTTTAGGCTACTCCTCAGATGCCATCTGTTAGCAACTAGGCATCTCCACCACTAGGCCCCAGGGACCCAGCATCAGCAGGATATGTCATTACTAGCTGCCAAGATGGGACACATTCCCACTGTCACTACCAGTCACACATCCTCCCCTGAGCTTGTGCTACATCTCCTTACAAAAGGCCAGTCGCTCCTCTCCCTGCTCTCTTTCCTTCCACGCTCCCCCCAGAGACAGCCTTCCATGTGAGATCTGTCACATGCTGTGACTTTATGGCATCTATCACCTGCTTAGATGATAACACTGATGGCAAAGGGCTCCGTAGACTCTCCTGGGGCTTGTGCTCCTCTCTGTGGGACAAAGCCTCACACCAGGACCCTAGTTCCAGTTCACCTGTAACAGGCTACTTCCTGGCTAATTGATTAGACACTCCATGCAACACAGTTGTTAAGTCCCCACTCCTGGTCAGCATAAACACTTCCCCGGATTTGAGGGAGTGACTGTTGAGTGTCCAGCATTTCTCTGGTATTCTTGGAAATGGAAGTAACCCCAGCCATGCTCTCTGAGGCTACAGTTCACCCAGCACAGTCTCTCCCTTCCCTTTTCCCTTCCCTTCCCTCCCCTCCCCTCCCCTCCTCTTCCCTTCCGTTCCCTTCCTTTGCTCCCCTCCCCTCTCTCCCTCACTCTTTCCCCTCTCTCTGTCTCTGTCTCTCTCTCTCCTCTCTCTCTTTCATAAATACTAGTACTAGGTGAACTGTGTCCGGTCCTTTAGCCCTGGCCCCTGTCCAGCAATGTGACAACATTCTGGATAGCTTTTGCCATCTCATTTCTGCCCTCCTTGTGTCCTTGGGATGCCTTTGAGTTCAGGTCTGTCATTCCTCTCCTCACCCGTGGGAACTGTGTCTTCTACCATACATTCAATCTCCCCACTGGGATGACTTTTGGAGAACCTTAGACCTCTACATAGTCACATGGTGCCCGACTTAAAGGTTTCTAAACTTTGTGGCCAAACTTGGCCCCAGTACCCCTTAGCTAACTCAGTGGTACACGCTCTGTCTCTCCCCACCCAGCTCTCCCTCTGAGGAGGTTGCCAGGTGGATGGCCTGGTCAAAATAAATGTCCCCTTTTCATTAACTTTCTCAAGCAGAAAACAACAACAACAACAACAACAACAACAACAACAACAACAACACCCCCAAACCCTGGGGTCCTATACATCTAGCTCCTCTACTTTCATTAAAGAATTTCAACATATTATCCAATGCTGTAGTCTCACCTTCTATGACATATGTATGATTCTAACTAACAATCTACTCCCCGATGAAGGCAGGCAAATTTGGGAACAGGCAGGAGCACATGCAGATGAAATCCACCAAATTAATGCAGTGGGGCTGAGGTGGTCCCCTACCAGGACCCCCAATAGAACTACAAAACCCTAGGGAAACAGTCTAGCTAGAGATCAGTTTACAACGTGTCTCCTAGCTGGTCTCTGTAAGGCTGCCCTTAAACCAGTAACTTTAAGAAACTCCATGAGGTCATCCAGGACAAACATGAAAACCATTCTCGATTCCTAGAATGCCTCACAAAGGCCTCTTACAGTTTATCAGTCTAGACCCTGAAAACCCAGAGGGTAAATAACTCTTCATGGTCTGTTTCTTTTCCCAGAGTTTCCCCGTCATTAGGGCCAAGCTTATGTGCTTGGAGAGAAGACGCCTAACTCCCACAGGCAGAAGTCTTAGTGCTGGCCTTTAAGGTGTACTGTCTTAGTTAGGGTTTTACTGCTGTGAACAGACACCACGACCATTTACTTGGGGCTGGCTTACAGGTTCAGAGGTTCAGTTCATTATCATCAAGGCGGGAGGCATGAAAGTATCCAGGCAGGCATGGTGCAGGCAGAGATAAGAGTTCTACTTCTTCATCCAAAGGCTGCTAGTGGAAGACTGACTTCCAGGCAACTAGGGTGAGGGTCTTAAGCCCACAACCACAGTGACACATCTATTCCAACCAGGTCACACCTATTCCAACAAGGCCACACCTCCCAATGGTGCCACTCCCTGGTCCAAGAATATACACATCATCACATGTACCATGGGAGAAATGAAAAGCCCACAAGCAAAAATACCAAATGTTGGTCAAGGCTGTTCAACCAGCTTCGTCAACTGTCCAGGTTCCCTTGTTTCCTAAGACTTGAGGACTTGGTCCCTGATTCAAATGTGGTCAGGAGGGTCACTGGGCTTGGGCCTGCCCAAACCCCTGCAAGCCACCCTGGCCATGTCCAAAGTACCATCAAGAGGGACATTGGGCTGTTGATTGTCCTCATGTCCCTCTTGGTACAGGCACATCACTCCCAGATTGCCCTTCTGCTGAGTTCCTTGGCCTGACCACTGGGAGCTTGGCCACAGTATCAGAGTGACCCATATCTTTTCTTCTGGACACTGGGGCCACCTACTTGGTTCTGATGGAGTTTTGGGGACCCACTCTCCTCATTTCCCTATTGTCAGGGTAGCAGGGGGAACCAAACTTGCCAGACCCCAGCACTCATTGCATCTTCAGGAGTATTCCTCTGACCCATTCTTTTCTGGTGGCACCAACCTGTCCCATACCCTTACTGAGAAGGGACCTTCTAGCCAAAGTGGGAATCTCTATTTCCTTTGCTCCTCCCCCAGTCACCCACCCCCAAGGTCGCCAGCAGTCCTTCTTGCCCTTCTTCTGGCCCCCCAACCTACTAGTTCCAACATGCCATTTTCTTTGCCAGCCTCCCAGGTGGACCCCCAAGTCTGCTGCAAACAGCATTCCCCTGTTGTCATCCAGTTACAGAACCCGACCCAGTAATTACCGAAGGTCAGTGCCTTCTTTCCCTCCAGAGTCTCAGGGGAGCCTATTATCTCCGACCTCCTAAGTTCCTTCACCCCATATCTTCCCCCTTTGACACCTGTATATTTGCAGTTAAGAAGAACAATGGAATCTCTGCCTGGTTGAAAAATCATCACCTCGTCAATTCTGCAGTAGTCCCCTCTACCCTGTCATAGCTAACCCTTACACACCCCTTCCCATTATCTGCCCCCTAGGGACACATCCATTTCTCAGTCCTGGACTTCAAGGACACTGAGATAAACCAACTTGTCCCCAGTTCCAGAAGGAAAAGGCTGCACTTCCTCAGTTGTGCTGAACATAGACGCTTCCTCCTTTCCCTCCTTTTTCTCAGGGTAACTCGTACACACGGAGATTTGAGGTTCAAGAAACCTTCACTTAACTGTCTCTTCAAACAGGATTGGGAGATTGTTACATAGAAGGCTGTCAGGAGCCAAATAATATTCTCATCATGCCTATATCCATTCCTCCTCCTCCATTTAATAACTTTTTGCCAGCTTCCTCTTTGACCAGACAGAAGTTATTGTAAGGAGACATACATGGATACTGCCTATACTGGTCTTGCCAGTACGATTTGCCAGCACTGGAATTAGGCCTGGCCTTTTAAAAAAACAAAACAAAACAATAAAACATGTTTTCTACTATTCATTCATTCATTCATTCATTCATTCATTCAAGCTCTGTATAGTAAACTTTTGTGTGTAAGTGTATACCTTCCAAAAAACTGTGTTGCCTGTTTTCGAAGTCTATGTGAAAACCACACAGTTTTCATACTCTATATTTTAAGCCATGGTTAAATGAGTTGGCTATTACTGGTGTTGACATACTTAAAAAGAGAAAAGTTTACTAAGTCTACATTGTAATGTTTTCTTTTTCTTTTTTTTAAAAAATATTTATTTATTTATTTATTATATGTAAGTACACTGTAGCTGTCTTCAGACACTCCAGAAGAGGGCATCAGATCTTGTTATGGATGGTTATGAGCCACCATGTGGTTGCTGGGATTTGAACTCCGAATCTTTGGAAGAGTAGTCGGGCGCTCTTACCCACTGAGCCATCTCACCAGCCCCCATTGTCATGTTTTCATGGAAGTGTGGTGATATGACAGCCACCCTTAACCTGTGCACTGTGTTTTCCATCTACAAATGACCTGCACTACTCCAGTCATGGAGTGCTCAGACTGAGTGATAATTTACATGGGTGGGTCCCCTGTGATGACTAAAGAGAGGTAATAGGGAGACAGACATCCCTTAAGGGCCACTAGCCCTGGAATGCCGGGAGATCCTAGTCACCTGTGTGAGAGATAAGAACAGGGCCTGTGGGGTATGAACAGCTGCCTCTGCTTCTGGAAAACTTGCTTGTTGCCATGAGAAGGGGATGAAATGGTCTTTTTACTACAATATGGCAGGAAAGTAAGAAACAACAGAGGACATGAAACAATTCTGCCCAGCTGTGGATCCATGGAAGCACTCCTTTCTGATGTCTGCCTTAAAACCTCACTTTAAAACCCCTGCCGTTCTGCTCTAAGGCTGCTTCCTCCTGCTGGCAGTAAGATTAGATTCATTTAGTCTAAATGTGAAAGTACCTCAGTCTTTAGTTTCTCCCAGTGGATTTGAATGCCACAACAGAGGATTAAGGGAATCTGTGCCCATGGCTTGTCTAACCCTCATCAGTACTTTACCGTAAAGAATAAATATAGAGGTAGAGTTGGTGGGTTATACTTGGTTTCCTGGCACTCAGGAGACTGAGGCAGGAGACCACCATGACTTACAGGTCAGAAAGAATCACTAGTCTGTGAGAGGCCAAAAACGAATAGGGAAATGGAAACTCTCCTTTAAAAATAAGACCGTATTAGTAAACTGCACCCTAAGTGCTGCCCAGCATGCAGGTTCTGCTGACACCTCAAGGCACAGAGCACACCAGCACCGAACACACCCAGCGGGCATGCCCAGGAGGTCCTGGACTCCCAGGTATGCTGCCAAGGAAGCCAAGGCCTATCACCCCCAACCCCGCCTCCTGGTGGTCTCCCTGGAGCAGTTTGGAGGGAATATTTCCCAGCGAGCACTGGACACTAGATTGGCCGCTCACGGTGATATGCAGGCCCACTGGACCAGAACTAGCTTCCTGCTCCTGTTTCCCTAGTGAGTCACAAGGGTGGTTTACGCCTGTCAGGCCTCCCTTGGGCCCTCAGAGCTCTATCAACCAGCAGTCAGCCTCGCCTTTTCAAGCACTGAGCACTTGCTCCAAGAGTTGAGGCTTCCATACTGAAAATGGCTCACGGATGTTATCTCACAGAGGCAGAGGCCTCCCTGAAGAAACCGGGGCTTGATGTCCTTGAAACTGAAGGTGGCAAGTTCCAAGTGATTGCTGACAGTCTTTAATCTTTAAGGGCACTCAGAAGGACATGATGAGAGATCCACACCTAGCTTTCAGGGTCACTTTCAGAATCCAGGTTTTAACACTGAAGGCTGTGAGTGGCAAAGGCATAGTGTAGTGAAGACAAACAACCAGGCTGGGACGGCTAATGTGAGGGTGAACATCATCCCTTACTGAGATGCTAGAGCAGTTAGGGCATCACATATGCCCCCAAGAGTACGAAGGCTGATGAGTGGCTCTGACCCAGTGGGCCTTAGTTAGATGTCTCCTTCCTCTGAACAGTGGCAAGAAGGGGTATTGCGTGGACACCTTCAGTGGTCTCAAGTGTTTCCTCTGCCCTAGAGTCAACTTTTCCTGATGGTACAAAGTGGGAACGCTGGGTTTCTTTTCTTCTAGCCCATTTCTCTTTGTGAAATCATGAAATAAACTACGACTCCTGTATTGGATTTGCACTTAATTATATTTTAAATTTACTTTTCAAGACAGAGTTCCTCTGTAGTTGTGGCTGCCCTGGAACTCATGCTGTAGACCAGGCTGGCCTTGAACTCAGAGATTCACCTGCCTATGCCTCCTGAGTGATGGGATTAAAGGCGTGCACTGCCACCATCATCACGTGGCTATTGTACTTAACATTTTCAAGGAAGATAGTTCCTAACAGTCTGCCAGCTGTCATTCTTCTGTTTGACTCAGGGCATTCCTTTCGGAGTCTCCCACTCAGAGATCTTCCCTTTCAATTACAGCATTCTGCCTAGGCAAGCTATCATATCTTTCTGGCTCAGACCTCAAATGTACACAGCACCTAACTTGAGAATTGGAGTGTACTCATGCCCTACCTTGTCTTGAAGGTAATTCTTAGTTTCTCTGTCTGATTCCAGGCTATCTGGTGAATTTCCTTCAGCAAAAGAGGTGGCTCCTGAAGCTTCCAGAAAGGAGCGTGATTTTATTTTATTTCACTTTTGTTATTAAAAATCATGATGGCAGCAGGGTGTGGTGGTGCACACTTTTAATCCCAGCACTCGGGAGGCAGAGGCAGGTGGATTTCTGAGTTTGAGGCCAGCCTGGTCTACAAAGTGAGTTCCAGGACAGCCAAGACTACACAGAGAAACCCTGTCTCGAAAAAAAAAATCATGATGGCTACAAAAATGGTTCCTTTATCCACAATGGCAAAGCAGTCTGAACCGTTTGCCTTTTCTATGTCCACCCTGGGTCCTGAATGATAGCGCAGAGACTAATTATTTATTTAATCATGCCTAGGCCTTAGCTTAGGCTTGTTCCTCTAATTATAATTAATTTATATCACACCGCTCTATGTTTAGTTAATTACCTCTCCTCGGTTTCTGATGTCCGACTTTCTCCTCATCTCAGTGGTGAGTTTTCCTGCGCCTGATTCTTTCCCAGAGCTTTGTTCTTTACCCAGAAGTTCTGCCTTCCTATTCTCATTTGCTATAGGCCATAGGCCTTTTATTCTGACCAATCAGAAGGTGCCTTAGACGGCAAGGAAAGACAGAGACACAACTTCACTCAATGTCCAAAACCACCACTCCCACATCTCCCCCTTTTAGTACAATAAAAGGTTCTTTCTCTAACAACAATAAACTATATACAATAAGAACAATTATGAAAACTATCAGGTAAAAATTACATTCACAATGTCCAGTCAATATGTATTTGGCAAACTTGGAAAAAAAGTACTATCTATTTCATCTTGATGAGTTCAAAGTTCTCCACTTCATCATTTTCTAACATAACTTGCATTTATCAACCTATAAATACCTTTTTAGACCTTAAAACATTTCTTAAATCCTAAGCAACTTAAGGTTAATTGTGAGACTATAACTAACTAGTTTTCAACCCCATCAGAGACCTGAGAAGGATAAATATTACCCAAGTAAACAGGAAATGCAGAGAATGATGGAGGTTGCTGGCTATCTGGGGAATCAATGTTTCTCTGCTTGCTGAAGCACCATCTTCAGCCTTCTGGCCCAGAATATCTGACAGACTTTTCTGTGAAGCAGGAATGTTGAAGGACTTGACCATCTTGTCTCGGCAAAACTCAACAGTCTATTTCCTTTGTGTCCTGCTTGTACATAGCTTGAACAGCATTCTGTCAGCAGTTGGAGTAAGGGAAGTTTTTTGCCTGGTGAATAGCTTTGCCATTTGCTAGCATTTGAAACAAACCCCATATGGAGATTCTTTGATGCTTATCATCTTCTTTGAAGTAGAATGGGGGTGCTACCAGGAGCAGACATCTCAATGTTATAAAAGCTTTTTATTAATAAAACATCATTAATGCCATATTTTGTAGATCTCCAGGGCTTTTGAAGATCACCTATCTATCTATAGTACATCTGAATAGGCAGCTATTCAGATATTCAGATTATGTGTTTCTATTTATCCACTATCTGTTCAACTTTGAAAACATCTACAGGAAGCTAAATAAAGCTTATTTCTGTAATTAACTAAACCAATATCTAAAATGACCATAGGTTTAATGGACTAAGTACTAATCTACATCTTTAAATCATCCTAAATTGTTTGTAGCAGTAACTTTCAAGGACTAGAACTCCACATTGCATTTTTTATTAGATATTTTCTTTATTTACATTTCAAATGTTATCCTTCCTAGTTTCCCCTCTGAAAATTCCCTATCCTCTCCTCCCTCCCCCTGCTCCCCAACCCACCCACTCCTGCTTCCTGGCCCTGGCATTCCTCTATACTGGGGCATAGAACCTTCACAGGACCAAGGGCCTCTCCTCCCATTGATGACCGACTAAGATGTCCTCTGCTACATATGCAGCTAGAGCCACGAGTCCCTCCATGTGTTTTCTTTGATTGGTGGTTTAGTGTTGGCTCCTCCCTCTAAGCCTTGTGTTCCGCCTCTTGCAGACAGGTTGGGAGTTTCTTCCTGGAACCCTGGATCTGGACAGCGTCCTTGGACTGCCCACCGCCGCCGGACCACCCACCGCTGCCCGGACCTGCCCGCCATCGCGGCACCTGCCCGCCACTGCCAGGACTGCCCATTATCGCGAGAACGCCGTGGCAACTTCAAAGGACTCAGGGGAATCCTGGGAACCCTTCTTTGTACTTAAGCCAGTCCTGACAATAAAGATTCGGGCCTTGATCAGAGAAGCTTTTGTCAGGGCCCCACATTTCCTTTCGCAGCCCTGTTCTTTTTCAGGAGTTCTTGTTCTCCAGTTCGGATCCACAGTGGTTCTGCAGGCAGAACCACACAGTTTAGTCCCAGGGAGTTCTGGGGGTACTGATTAGTTCATGTTGTTGTTCCTCCTAGGGGGCTGCAAACCCTTTGGGTACTTTCTTTAGCTCCTTTTTTGGGGACCCTGTGCTTTGTCCAGTGGATGACTGTGAGCATATACTTCTGTATTAGTCAGGCACTGGCAGAGCCTCTCAGGTGACAGCTATGTCAGGCTCCTGTTGGCAAGTTTTTGTTGGCATCTGCAATAGTGTCTGGGTTTGATGGTTGTTTATGGGATGGACCCCCAGGTGGGGCAGTCCCTGATGGTCATTCCTTTAGTATCTGCTCCAAAGCTTCTGTAAAGCAAAGGACACTGTCAATAAGACAAGATGGCAACCAACAGACTGGGAAAAGATCTTTACCAATTCTAAATTCAATAGGGGGCTAATATTCAATATATATAAAGAACTCAGGAAGTTGGACTCCAGAAAACGAAATAACCCTTGCAATCCTAGCTTGCAATCGGAGTGTTCCTCTTTCTCCCCATCCTTTTCAGAAACTGCTGTCACCTGAGTTTTTGATCTTAGTCATTCTGACTGGTGTGAGGTGGAATCTCAGGGTTCTTTTGATTTGTATTTCCCTGATGATTAAGGATGTTGAACATTTCATTAGGTATTTCTTGGCCATTCAATATTCCTCAGTTGAGAATTCTTTGTTTAGCTCTGTACCCCATTTTTAATAGGGCTATTTGGTTTTCTGGAGTCTAACTTGTTGAGTTCTTTGTATATACTGGATATTAGCCCTTTATCAGATCCAGGATTGGTAAAAATCTTTTCCCAATCTGTTGGTTACCATTTTGTCCTATTGACAGTGTCCTTTGCCTTACAGAAACTGCAATTTTATGAGGTCCCATGTGTTGATTCTTCATCTTAGAGCATAAGTCACTGGTGTCCTGTTCAGGAAAATCTCTCCTGTGCCTAAGTATTCGAGGCTTTTTTCCACTTTATCTTCTATTAGATCAGTGTATTTGAGTTAATGTGGAGGTCCTTGGATGTTGTCTCTGTGTCCTTGGGTTAGCCTGGCTAAGGGTTTATCTATCTTGTTGATTTTCTCAAAGAACCACTTCATGGTTTTGTTGATTCTTTATTTGGTTGATTTTAGCCCTGAGTTTAATTAATTCCTGCCATCTATTACTTGTTGTGGATAGCCCTGGGGCTAATTAAATTTGATGTTAATTCTGTTCTCCTGAGAGTGGCTTCAAACAAGGAATGAGTCAGCACTCAGGTAAAGTCCTGTAAACCTGCTTCCCACCTTAATTTGTAAAATAAAGGAGAGCTGATGATTGAGCAGATAAAAGGGAAGGTGGAGCAGAAGGGGGTAGAGAGAGAAGAAGGAAAAATGGAAGAGGGAGAGGATGCAGAGGAAGAGGAAGAAGAAGAAAAGCTGAGCAGAAGCACATGGCCTGGAGAAACTGCAAGTTCTAAGGGGTCTCATAGGTGTGGAAGATAGTAGTGTAGCGGTAGATCTGCCCAATCTAGGCGCACAGCATGTATTCATATTAATTGTGTTTTCATTGCCGGAGCATAATTAGGTTGGAGAAATTTACTGCAACGATTACTCTTAGCTGTATTTGCTTCTTTTTGTTCTAGAGCTTTCAGGTGTGCTGTTATGCTGCTAGTGTATGGTCTGTCCAGTTTCTTTTTGGAGGCACTCAGATCTATGGGTTTTCCTCTTAGCACTGCTTTCATTGTGTCTCATAAGTTTGGATATGTTGTCCCTTCATTTTCATTAAAATCTAAAAAGTCCTTAATTTCTTTCTTTATTTCTTCCCTGACTAAGTTATCATTGAGTAGAGCATTGTTCAGCTTCCATGTGTATGTGGGCTTTCTCTTGTTTTTGTTGTTATTAAAGACCAGCCTTTGTGGTGATCTGATAGGATGCTTGGGATTATTTCCATCTTCTTGTATCTGTTGAGGCCTGTTTTGTGACCATTTATATGGTCAGTTTTGGAGAAGGTTCCGTGAGGTGCTGAAAAGAAGGTGTATTCTTTTGTTTTAGGATGAAAAGTCCTATAAACATCTGTTAAATCCATTTGGTTCATAACTTCTGTTAGTTTCACTCTGTCTCTTTTTAGTTTTTATTTCCATGGTGTGCCCATTGGTGAGAGTTGGGTGTTTAAGTCTCCCACTATTATTGTGTGAGGTGCAATATGTGCTTTGAGCTTTAATAAAGTTTCTTGTAGGAATGTGGGTGCCCTTGCATTTGGAGCATAGATGTTCAAAATTGAGAGTTCATCTTGGTAGATTTTTCTTTTGATGTGTATGAAATGTCCTTCCTTATCTTTTTTGATAACTTTTGGTTGAAAGTCAATTTTATTCAATATTAGAATGGCTACTCTAACTTGTTTCTTGGGACCATTTGCTTGGAAAATTATTTTCCAGCCCTTTTCTCTGAGGTAGTGTCTTTTTGTCACTGAGGTGCATTTCCTGTATGCAGCAAAATGCTGGGTCCTATTTATGTATCCAGTCTGTTAGTCTATGTCTTTTTTTGGGGGAATTGAGTCCATTGATGTTAAGAGATATTAAGGAATAGTGATTGTTGCTTCCTGCTATTTTTGTTGTTAGAGGTAGAATTATGTTTTTATGGCTGATTCTTTTGGGTTTGTTGAAAGAAGATTACTCTCTTGGTTTTTCTAGGATGTAGTTTCCCCCTTTGTTTTGGTGTTTTCTATCAATTATCCTTTGTAGGGCTGGATTTTTGGAAAAATATTGTGTAAATTTGGTTTTATCATGGTACACCTTGGTTTCTTCATTTATGGTAATTTAGAGTTTTGCTGGGTATAGTAGCCTGGGCTGGCATTTGTATTCTCTTAGGGTCTATATGACATCTGCCCAGGATCTTCTGGCTTTTATAGTCTCTGGGGAGAAGTCTGGTGTAATTCTGACAGGTCTGCCCTTATATGTATCTTGACCTTTTCCCCTTTCTGCTTTTAATATTCTTTCTTTGTTTTGTGCATTTATTGTTTTGACTATTATGTGATGGGAGGAATTTCCTTTCTGGTCCAATCTATTTGGGGTTCTGTAGGCTTCTTGTATGTTTATGGGTATCTCTTTCTTTACGTTAGGGTGTCTCTTTCTTGTATAATTTTGTTGAAGATTTTTGCAGACCCTTTGAGTTGAGAATTTTCACTGTCTTCTATGCCTGTTATCTGTCGGTTTGGTCTTTTCATTGTGTCCTGGATTTCCTGAATGTTTTGCATTTTGCACTTTCTTTGACTGCTGTGTCAATGTTTGCTATGGTGTCTTCTATGCCTGAGATTCTTTCTTCTACCTCTTGTATTCTGTTGATGGTGCTTACATCTGTGACTCCTGATCTCTTTTATAGGTTTTTCTATCTCCAGGGTTGTCTCCCTTTGTGATTTCTTTATTGTTTCTATTTCCATTTTTAGATCCTGGATGGTTTTGTTCAATTTATTCACCTTTTAAATCATGTTTTCCTATATTTCTTTAATGGACTTATACGTTTCCTCTTTAAGTCCTGCTTACTTGTGTTCTCCTGTATTTCTTTAAGAGAGTTATTTATGCCCTTCTTAAAGTCCTCTATCATCATCTTGAGATGTGATTTTAAGTGAAAATCTTGCTTTTCTAATGTGTTGAGGTATCTAGGGCTTGCTGTGGTGGGAGAACTGGATTCTGATGATGCCAAGTAGCTTTGGTTTCTGTTGCTTGTGTTCTTGCCCTTGCCTCTCATCATCTGGTTATCTCTGGTGTTAGCTGGTCTTGCTGTCTCTGACTGTGGCTTGTCTCTCCTGTAAGCCTGTATGACAGTACTCCTGGGAGACCAGTTCTCTGGGAGGAATTTGGGTATGGAGATCTATGGCACAGGGTCAGCTCTGGGGTGCAGACAGAAACTGGAAGCCTGATCTTTCTTAAAGAGGATATATACAGCTACAATCATTATTGAACATATTATTTTTTATACTGGCAGTCAAAACAAAGTTGTTTGGATCTAAATGCCCTCTGCCATCTTATTCTCCATTTTTAATGTAGAAAATATTTTCTTTTTAATTTCTCTCTCCTCTTCCTTCACTGTATTGTTTTCAAGCTATTTATTTGTTTCTCTTTTACTATTTTCAAACATATGTCCCACCATGGCTCTGGGAAAATGTTCCTTCTGCCATTTTGTCCTATCTGCAGGTTCCTTCTGCTAACATGCTGGCAGCTGGCTCCATTCTCTCTGCTCATTTCAGTAGGTAGCCCTTGCCAGTTTTGGGGCTTGAGCTGCAGTTTGCCCTTCTGTGAAAGCTAAGCCTCATGCCCTCAAGCATTCCCTGTGTTTCCATCCAGGGCTTATTCTCAGACTCTAAGCTTGGATTTTAAGAGTCCTTAGGTGTGTTGGATGGCATTTGTGACCACTTGCATATATTATAAGCCCATCCTCAACTCCTGAATAATGACATTGAGGCTTATTTTTATTTACAATGCTTATGGCCTTAGTTTAGGCTTGCTCTCCAACTAGCTCTTAACTTACATTAACCTGTTTATACTAATTTGAGTCCAGCCACATGGCTGGTTAGCTCTCCTGCCAGAGCCAGCTGATCAGTTAATGAGGGAACTAGGACTAGGGGAGTGAGGATTATTTTAGGAAAGGCAGAAAGAATATGCAAGAGACAGGTATGGAAGGGCTGCAGGTCAATACCACATCAGCAGCATGTGTTTTTTCTCAGTGCCTTTTAAAGGCAAGCAACACAAAGCATGACCAGTTCCAGGAAGATAAACCATGACACAAATCTTTACATGTCAAGTTTATGGTACACAGTATCTATGTTTGACTAAGGCTGTTTCCTTCAGGCTAGGATGGTCTCTCAAGGACATAAGCTTAAGTGGAGGAACTTGGCGGGGTATAAGGCATATTTAACTAAAAATGAAGATATCTTCAGACTTATTCATGATTAATCACAATCAAGAAGTCAGTCAAAGTTAACTCTAGATGTGCTCCCCACATGTCCCCCATTTTTAAAACTACACAAGCCAAAACAGTCTCAGATATTGATGCAGAAAGACTGTACCTGTCTTAGGCATCCCTTCAAGAGGTATGAATCTTACCCATCATTGATACATGAATTGTAGCATTCATGCCCTGCCTTAGGTTGATCCACCTCTAAGATACTCTTACCTGTCCTTTTTAATCTATAAGAGGCATTTGATCAGTCACAGAGCAGAAACTTGTGCCTGTCTTAGGTTGCCATCTGAAACCACATCTCTTACCCATAATTGGCATGCAAACAATCTTGTATTTGTGGCCTGTCTTAGGTGGAGAAAGTTTTCAAGACAATCTTACCCATCATTGACTACAAACATCTGCTAGGGAAGATATTGGAGGTTGAACTTATGCACCTCTGCTTTGACAACTGTAAAATCTCTGATGATGCTTCACAAAAGAACAGGTAATAGGAATGCCATAAAAAAAGGATCATAAAGCCAAGTCCTCGCTGGGCAGTGGTGGCACACGGCTTTAATCCCCACACTTGGGAGGCAGAGGCAGGTGAATTTCTAAGATTTATTTATTTATTATATGTAAGTACACTGTATCTTCAGACACTCCAGAAGAGGGCGTCAGATCTTGTTACGGATGGTTGTGAGCCACCATGTGGTTGCTGGGATTTGAACTCNGAACCTTTGGAAGAACAGTCGGGTGCTCTTACCCACTGAGCCATCTCACCAGCCCGGCAGGTGAATTTCTGAGTTAAAGGCCAGCCTGGTCTACAGAGTGAGTTCCAAGACAGCCAGAGCTACACAGAGAAACCCTGTCTCAAAAAAAAAAAAGAAAAAGAAAGCCAAGTCCTGCTATGCCCAGTAAGAGAGATCTGAATGAAGACCATGAAGGAAAATCAGCCTGTAGCTTTTCCAGAATATCATTTGCAATGCTATCAGTGTCAAAAGACAAAGGTTTTTAATTTCTTAAATTCACAACCTTCTTACACAGGGCTAATAAATTTAAAGAAGTGTTAGTAGTATGTTAAATATGCTGAAGGTGACTTTACTCTGGTGCAATTATGCTGACTCTCATTATACATTTTTGGAGTAATACAAATTCATAGATATTGAGCATGACTCTAAGTGGCTCCTTTACCTCGTGAACTGCAGTATATCATACAATACATCAATTCTTTGTTCTAGCCATCTATCCAAATCCTCTTGTATACTCAGGGCACTGGTTACATTTTCTGCAAGATGATTAAGAGAACTAGCTGTTTGTCCCTCTTGTGCTAAAGCTAATGAAGAAGTAGTAGCACTGGCTATAAGTGTTATGAGAGCAGCAACACTGGCAATGATCAGCCCCACTGCATGTTTGCTCCTTGCTAGAGAGCGATCTAATTCTTCTAATACTTGTAACCCTTTTTCAGAATACAAGGGTTCAGATCGATGTACAAGAATCATAGTAGAGGGGCTGGGTGTGGTGGCGCACACCTTTAATCCCAGCACTCGGGAGGCAGAGGCAGGCTGATTTCTGAGTTCCAGGCCAGCCTGGTCTACAGATTGAGTTCCAGGAGAGCCAAAGCTACACAGAGAAACCCTGTCTTGAAAAACACAAACAAAAACAACAACAACAACAACAACAACAAAAAACAAACCAAAACAACAACAACAACAAAAAGAATCATAGTAGAAACTGGTTGATGCACTACTATTACAGACTGACCACCATACAGTGCAGAAACACAATTGGACAAAAGACAACTAAAACAAGAAACATTAAACTCATTATCAGAGCCAATAATAAAGGTAACTTTCCCAATTGGATTAAAAGAGGAGGTGAGGTAATGCAGGAAGTCATATTTACCTAAACACCAGAACCTGTTCCATTTTTATCCACAGCAAACAAAACATCATACAAAGCAGCTGCCAATTTCCAAATAGGTCTCTGAAAATGTCCAGAACCAGTCTTTCAAATTCTCTCTGTCATTTCCTTTTGTCCAATATCAAATTGATTTCCAGAGCAGTCCATGATTGAGCCAGAATAACTGGTTACATTAAAGAAAAGAGGAGAGTCATTGTAGCACCTTCTCCATTTGATTGATTTTTCTTTTCTTTTCTTTTCTTTTCTTTTCTTTTCTTTTCTTTTCTTTTCTTTTCTTTTCTTTTCTTTTTTTCTTTTTTTTGGTTTTTCGAGACAGGGTTTCTCTCTGTAGCCCTGGCTGTCCTGGAACTCATTTTGTAGACCAGGNTGGCCTCGAACTCAGAAATTCGCCTGCCTCTGCCTCCCAATGATTGATTTTTTGAAGGCAGACTCCAAAGTCTCCATGTTCTCTGTCCTGCAAGGTCTAAAAGCCTGAGGCGAGGTAGCTTGTTCAGTCTGGGACATGGTTTTTCCTATATTCATGTTTTGCACTACAGTCTTAGAGATATTCTTCTTCTAAGTTTAGTGTCCACAGAAATATCCAGCATTGGTACTATTTCTAGTAAAACAAATAGGTAGGCCCTGACCCATAGCAGTATAATTCACTAATTTGGGATACATTTTACTCTCAGATGAAGGGAATCCTAACAGCTGAGTATTACTAGAGGTCACAAGTACTTCTGGCCTTGACCAAACAGAAGGATGTAGCAAAGGTGGGTCAGAAGTATGTGCCTAGAACAGCTTCCTTGTCACCATTGTCAGGACACTCAGCAAGGTCACGGTCAGCATCGCTCTTTGTTCTAGCACCAGCACGTCTCACCAAATGCTCTGGCAGTCACTGTGTTCCTTCAGCATTCTGCAAAACACCACAAATGTGCCCTCTTCCCCCTATCAGTATTGGATCAGGACCATGCCATATGCTAGTAAGTAGATCCTTTCATTTTACCTGGATATAAGTATGCCTAGTTGTAGGGTGCCATAGACACTCAGCAGCAGAGTCCTTTGGCATTCAAGGTCAAAAAATTCATAACTGATTTTTTAGAGCTCCATGGGCTCATTTCACAATTCCCTGTCCTCAAGGACATGTGAAATTATGTGTATTACATAGATTATAACTTACATTTTATAGGTTTAACTCCTATTTAATTTGTATTTTACCATATATGAGTTATATTTAAAGTATATAATTAATGTTTAATGCATATTATTTATATTTGCTGTATATTATGTTAACATATATAAATCATATCCAATGTATATAATTTATATTTAACTTGTACAATTTATATTTAATGTGGATAGTTTATACATATACACATAATGTACAAATATGCATATAGATATTATATACATGTTTCAATGTATATAATTTCTAACTTGTATGATATGTATTAGTTTATGTAAATTATATTTAGGGCCACCTGCTGGATTGGATCAGAACAAGAAGGAGTACTTATTTGGAGTTCACTGAATCTGTGACAAGCAGGTCCAAGTCTTAGGAATCTTGATTTCCTGAAACATTTGTGAATTTCAGTTTTAAAAACATGTACACTAATATTTATAATTGTACTGGCAGGACTAACATAGTCAAAATGGCCATCCTGCCAAAAGCAATCTACAGATTGAATGCAATCCCCATCAAAATTCCAACCCAATTCTTCACAGAGTTAGAAAGGGTGATTTGTAAATTCATCTGGAATAATAAACAACCTAGGATAGCAAAAAACATTCTCAACAATAAAAGAACCTCTGGTG
>NC_034601.1:1662-16326 GCF_900095145.1 Mus pahari | reverse complement strand
AGTGGGAGTGGGTGGGTAGGGGAGCAGAGGTGGGGGGAGGGATATAGGAAACTTTCGGGATAGCATTTGAAATGTAAATAAAGAAAATAATAAAAAAAAGAAACATGTACACTAATATTTATCATTGTATTGAAATCCATATTTTAGAAATATAGTTAACAGATGTCTGTTAGACAACAGGAGTAGACCCATGCCTTCAAGACCTAGTAAAAGCTTGTACAATTTATATAGGTTTGCGTAAAAAGGCACAGAACATTTTTTTCCTCAGTCTAGAGGGCTAGATCTACAGATTGAACAGAGATGGTTTTAGCATGGTGAGAAGCATCTTTAAGCATATATTCAGAAGACAACCAAAGGAGAATTCAAGTCTTAAGCTTGTGTCTGAACTGTAAACTGGCAGTGTTCCATTAAATTATCAGAACTCCACTGGTCAACGTTAAAATTATGAACTTTTAAATAATAATAGCATGTAGAGGGAATGTGAAACATTTCCCATTTTTATACCTTAAATCATTTCTTACATCTCTATAATTTGCATTTATATACCTTAAAACATCTTAAACCCTCCAACATTTATATCTTGCATTTACCAACTTTAAACATCTTTCATCTGAAGCATTTTTTATTTTTACTTGCGTTTATCAATCTCAAACATTTTTTCTTAGAGCTTGACCTGCTGTATCATAAGTCCTCTATGTCAGAGCTCAGCGTTGCTGCCTCTACAGCTACCGGAGAAGGGATGGGCAGGAGTGAGCTCTGACTGCTGCTTCGGAGCTGCTTACTTTAGCGTTCTCTCTTCTTTGTCCATGGGGAAGGGGTAAAGACTGCTTCTCGGAATCTTATTCTCTTTCCTAGCCCTAATCAAGGTCCAAGGACTAAAAGTATCTACAGGCACTTTTATCTAGTCCCTGCACATCATAATAATTTTGAAGTCTTTTTTCAAACTTTCTCCCAGGTTGCTAAATTTATTGTACCTTCTTCATGAAACCAAGGACAAACCTTCTCTACAAAACCTGGAAAAAACAATGCAATTGTTTTTGACCTACTTCAGTGAAACATATTAAGTATTTGCACAAAAAAAATATGGCCATTCCCATTTTTTCTTTCTTTTCTTTTTCATTTATCTCTTTTTTCTTTTTGACTTTTCCTTCTTACAAGCTCCCTTATGTTTCCTGAGCTCCCTTCTCATGCTTATGTCTTTTACTCCAGAAAGTTACTCACCCCTGACAACACTTTTTCCCAGCACTCCACGTCCAGTGGTGTCTTTCACTGTGCCCCCTACAGTCAAGCTTCATGCTGGGCACCATTCTGCCAGAGCCAGTGAGTCAGTCAACATGGGAACCATGACTGGGGAAGTGAGGATGATTTTAGGAAAGGCAGAAAGAAGATGCAAGAGACAAGTGTGGGAGGGCTATAGGTCAATACCATGACGACATCAAATCTATTTTATCAATGTCTTTTTAAAAAAGAAAAAGGATGATCATGGCAGCTCGGAGCAGTCAGAGGGCCCTGGCGAGGGTGGCATCGGGGTGCCATCCTAAGTCGACCACTGTGACGGAAGCCCCGGCGTGGGGGTCTGCGCACATCGTCAGATACTTAGCTCCCTGTGGTATACTGATGAACAGAACCCTTCCACCATGTGCCTCAGTTTTGCCTAAAGAGATCCGTGCAAGAACCTTCTTCAAAATCACTGCCCCATTAGTAAATAAATGAAAGGAGTATTCAGAGAGAAGAATTATAGGGTACTCAATGCAAGAAATGTATGTCGTAGTATCAGGAATGGAGGACTATCAGCATTTCGTTCCTTTATGTAAAAAGTCAGATATAATATCAAGGAGATCTGGATATTGTAAAACCAGATTAGAAGTTGGGTTCCCACCTGTTTTGGAGAGATATACATCAATAGTAACCTTGGTAAAACTACATTTGGTAAAGGCATCTTATACTGATGGGAAACTTTCAATCATTTGGCGTTTTAGCCCAGGTCTTCCTGGCTATCCAAGAATTTGTACTTTGAATTTTTTAATTTCTTTTGAATTCCGCTCCTTTCTGCACTCTCAACTCGCTACACTGTTCTTCGACGAAGTTGTGAAACAAATGGTAGCAACTTTTGAAAGAAGAGCATGTAAACTGTATGGTCCAGAGACAAACATACATGGGGAATTAATGCTTCATGAAATTCACCACAGCAAAGAGGAAAATAAGAGCTGCCTCCACCTACTCTTGGTTAGTTTGTTCACTTCTAGGAAGTCCTTTCACCATCTATTAAGAAGTCGACAAGCATTTGTTAAACCTGCCTTGATTCTAAGCCCGCTCTGTTGAAATTTTGCACATTGAATATGGGCCCACTTGTACATAGAATTATTTCTTCTATCAAGTGTAACTCTGAGTAACATAAATTTGCAGGCTCCATCCACCTTTGTAATAGCAGATGTCAGCATTGTTGCTATATCACATTTCTCCTTTGAGTGTACATATGAACAAGTCTTTTAATTCTCACCTTACATGAAAGGTTAGCTGAGATACAATGTGTGTTATATTAACCATATCATGTTTAAGTTATTAGGTTCAGAGTATTTGTAACTTATTGTTATTTGGCATGCCATATGGCTTAGGGTATTTGAATAATCATATATTTATCATTAAAACTTTGATTTAAAGTATTGCTAATGAAGTCTTAGTACTTTGGGTATTTTAAATTGTTCTTATGGGTAGCAGTAGATAATTCAGTGTTGTTGGGAAGTTGTTTCTCAGATGTACTGAGTGGGGTTTTTGTTCTGTTTTTTTTTGTTTGTTTGTTTTTGTTTTATTTGGTGAGTGGTCCAGAGCTCTGAGCTACTTTTCTAGAGATTTGAAACTTCCTTCCAGGTGCTTTGCGCTGATTGTGTGTCAAAATTTTTTCTGCCACTGTAGGCAACAGATAAGTAAGTAGTTAATATGTCTCCAGCACCGCACAGGGAATTTTCTATTTATTGTGCATATTCACTTTCAAGAATATTCTGAACTGATTTTTTAAAAAGAAAAACAAAACACAAATCAGTGTAAGGTCTGAAGTCATGACATAATAAAGTTAAATTGTTTATTTTTGTATAGTTGAAAAAAAGCATGATCAATTCCAGGAAGACAAACAATGACCACAAATCCTTACATGGCAAGTCTATGGTGTGCACTATCTATGATTGACTAAGGCCATTTCCTCCAGGCCAGGACAGTCTCTCAAGACACGCATAAGCAAAGGAACTTAGCATGGTATAATGCACATCTTAACTAAAACAAAGGCAGATGTCAGCAGACTCATTATTTATTAATAATAAACAAGAAGTCAGCCAAAGTTAACTCCAGAAGTGTTCCCCACACTCTCCTCAGTTTCATGTGGCGAATCTCCCTGTGCCTGACTCCCAGAGTTCCTTTGTCAAATGTCCCACCTTCTATTCTACCTTCTTCTAAAGGTCATAGACATTTTATTATTATTATGAATGATTCCATTTGTTTACATCTCAAATGATATCTCACTTCCCAGTTACCCCTCCACAAACCTCCCATCTTCTTTCTGCCCTCTCCCCACTCCCTTTTGTCTCTATGAGTATGCTCTCTCATCTACCCACTGTTTCCTGCCCTACCGCTCCAGCATCCCTCTCTGCTGGGGGTATCAAACCTCCACAGGACCAAGGGCCTACCCTCCCATTGATGTCAGATAAGGCTATTCTCTGGTACATATGTATCTGGAGCCATGGATACCTCCCTGTACCCTCCTTGCTTGGTCCCTGGGAGCACTGGATGGTCCAGCCAGCTGACACTGTTCCTGTAGGGTTGCAATCCCCCTCTGCTTCTCCAGTGCTTCTGCGAGCTCCCCTACTGCGGTCCCTGAGCTCAGTTTGATGGTCAGCTCCAATCATACACATCTGCACTGGTCAGTTGCTGGCAGAACCTCTCAAGGAAGAGCCACACCAGGCTCCTGTCAGCAACCACCTCCTGGAGGCAGCAAAAGTATTTGGGGTTGGTAATAGGAGTTGAAGGGCATCACTCCGAGTCATCTGGAGTCTAGTGATAAGACACCTGGAAGATGGACAGCATCCAGACTCGCACTACACACTGCACAACAGCAAGGAAAAGCTAGAAACAACATTCAAGAAAGTGTGGCACATTCACACATGTCTTTGGCCAACTAAAGAGATTTCTATCACAGATACAATAAAATTATTGCATTAAAAGTCAACAGTGCTTTTTTTCAACGTGAGTGATGACCAGATTGTGACACTGAATAATTCCAGAGGTGCTCAGTACAGAAATTTCAAATGGTAGTTAAATAAGTACATACATTTTTGTGAAAACTTTA
The DNA here is from genome assembly GCF_900095145.1 of Mus pahari. NCBI lineage: Eukaryota > Metazoa > Chordata > Mammalia > Rodentia > Muridae > Mus > Mus pahari. The sequence continues at coordinate 11,990 of NC_034601.1, read as the reverse complement.
TCTTTTATTACATATAGACTTTTTTGTATTTATTTTTACTTCCCAATGAAATCCTAGCCTAAGGAGGTGGCTCAGCGGGTAAAGTATTTACAAGGTAAGCATGAGGGGCTGAGTCTAAATGTCAGTGCCCAGGTAAAGCCAAGCATGGTGGCATACACCCGTAACCACAGAGAGAGGATGCACACGGTATGCTCACTGGCCAGCCAGTCAAACACAAACAGCACTAGCTTTAGTGACTAGTAAGTCTTCAAAAAATAAGATGGAGCTGGGCATGGTGGTCCACATTTTAATTCTGGCACTTGAAGGCAAAGTCAAGCAGATCTTTACATATATGGCCAGTCTGGTCAACACAGCCAGTTCCAAGTCAGCCAGGGCTCAACAGTAATAGCTTGTCTCTAAAACAAACAAAAACCTATCACCATCCACATCTCAAAAATATACTAGTGGCTCCACTTAGTTTTTAAAGCATAAACCACACTTTGTTTTCCTTCTTTTCTAATATTTATTTCTCTTAACTCAAATTTCTTATCTTACTACTGTATACGACTTATTTAGTAGTTTTTTGTTGTTGTTGTTGTTTTTGTTTTTCGAGACAGGGTTTCTCTGTGTAGCCCTGGCTGTCCTGGAACTCACTTTGTAGACCAGGCTGGCCTCGAACTCAGAAATCCACCTGCCTCTGCCTCCCAAGTGCTGGGATTAAAGGCGTGTGCCACCATGCCCGGCTTATTTAGTAGGTTTAATAAATGTTATATTTTTGTTTTGTTTTCAACTGTAAGAAATTACTAGCAGGCATTTTTCTTTACCACCAACCCATGAACATTAAGGAGACTGCTGATGTAGCTGTTGATAGGGTGCCCGTTGGCATTCACAGTGTGTTGGGTTTGCTGTTCTAGCCGTCTCAGCCTGGCACGGTGGGGCGGGGCTACAGTCCCAGAACTTGGGAGTTGTAGGAAGGCACTCAATTCAGGGAGAAATGGCTTTCTTATAATGTTAAGGCGTCATAGTTAAACAAAGTTTCTTTCCAGTCATTCAAAACAAGTTTCTTTTTATTCTTTCAATTTTATTACACGCAAGAAGTTTATTCCTAGACATTTAATAAATTAGTAATATTCAACTTAATGTTACTATTTCAGTGGGATTTTCATTGTCCTTTTTAAGTGTTAAATCTGTTTGCACATATATATGAGAACTACTTTCTGTTTGTCAGTTTTATATCCTATTAACTTATTGAATACGCTGTGTTTTCAGACATGCTGCAGGGTTTCCCAGCTACACAATTACATCATACATAGAGGTTTTTCTCTCAAATCCCCATGTATCTGATTTCTTACTGATTCATCTGCACTGGTTAGAATCTGTGGCAAAATGCTAAATAATAGCATTGCTGGTGGGATGTTTTCATTGGGACCTCAATTTTAGTGGGAATGTCTGATGATAAAGGCCCATTGGTAGAATGCCTGACTAGCATGAACAAACTCCTGGGTTTAATTTCCAGCGCCACATAAACTGGGTGTGGTGGCACATGCCCACAGTCTTAGCATTCAGAAGGCAGAGGCAAGAGGATCAGAAGTTCCAGGCCAGCCTAAAATACATGAAACTTTTTAAGGGAAGTTTTTAAAATCAGAAACTGTAACTCAGTGATAAAGTACTTGTTGACCATAAACTGGTTCTGATCCCCAACATACAAAAAAAAAAAAAAAAAAAAAAAAAAAAAGAAAGCACTACAATACTGGTTGAAGGGATTGAAGAACTTGGATATTCTTATGTATTGTATTGTTTGTATTGTATTGTACTGTATTGTATTATATTGTACTGTATTGTATTGTATAGATTGTGGATGTTGAAGAAAAAGGAAAAGAATGAGAAAAAATGAATACAGAGTCAAGTGTAGACAGTGTTCTTACAGTAAATTCAGACAGTAAACACTCTTAGTGGAGAGTAAAGGAAAGGCAAGGTATGAAGAAATAATAGCTGAAAACTTATTTTTAAAAGTTACCTAAGAATACAGTAAGCTCAACTAATTACAACTAGAGTCACAATAGTCAGGAGTCATATTAAATGTGCTGAAAGTAAAAGGTTAGGAGAAAATATTTCATATGTTTCAATTTTTTTGTTTTATTTTGTTTATCAAGACAGAATTTCACAGTGTAGCCTATGACCAGGAACCCATAATATATCCTAAGGTGGCCACAAGCTTGTGATCCTCCTCCCTCAGCCCCTGGTGTGGCATATAGGCCTGTGATACCAAAGCAGCTTTATTAATCATTTTCAAAATAATTTCAAAACATACTGTACATTTTTATGTTTTAAGGAGAAATAGAATTACTAAGGAGTGGACATAAATAAAATCAATATAAGTAAGACACAGACAGTAATTTTGAAAACCTGTTTTATAAGTAACTGCTGGAGGTTTAGATGTAGACTACTATTTGAGTAAAATTATCTGAGCCCATTTACATACACATGACAGAAAGGGATAAAGAGTGTAATTGACTGACATGCTGGACACTGGGATTGTAGAAGGCATTTCCATTTAACTAACTATTTTCTTGTTTTAATAATGTATGCCACCCATGTTCATGAGAAGATAAAACATCATATCAAATGAGTGGTAGAATTGCTTTTCTGTAGCTACAAATATTTGCACCATATAATATATATATATATATATCCTGTCTCAGTCTCTCACTTTCAGAGACATAGTCCCACTGTCCTGGACCTCACTGTGTAGACCAAGCTGGCAGGCATGCTCCCTGACCAGAAAATATTTACAGAAAACAAACAACAAGCAAGCAAGTGTAAAATGGGACTAAAGGATAGCTTGACAAAAATGACACATTAAGCAGAGACTCGGGAAAGAGGAAATGTGAGAAAAGCAGAGATCTGGTGGAGATTTGGGAATCAGGAAGGTCCTGAACAATAGAAACAGCTCATCCGAGACCCTCAGAAGACTTGACCTGGAGGAAGAAAGAGTGAGCAAAACAGATGACAGAGGGCGGGATAGGGCAAGCTGAGACATGGAGAGGAAGGAAGAGCCAAGGACAACGAGGGAAGGTGAGTGCAGGCCGTGCTGCAGACACATGACAGGGCAGGACTCTACAGGGAAAGGAAGAAAAGAGTGGGAAAATTGCTTTCAGAAAGGCTGAAGATGTCTCAAATTTCTTTGAAAACAATAATTGATACATTTTAGAAGTCCTATCAGCTTTAACCATAAAGAATGTAAAAACTAGAGGTGGTAGATGTGTTCCAACCCAGCTGCACCCATGGGCTCACAGTGGAGCAAAAACACGAGATGTGTATAAGTGGAAGCTAGACACATGCAGCAGAGGAAGTGGGTATGAAGTCTCACTGCTAGTCCCTAGCTGGAGACCTGTTGGCAAGTGTTAGCAACAGGAAAGGAAGAGTTGCGTTATCTTAAGAGCGTTGTCTCTTTAACCTAACCACAGTCCAGTGAAAGGCCACACATATGAGTATGTGGCAGCAAAAGGTAAACTTGGTGGGTGTGAAAGAAAGAAAGAAAGAAAGAAAGAAAGAAAGAAAGAAAGAAAGAAAGAAAGAAAGAAAGAAAGAGAGGGAGGGAGGGAGGGAAGGAGAGAGGGAGGGAAGGAGAGAGGGAGGGAAGAATAGAAAGACAGAAAGAAGAAACAAAGAAAAATTAAAGAAAAGATAAAAATAAGATGAATACAAAATTTCATTGCAACTGAAAAATAAAAATCTTATGAATAAAAATACACAGGATGAGCAGAGCCAAGTTCCAGGCACTGACTTTAAAAGTTTACTATGAAAGGAAAATGGAATGCTTACAAAGTTTTTACTAAGTGACAGTTCTAGAACAGCCAGGCCTGCATAGTGAGACTCTGTCTCAAGCCAAACAACAACAACAACAACAACAACAACAACAACAACAACAACAACAAAATTGTAGCTACATGAGAACACCAGTAAAGACCGACAGAGGCAGGTAAAGAGGACAGAGGGACTGGCATGTTTGCACACTACGGTTGGAGAAGGCTCAGTTCATTTTTATTAAATTGACATATATCCTGCTTAATCTTACGTGCTACATAATGCCCAGAAAACAAGAATAAAGTAGTAAGTCCAAATGAGCTGCAGAAGTAGGGTTTCCTGGAGCTCCAAACGCTATTTTCTGAACCTAGCAATTCTGATCTTCCTGTGAGATTGGCTTAGGATGAGGTCTCTGCTGTGAGAAAGAATTAACAGCTGTGGTTTCCCAGAGGAGGCCGGAACCTCCGAGTTGGGTGCTGGCATTCTACTAAGGGATGTGGAGCATTACAAAGTATGTCAGTAGCAGATAGGTCTCTGAGTCAGAGATAGCACAAGATGGCAGCACAACTGAGGATCTGTTGTTGCCAACAAAATAGCAGCATGCCCGTTGCCCTGAAAATGGTGAGTGTGTGTGGCTGCTGCTGCTTAGCCAATCAGAGCTCAGTCTTGTGGTGAACTGCATGAAGACAGCCACTCAGAATGATCCTAACTCAGAAACCACATCTCATCTGGAGCAGGAATCAATTCCCCTTCCGACAACACCTGACCCAGTTTTGAGCTTACCATTAGTCACTTTCCAGTGTTGTCCCATTGAGACTCCCCAGTCTTCTCCAACACTGTACAGGAGTGCTCACGGTACATTCTGCCAAGACATTGACACGATATTCCAAATAACAACCATTGTTATTATTGTTGTTTTTTTCATTCTTTTACCTAAAGGATTTGTATCCTGGGCTCTGTATCTGGTAGAGATTGTAGATGTTTTTCTTACAAAAGGGAACTGTTAAGTTTCAGATAAGTGACAAAACATGAAGGACTCTTAGACATTAGTTCCCTCTGTGATGTTTGACACTTCTAACATTACTGCTTAGATGGAAATCTCATGGTAAGCACTTTCCTTAAAGCCCCTTTCATGTCCCTGTTCCTCAGACTGTAGATGAAAGGGTTCAGCATAGGGGTTACCACTGTGTACATCATGGCAGCTGCCATGTCCCTCCTAGTTGAGTGAGAAGATGAGGGGTTGAAATACAGGGATATTATGGTGCCATAGAAGAGGCAGACCACAGCCAGGTGTGAGCCACAGGTGGAGAAGGCTCTCCATCCTCCCCTAGGGGTTGAGACTCTCAGGACTGCATAGGTGATACAGATGTAGGAGATTAGGATGCAGACAAATGGGCTGACCATGACCATAGTTCCTTCTGTATGAATCATCAGCTCATTGAGATGTGTATCTGAACAGGAGAGTTTCAGGAGAGGAGTTGAATCACAGAAGAAGTGGGGGATGATGTTTCCACAAAAGGATAGTCGAGCCATGAGCAATGTGTGCAACAGACAATTCAGGTTGGCTACCACCCATGATCCCACAACAAGAAGGGCACAGAGCTGATGGGTCATCTTTGTTGTGTAGTGTAAAGGGTGGCATATGGCCACAAATCGGTCATAGGCCATCACAGCCAGCAGGAAATTGTCCATGCCAGCAAACACACAGAGAAAATACATCTGTGTGAGACACCCAGAGAAGGAAATGGCTTGATTTCTGAGTATGTGAATGGCCAGTACCTTGGGGACAGTGGTGGAGGAGAAGCAGACATCCACAAAGGACAGGTTGCTGAGGAAGAAGTACATGGGGGTGTGCAGGCGGGGGTCTGTGCTGATGGCCAGGATGATGAGCAGGTTTCCCAGGACAGTGGCCAGGTACATGATGAGGAAGAGCAGGAAGATGAGCTGTTGTTGCTGCTGGGGCTGACTAGAGAGTCCCAGGAGGAGGAACTCAGTGACACTCGACTGGTTGGTGCTGTTCATGAGTCTGAGCCCAGCTACAGAAAGGAGAAGCAGAGGTCAGAAGACTGTCTTCAGGTTTAGATGCTACAACCAGGTTCACATCAATCCTGCATTAGAGTTTCTGAATTAAGATGCACTTCTATTTTCCACATACTCAATTCACAAATCCCAGTTTTAGGTTGTTTTGGTCCCCCAAAGTCACCTGTTTAGTTTTATTAGATATAACATCCAAGCATTCATGCATTTATACCATCTTACCTGGATCTGGTAACATTTCCAGTCTTCCTTTCCCTCCTTAGAAACTCAAGGGAAGCGACAAGCACCCAATTAACGTATTGATCTTAGGCTCCAATTGGTAGATCTGTGACACCTGCTGCTGCTGCCACTATGGGAGAGAGTGAGCAACACTTGTTGCAGAAGAAATACTGGCATCTCTCCTACCCTGATAATACCTGGGCAGGCCAGTTCTATTCCTTTTACCATGGAGTTGCTGGGCAACAGCATTCTTTATCCTAAGGACTGGAAAGTTTTGGGAATATTGGAAGGTTGTGAGAAGGTGAAGAGTGGATGAGCAGTCCCAGCCTGTGTGTTGGAAGGAGGTCTGGGAAATTAAACAGGTATTTACTTCAGCATGAGGTTCCACTGGGCATAGACTCCCTGAGTATCTCATTAAAGACAAGCAGTAAGTAGTTGTAAGCCAACTCTTGGTCCCTCTTGACCAACAACAGTGAAACATATCATCTAAGCTCACAGTCAGAACTTGGCAATGAAGCCATCTATGTGGAGTCAAGTCCCAGAGAGAACTCCCTGAGACTGATCTAAGCCTGTAGGGTTGAAGAATGAGTCCTCCACTCTTCTTCCTCTCAGAACAGGAAATGAAGTTATAGTTTTATCCTAGGAAAAGTCCCCTCTTCCTCTCGTTGATCACTTACCCCATGGGGCTTGTGGCCCATTTGCTTATAGGCAGTCCTGGGATTTACTGGCTTACAGGGTCACTATCAATCCTGTAAAATATCCAGTGCAACATTCAATGAGTGTAAAGCTAGATGGGAGAGTGTGTATTCCTCCATGGCTGAAGGCGACCCACGCTCAGAGAACCCACATCCTTGAGGATGGTGTCTTCCCAGTTCACAGTGATGTGTGCACTTCTGAAATCATATAGACTCTTGAGTGCAGCTCCAACAGCTTCATATATTCCCCATCCACTCCCCAGAGAGAATTCTTGACAGGACTTAGAAACCTAGCATGGGGACATCCTCAATGTGACTTGTCCTGTCCATGTACATCCTGAAACTTACAACCTTTTCCAACTTGATTGACAGATGAACAAGCAAAATTCTAAGAGGTGAAAACAAAAATTCCAAACACACAGAGAGGAGTGGAAGGAAGCTGAGCACAGTCCTACTGGCTGCTGAGTTCAGGATTCTGAGCATTTCTCACAATCAGATAGATGACTTCTTCAAATGAAATCCAGTCAGTCCTCAGTCAGTGTTTAACAGTAAAAGCCAAGTCTTTCTCAGCTCAATCTGGGGAAGAGTTGATGAAAATGATAGCTTGTGCTGGTTTACACCTCTTCTCTAGACTCACTGAAGTCTCAGGCATATAGGTTGCTGTCATGTCCAAGACTAGCCTTATCTATTTTTTATTCCAGACCCTGTCTTATAAAAACAAAAAACAGCACAAAGGAGAAGAGACATTAAAAGCTGGAGAGATGTCTTAGTGGTTTAGAGCGCTTGTTCCTTCTGCAGAGGGATCAGGTTTGACTCCCAGCACCCATATAGTGTTTCTCAACCATCCCTAACACCAGTTTCAGTATTGGAGATCTGACACCATCTACTAGACTCCCTGGACCTGCACATGGTGCACTTGCATGTGTATGCAGGCAAATCTCATACAAATGTGTCTTTTTAGAAGGAAAGAAAAATGATAATGGTTATGTAGTCTGGGCTACAGAGCCATGTTTCACCATAAAACAAAAGAAACACATAAAAAGAAACAATCAAAAGCAACAATATGATAATAATACCATAGAAAGGCTAGCCGTTCAGTGTTGGTGCCTTTAATTCCAGCATTCTGGATCTAGACAGGATCTCTGAGCCTACGCCAGCTTGGTCTACAGATGGAGAATCAGGAAACCCAAGGCTGTCGCAGCGAAACTCTGTCTCAAACACCACATCCAGAAACAAACAAAGAAATAAAATAAAATAAGAAAATAAAATTTAAGGGTATAGATAAAATTATATTGGTTGTTCGTTAATTCTTGCACCCATGTGCCTAAACATCTGCGATGTCTGTTCTTAATGTATGTTTTAAATTTTCTACAATACAGGATCCTTCCTATTTCCATCTGCATCAGGAGCTGATCCTGTGCCACAGCTCTCCATACCCAAATACCATTGGGAGAGAGTTGGTCTCCCAGGAGTGCCAACATGCCTGTGAGCACAGAGAAGACCAACACTTCTGCTCAACTTCCTGGCCCAAGAGGCCATCAGGATACAGGAACCATGGAATAGCTGACAGAATGTAGGGCAGAATGTAAAAGGAGATCAAAGGGGATACCTGGCATCAACCTCTGACTTCTACATGTGTGTGCACACACACAGGAGCTTACATGCACGCACATTGCATGCACATAAGTCTGCTCTCTCTCTCTCTCTCTCTCTCTCTCTCTCTCTCTCTCTCTCTCTCTCTCTCTCACACACACACACACACACACACACACATTTATACAGTTTTAGTCATTGATTAATAAAATTTAAAGAAGAATATCAGAACTTCTGAGAATGAAGCAAAAGATGACCTCATGACCTGCTTGAGAATAATTTTAAGGGGCACACTGAAGTGGTACAATGCCTGTTTTCACATGTCTAAATCTCCTTAGGGAGACTGAGGAAGGATGATTCAGAGGTCAAGGTCATCCTGGGCTACACACACACACACACACACACACACACACACACACACACACACACACACAAACTACCTGGGAGAGGTTTCCACAGGGTCAGAACACACACCAACAATGACCTCAGACTTTATTCTATGTAAAGATACTATACACTCTTATTGGATTTTTACTTTTTTATAAAATTTTCTCTATATAAGTGTGTAGGAGGTCCTTGTGCTCACACACAAGACTTAGGGAGTCAAAATGTTAAACATGCAGGGTTGTCATTGCAATAGGAGAAATGTATAAGTTTTTTTACCTCCAAGCCACTTGAGAGAATGTGTTAATAGCCTTTGGCTCTCTGTATGGCCAGGCCACAGTTGTTATCCAGACCCTTATTTTGAACTTGTCTGCAACTATATCTTTAGCACTGGCTTCCCTGTCCCACCCCCTCCCAGGCCCTCATCATGAGATTGTTCATCTTGAGCCTGGTTCCTCAGTTATTCTATGGATCCTATCTTTATGGAAGATGTCACTTGTACTTTGTGAGTTTCCATGCAGTCATATTTTAAGCTTTGATAGGCACATGGGATTGAGTTAGTTAAACCCTGAAAACCTTTTATTTTTTTTCAAATTTCCTTTCTTGAATATGCTTAAAATAAACTTTGTGGTTGAATGAATGCTTGCTACTGAGTTGTATTGAAGTGTATTGAACTGCATTTTTCTTTTTTCTTTTTTTTAAGTTAAAAATGTTTCTAATACTTTTATTTTTATTTATTTTTTAATTTTTCTATTAGATATTTTCTTCCTTTACATTTCAAATGCTATCCTAAAAGTTCCCTATTCCCTCCCCCCAGCCCCACTCCCCTACCAACCCACTCCCACTTCTAGGCCCTGGTGTTCCCCTGTATGGGGCATATAAAGTTTGCAAGACCAAGGGCCTCTCCTCCCAATGATGACCAAATAGGCCATACTCTGATACATATACAGCTAGAGACACGAGCTCTGGGGATACTGGTTAGTTCATATTGTTGTTCCACCTATAGGGTTGCAGCCCCCTTCAGCTCCTTGGGTACTTTCTCTAACTCCTCCATTGGGGGCCCTGTGTTCCATCTAATCGTTGACTGTGAGCATCCACTTCTGTATTTGCCAGGCACTGGCATAGCCTCACACGAGACAGCTATATCAGGGTCCTTTAAGCAAAATCTTGTTGGCATATGCAATAGTATCTGGGTTTGGTGGCTGATTATGGGATGGACCCCCCCGGGTGGGGCACTCTCTGGATAGTCCATCCTTTCATCTTAGCTCCAAACATTGTCTCTGCAACTCCTTCCATGGGTATTTTATTCCCTATTCTAGGAAGTAATGAAGTATCCACACATTGATCTTCCTTCTTCTTGATTTTCCTGTGTTTTGCAAATTGTATCTTGGGTATTCTAGGACTCTGGGCTAATATCCACTTATCAGTGAGTGCATATCAAGTGACTTCTTTTGGGATTGGGTTACCTCACTCAGGATGATATTCTCCAGACACATCCTTTTGCCTAAGAATTTAATAAATTCATTGTTTTTAATAGCTGAGTAGTACTCCATTGTGTAAATGTACCACATTTTCTGTATCCATTCCTCTATTGAGGGACATCTGGGTTCTTTC
>NC_034601.1:0-1177 GCF_900095145.1 Mus pahari | reverse complement strand
TTGCAATTTTATGAGGTCACATTTGTCAATTCTTGATCTTACAGCACAGGCCATTGCTGTTCTACTTAGGAATTTTTTCCCTTTGCCCATATCTTACAGGCTTTTCCCCACTTTCTCCTCTATAAATTTCAATGTCTCTGGTTTGATGTGGAGGTCTTTGATCCACTTGGACTTGATCTTTGTACAAGGAGATAAGAATGGATCAATTTACATTCTTCTACATGATAGCTGCTAGTTGTGCCATCACCATTTGTTGAAGATGCTTTTTTCCACTGGATGGTTTTAGCTCCTTTATCAAAAATCAAGTGACCATACGTGTGTGAGTTCATTTCTGGGTCTTCAATTCTAGATCATTGATCTACCTGTCTGTCGCTGTACCAGTACCATGCAGTTTTTGTCACAATTGTAATACAGCTTGAGGTCAGGCATGATGATTCCCCCAGAGGTTCTTTTATTGTTGAGAATAGGTTTTGCTATCCTAGGTATTTTGTTATTCCAGAAGAATGTGCATATTGCCCTTTCTAACTCAGTGAAGAATTGCTTTGGAATTTTGATGGGGATTGCATTGAATCTGTAGATTGCTTTTGGAAGGATGGCCATTTTTACTATATTAATCCTGTCGATCCAAGAGCATGGGATATTTTTCCATCTTCTGAGATCTTCTTCAATTTCTTCAGAGACTTGAAGTACTTGTCATACAGATCTTTCACTTCCTTAGTTAGAGTCACACCAAGGTATTTTACATTTTTTGTGACTATTGTGAAGGGTATTGTTTCCCTAATTTCTTTCTCATCCTGTTTATCCTTTGATTAGAGAAAGGCCATTAATTTGTATGAGTTAATTTTTTATCCAGCTACTGCACTGAAGCTGATTATCAGGTTTAGGAGTTTTCTGGTGGAATTTTTAGGGTCTCTTATATATACTATCAAATCATCTGCAAATAGTGATATTTTGACTTCTTCCTTTCCAATTTGTATCCACTGGATCTCATTTTGTTGTCGAATTGCTCTGGCTAGGACTTCAAGTACTATATTAAATAGGTAGGGAGAAAGTGGACAGCCTTGTCTAGTCCCTGATTTTAGTGGGATTCCTTCCAGCTTCTCTCCATTTACTTTGATGTTGGCTACTGGTTTTCTGTAGATTGCTTTTATTATGTTTAGGTATGGGCCTTGAATTC
>NC_034600.1:77178040-77183477 GCF_900095145.1 Mus pahari | reverse complement strand
AGTCCTGGGAGTCCAGCTTTCTCCTGAGTCTCAGTGGTCAGATTACTCTCTGTAAGCAAGCTCTCTTCTAGCAGAGAAGGTGCCTGGCGTTCAGATTTGCCTCCTGGCTGAAGATGTAGGTCCAAAACAGGGCCTGTCCCAGAAGATGTGTTGCCTCTGCAGTTTATTCACTCACCTGCACAGACTAGCCACTGAGGGACCCTGGACACATATGACTCTCTCACCTCCTCTGGCAGACAGAGCCCTCACAGGTGGCCACCTTTCCTCTGGCGAGGAAGATGCTCAAATTTCTGGAGCCTGAAAAAGGGTCTGTCCCAGAAGCTAGGCTGCTTCTGTCTGTCCCAAAGCTGTGTAGCTTCTACGGTCCACACTCTCACCAGTGCAGACTAGAGCCTAGGTGAACCGGAGCAAAGATGGCTCCCCAACCACCTCAGGCAGTGAGAGCCCTTTAGGGCAGACACCTCTCCTCTGTAGGGGAAGGTGCTGGTATGTCTAGAGACAGAAATGGGATCTTTCCCAGAAGCTGTGTTGCTTCTTCATGCTGCCCTCTCCTGGCAACTCACTGGAGCAAGGGTGGGGGGAGGGCATGGGGAACTTTCAGGATAGCATTTGAAATGTAAATAAAGAAAATAATAATAAAAAATAAGTAAAAAAAGAGAAAATACCTAATAAAATGAATGAATGAATAAATAAATACTTTTTAAAAAAGAAAAAAAAGAATTATGTGAGTTTGTTTGTAGGCTATGATTTAAAAAGGTCTGTTGAAATGCACTTAAGGTTTTTGTTTGTTTGTTTGTTTGTCTGTTTGAAAAGTTCATAGGAAATTCATGGAACTCACAATGGTGATTCTTTGCGGGAATCAAGTAGGAGAGGAGAATTAAATATGGACTTCGATGTTAAACTTCCTGAATTATATTGGGTATATATATATATATATATATATATATATATATGATAGATAGATAGATAGATAGATAGATAGATATAACTAGATAGGTATTAAATGGGTGGTTGAATAGACAGATGTAAGGATGAATGATAGATAAGAGAAAAATACCCGACGACAAATAGATTGGTAAGGTATAAATAGATGATAGATATGGCAGGGTGGTAGATTGATTGTAGATATTAGATGATAGATAGCAGATAGATTATAAATAAAAAGGAAACAGATGGTGATAGATGAGTAGTTGGCAGATACATAATTGGTAAATAATATATAGATAGATGGTGATTGACAGATTAAAAACATTATAGATAGATGATGGGTATGTGCTGATAAAAATTTTATCCGTGAAGTATACAGTGTATTTAAGGTTGTATGCATAATAAGTGTAGCATATTCCACTACTTAGATAGTATACAATAATGTACTGCATACTGTCGCCATACATACAGAAGTTGTGTTTGCCTGCCTGTAGTTTTATCTCATTATATATTTCTTTACAAAATGAAAACAATTGCCCAAAACTTCATCTTTAATGATTCTTAGTTTTAAAGCTAGTGTTTTTTGTGTCTGTATCATTAGTTCCAAACTTGGTTTTGAGGAGGAGGACCAGATATATTGGCAGAACAATAATAATGGTTCTTGCAATCTTCAACTTGTTGTTTCCTATATTGTGCATTATTTATTTTATACATTTAAACTTTTTTTTTTACTACTAGATGAAGTAAGTTGTTTCTGAGGAGCCTGTACTTGTTCCTTGTGTGCATTTTCTCTAAGACCCACACTGAAATTTCTATCATTAAAAGACAAGAAAACAAAACAAAACAAAAAACAAAAACAACAACAAAACAAATCAACCAAACCAAAAAAAAAAAAAAAAAAAAAAAAAAAAAAAAAAAACCCTAAGTGGCCTTCCAATTCCCAACAGCGTTCTCAGTTCTTAACTAGATTTGGAAACACTGAATTTCACATTTTATCTTCTGAATTCACAGTGCTATAGTGCACTCAGAGGTCAGCACTTCATAGTCTCAGCCATCAGCATGAACTTCTGTCTGAAGGTCTGGATGCTAGAGCTGGCATCGACTCCTTCCTGCTCAGCAGTCCTGTGGAATGAAAATCCCTAACAGTGTCTCTACTTTTATTGACTGCATTCTCAGTGTCTGGCTTGTGGAATGATCTGTATGCTCTTAGCTATATTTTGGTTTGCTGTTGTTGCTGTTGTTCCACTTTAATGTCCAGGTAAAGCCCCTTGGTGTCTACCATCATCCAAGCACTGTTCAAAACCTTAGCATGCCAGAGCCCTCCTGGTTTTTTCCATCATGGTCAGGGGTGCTCCCAGCCTGAGGTGCTGTGTTCCCATCACCATCTTCAGTTAACTAAGACAGAGTGTTTGTAGCAAAAGTCCAGCATCTGGCATGTACATTTTCATTCTGTGTGACTGCTCTGCCTGTGTGTGTTTCAAAATATATCATGAGTCAGTTTCACCATCCTCATTCTCTCTGCACACCAATAAGGGGATTTTGTAGCCATCAGATGTGACCGTTCCCCTCCCGCCATGTTGGTGGTCAGCTTCCGCCATGTTGGTGGTCAGCTCCCGCCATGTTGGTGGTCAGCTCAGAAGAGTTTAATCAGAAGAACATTTTTTTAGCTGAGTTCAAGGTTATTCTGAAGTTACCACAAAGATGATCCAAATTCTACTGTGGCCATGCTTTGAAGGTTTTTAGGAGGAAGGATGTCTTCACTCTGGTTCCACGCTTCTCCATCTTCTCCTGGGGTGAAATAACTAGCCTCAGAAAAAAATCAGTAAACCCTGACAGTTTTCCAGGAATCTGCTGTTTCCCCGCTAAAGAAACTTTCCCAACTTTTACCCAGTAAGGCTACTCATTGGCTGCAGGGTAGAGGAACTGTGATCATTTTCAGAATTAGAATTCTTAATCTTGGAATTTTCACCTTAAGTTGTACAGAAACATTTCATCAGCAGGGTTGGTGATATTTGTAAGTAACAACATGTTCTGATGTCTATAACTAATGTAGCTAAGATACACTGGGTGTAAGAGAGAAAGCTTGTCTATAGGTAGATCTATATCCAGGTAAGTTCCTCCTAGCCCCAAGGCTTTCTGCAAATACTTCAAATCCTCTTAGCCCACATTTCTAAATGTGAAAAACAAACAGAAAATAAAGACAGTGCCACTCTTTGATGATAATACAACTGTGTGTTAATGTAAAACCATAGCCAATCTATGCTGCATTTCTGATTTTTTAGGGGAGATACCTGATTCTCCAAGGTAGAAAACCATCTGTCTGAGTTCCCAGACCAGAGCTGGGACTGGATCCAGGCCCCTTTCCCTCTCTGCTACAGACTGGCTGAGTCTTTATAGACTTGTTGAAGTAAAAATGAGTATGGAATGCCTTATGAGACATATTTGTAAACAATGTAATGAATGGATTGTCCCTTGTGTTTTATATACAAGTGGTAACAGATTTGACGGATGCCACTGAAAACAAGGGTGTAAAGTCTGCCCAGCCTATGCATGTAATAGGGCAAGGAGCCAGAATATTGGATCAACACAAATGTGGGCAATTTTCATGCTTAAAGTAAACTACACTAACTTGGAGAACAAGACCAAGTATCTGAGGAGTTCCTATAAGATGAATTAGTAAGTGGCTATGTTTTAACTTAATCTAAGAGATGTTAGCAGTCTTTGCATTTGAAATGTATTTATGAATCTTTCAGAATACATATATAGAGATTATATATATATATATATATATATATATATATATATATATATATATAATTCATGGCACTACTTTATCTATGTGACCTTGAAAAATTTTCATGCATGTCAGCTCTTGGCTTTTTGATGTCTTTCAGTTTTTATTATCATCTACCCAGTTAAGGAGTGGTTATCTTGTGTAATCTTATAATTGCTCTGCATTGCAGTGCCATTATTTTCTGTCCGGATATCATCACTAAAGCAGTACTGTAAATCTCTCTACAATCTTAATGAACATGAATGGAAAATAATCATATTCAATTAGGAAATGTTAGAAGTAATCAATACTGATTTTGCTACCGTCTTGCTTTAGCCTCTTGAGGCAGCAGATGAGGAAGAGGCTAAAACAAGATCAACAATAGATACCTAGCTTATTGTTATTCTGATTCTTGCCTGGGCAGTTCTTGCATTGTTGGCGATAGGAGATATGGATGACAGTTAGATGCATACATCCATGTATATATGGATAATAGAATATATTTTATATAGATACATTCCTGCACATATAACAACATAACTTCTTTTTCTTATCATATATTAGATATACCACTCATTGATATGGGGGAAAATACAAACTGAAGTCTTATCCAATCAGAGTGACCACTCAAAGCAGAAAGGGAAACCCCAGCACCTTACAGAGCTAGAACACACTGCTGATGAAGACAGCCTTCAAGTCTCTCCTCTCCCGTGGCTCCTGATTTGCATTTCCTTAGAGCATTGGCTTTAAAATCTAATTATAAATTATTTCTACATCACTTTGAAATGTAATTTAATAAAATGCATCTCATCAGTTTCACGGTTGAAGAACGGCTCTCTAGGACTTTCGCTTCACCTTTTGAAATGTAATAAAAAGATTAAAGCAGAGCCTTCCTTTCCAGTGGCCTTGGAAGAGTGCGAATCAGAGTTGAGCAAAGCACCTTGCTTCCAGGAAAGCTTCTTTGCACAGGAAGATCTGAAATGGTTTATTTTCTTTTGAAGCTATCCTATTAGAATACATAGATGACCTAAGTTCTGCTTCTCTCTCTCTCTCTCTCTCTCTCTCTCTCTCTCTCTCTCTCTCTCTCTCTCTCACACACACACACACACACACACACACACAAACAAAAACCCAACCGAACACAATGAAGAAACAGCATTGCTTGGGCCACAGCCCTCATCATCTGACTTTTTGGAACCACATCTCTTGGACACAAACACAGTAGTGTCTTAGAATCTCTGTGCCTCTAGATCCAATCAGGGAGGCAATCAAGATGAATCATCAGAATTTCACTCACCAAAGGCTGTTGACACAAAAGGCCCCAGGAAATGAAGCCTTGGCAGACAGACTGTCTATTAGCCTCGGTCATGGGGGTCATGGGCTCAGTTCCCTTGGGGATCAGAAGTTGGGTAAACTTCATGGCCATACTGTCTCCTCTCACCTGTAAACCATACCCTTCTGCATTTCCAGGATCTAGAGGAAGGGGATTCTAAGAAAACGTGAGAATTAGTTGTCACTCTTGAGACTTTTATAGACTGTTTCATTCTCCTGGTGGCAGGCTCTCAGTAATCATTGAGTGTGAAGTTCCAGGGTTTAAGTGTATAAGTAACTAATGCTTAAGGGCTCACTAATCTTATCTTTAAATATAATCCTATCTTAAATAATCTTCTTCTTCTTCTTCTTCTTCTTCTTCTTCTTCTTCTTCTTCTTCTTCTTCTTCTTCTTCTTCTTCTTCTT
>NC_034600.1:77154877-77176730 GCF_900095145.1 Mus pahari | reverse complement strand
AGTCAGCCATCATTGGGAAGAGAGGCCCCTTGGTCTTGCAAACTTTATATGACCCAGCACAGGGGAAGGCCAGGGCCAAGTAGTGGGAGTGGGTGTGTAGGGGAGCAGGGGCAGGGGAGGATATAGGAAACTTTCTGGATAGCATTTGAAATGTAAATAAAGAAAATATCTAATAAAAAAACTTGTATTAAATATGTTCATGCAACATAGTACAGCAGGGTACCTAAAATTTAAGAATTGTCAAAGATGAGTATAATTCTATCTAGTAATGGCTGAACATTACTTTAATTAAATTATTTTGACATGTAAACACCACTTTTTTTTTTTTTTGCTCTTTCTTTTGGGACTACAAGAATGTACTTATTGTCTTTTTTGATTTTTATGCGTGGATTAGCCTAAATCTTGGCCTTTATGTTTCCTAGTATTTGCCTCATTCTGTAATTGTAAAGAATGACAGACTCTGAATCCTAGAGGTTATATTATGCTTCCATAATCTGTATTAACAAGGAGAATCATACATTTCAAAACCCATCATTTGAAGTACATCCCACAAACCTGCTCCCCCAGTTGAAAGGACACAAAATTCTGTTTTCCATGGCTAGAGAATTTCTTTGAGGAAAACCTGAAGGCTACCTATCACCTGAAGCAACTAAGGCCATGGCTCTAGACTTTCCTCTGCTCCAAGTCCATGTCCTTTAGTTTTATCATGCTAACACAAACTAAAATCATTTGGAAGAGAGAAACTCAATTGAAGAATCACCCTCATTTGAGTGGCCTGTGCCCATCCCTTGGGTATTTCTGAATTTATAACTGAGGTAGGGAAGCCCAGCCCATGGTAGACAGTGCCACCCCTGGGCGGGTGGTTTTATGTTGTTTGAGACAGCAGGCCAAGCAGCCATGGGAAGGAAGCTAATGAGCAGCGGCTTCTGTGGTCTCTGCTTCTGCTTAGAGATGTCTGCCTTAGCGTCTATTCTGGTTAGTTTTTGTCACCTTGATACCAGACAGAATTATCTGGGAAGAAGAACTTCCATTGAGAAAATGCCACCATCGGCCTAACCAATCTATAGGCTGTTTTCTTGATTCATGATTGATAAGGAATGGCCCAGTTCATTGTATTTGGTAAGACCCCGGGAAGACAGACCTGGGTGGTATGTGAGAGCAAATGGAGGAATCTCGGTTTGCTGAAAGGGAGCAAGCCAGTAAGCAGCATCCCTCCAGGGTTTTCTTGAGTTCCTGCCTTGGATTTCCTCAATGGACTATGACCTGGGACATGTAAGCCAAGTAAACTCACTCCTCCTAAGTTATGTTTGCTCATAGTTCTTCACCACAGCAACAGAACCAAACAGGGACAACGGTTTTTGATCCTTCAGGACAGTTAACACCATGTTCCTGAAATGCCCCATTTGATGCCAACATAAGGAGGCAAGGAAAGTGTCAGGATAAGGTCTTCGGATAAGGTCTACAGAGAACCAGACATTCTGTTTTATGTGGGGAACCCTTCTTGAGTATTATACAAAGACAGCGCAAGCTGAGCCACTGATGTCATTGCTAATTTAGTCTAACCTATAAAAGTGTTCTCATTATAGTAATCAGGCCCCTTGGAGTGGACAAGTACTTCTTAGTCCAGCTCACCACCACCGAACCTTAGCAGAATCACGGAGTTAGGAAGGTGGTGTTTGAACTTTTGGCAGAGAAGTATGGTGGGAGGGAAAGAAGAGAGGAGAGAAGAGAGGGGAGAAGGAAAAGGGGAGTGAGAAGACTGCCTAGACTGCCTATAGTTCCCTAGAAAGGCATCCTGAGAGAGGGGTCATACCTACCCAGGTTTCCTCTGAAAGAGATGCTGCCTGTCTAGGCTAACTGCCACAGGACATTGACTTAGTCATTAAGTTTGTTCTCTCTGCTAGATCCCACATTAGAAGTCTCAGCACATGTTATGTTGCCACACTGTCTCTATGGGCTTTATTCCATCCCTCAGTGACATGCCCTGCTGCAATAATGCAACTGGGATGTGGATAATCCAGTCTGGAATGTGGACAATGAAGACTCCCTTGCATTTTAGTTATCAAAGATTTAAAACTTTAAATAATTTATAGATGCAGCATTTAGTCATCACATTTCCTGTGTGTAGTTGATGCTGAGCACATTCTTAGGTTCAAAGAGAATTATAAAAATAATGAGACAGAGTGCCTTGTATTCACACACACAAAAAGAAATGTTGCAAAAGCCAAAGACTGTTTGAAAACAGTCTTTGAAAACGCATTCAAGTTTCAGTGAGGTTCTTAAAGAGGGCCTGAAGTCAATATAACTAAGTATCCTTATAAGAGAAGAAACATTATTACCGACCCCCACACACAGAGAAACAGAGATGAGGGGACTTGTGATGATGGGGGTAGAAACTGGAGGGTAAGTTTGCTAGCTGGTGAACTCGGAGGTTGACCATGGCCATGCATAGTGAGGAAAGAAATAAGAAAAATGATTCTTCTTCCAGGTCTCTGAGAAAGCATCGGACTACTGGCACCTTGAATTTGGGCTTGAAACCTCCAGATTGTAAGGCAATACGCTTCTGCTGTCTTAAGGTACTCAGTTTGAGGCACTATGTTAGGACAGAGATGGGAAATGAATGCATTTCTTCCAGGACAACGATCACACTGAGGTTCACTGAGCACTGTGGTGCTCCCTGCTAGACACTGGGTTATTTCTAGGGATGCATGGCAAATGCAACGTGACTGCTTCCCTGGAAATTAGAGCCACTGTGCAGAATTTTGATGGTTTGGAAGAGCTAACCTTGAAAGTAGGAAGGGAGCTGAGTAGACAGGCTGGTTCCCTGCAGTTTTGTGGCACGCTTTAAAATAACGTTTGAATTATATGTTCCTTTCCAGGGATGCAGGGTGTTTAAAAAGAGGTAGAGTTGGAACCAGAAAACCCGACAAGAGGCAGTTATGCAAACTGCAGTTTTCAGCTTCTGTATTTATTACAGCAGCATTTCTACAGTCAGGAGAGTCTGGGAACCATAAACCACTTCTGTTTGCACTGCTTTGCAATCTCCCGCAGCTTCTGTGTTCTCCAATTGCTGCATAGTTTAAAATCGGTACATTTTGTTGATAATCACTCAAGAGTTTTGCATAACAGCTTTGTGGAATATGTGGTGCATTTCAAATATGTCATATGTTTGATCTCAGGAAAGCACTAGCAATCCTGGGGTGTCTGTATGAAAAGTTGCACTAAAGGCAAGAGACCAGCCCCCAACAAGGTCTTTCTTTGTTTTATTTCTAGCCATCATTGCATGTAACTAGAATGAGAATTTTAGAAACAGCTGAGCTGCATGAAATGATAGAGATCCTGGGACCTTTATGAGTATTGGTTTGGATAACACAACACGGATTCATTTTAACCTCACAGTGAGTTATGACAGGAAGGTCACAATGAATCAGTCTTCCTGTCACGTGTTCTCAGTATCTAGTACTAATACTTGCCCCAGGGCCCTATAGACTAATCAGTTTCCCTGGTGGGCAGGATCAGTTAAGCAGAACCTCATCAGCATTTCTTTTCTAAATTTGGGGAAATGTATTAAATTATGAGTTCTGAAAAATTAGGAATGACAAAAACTCATTTACTGTCTCTTTCACTGAGTAAAACTCAGCAGATACAAAACTAGCACATTTTTCCTCTTTGTCTTAAAGCCATGATCACTTCACTAGGCTTTCACTCAAACCTCATACTTCAGGACAAAAAAAAAAAATCTGTGTTATGTCAAGGAGGAGCCGATTTGTCTCATTTCTAGCGTAACAAACGAAACAGCGTTGATTTGTGGTTCAGATTTATACTCTCCCACGTCATGAAGTTCCTAATCCTGTCATAGACACAATAATTTCTTCCCTGCCCGAAGAAATAGCTCATTACATCTCCAGGGACTTGTCCTAATGTTGAGCCTTGTCACTGGCACTCTGTGGCTCAGACTGAGCCATTTGGATTGGATGTTGAATTGGGAGTCTTCACAGTGCTCACCAAAGGCATGTGTTTGTTTGTTTCATTCAGGTGGATCAATAAGAAAGTATGATGACACTTCTCTAAGCCTGTGCAGCAGGGTGTAGGAGAATCAAGTTAGAGATGATCTAGAAACTTCCTTCCTGCTGTCTAGCTTTCTTCGTGTCAAAAGTGCTATGCAAATCCCTGGATGAGAAAAAAAAACATCAATCGACTTCCCTGTGGGTGGACATGGCATGCTGTGATGCTGACCTGCAAGGCAAGATGTGCCCACTGGTAGAATGGTAGAGAGACATTTATGGAAGTAGCCAACTATTTCATGATTAAATGTGAGGCCTACTACTTACAGGGGAAGTCCTACCTGGGACCTTACACCTGTTCAAAAGCTCCTGGCTGGAGAGCCTACCAGCCCAGGCGTCAGGAGAACCTAAAGAGACGTATTGTCAAATGGCCTTTTCAGTGTTTAGGTTTATTCTTGTAGATCAGTGCTGCTCTCAACTTTGATCAGAGATGCATCTTTCTGCTCATAGTTGGTCAAATACTGAGGGCAACCGGCTATTGAGCACTCGGCCTTAAGTGAGATGTCTCGTTCAACCTCCACAGAGGGACAGACAGACTGCAGGAGCTGGAGGAGGGGGAGGAGTGCCGTGTAATCATGAGCTCAGAGCAGCTATAGATAGATGTTCAAGACCTGCATGGGTCAAGCCAGTCGAATTTGCTGCATAGTAGGGGAAAACAGCTCTTGAGGCCCCATTTCTAACTACATGAACTACCTCAAAAACACAAGGATCCAAAATTCTCTGCGGTTCTCCTGTCTTGACCATCTCTACCTTCAGACTGTCTGATCATCAATCCCCACTTGGAGGTGACAATGGCCTTATGACTTACACATTATAGTGTGTCACACAAGACCATCACAGGATTTTGACTATTGCATACTTCAGCACATTTAGAACTAATCCAGAACTTCAATATCTTAAATATCTACACATTGTAAAGGGAACTAATTTCCCTAATTCGTTCTTCCTATTCTTAAATTATGGTTTCCTAATTTGGTCTGCCCTGCATTTTCTAGGTGACAAGCTGGCATATCTTTGTTGTTGTTGTCCTACTTGGGTTTTATAAATATTAAAGGAGAAGCGTGCTGGGAAAACAGTTCCCACTTGTACCTTTGTCATCAAATATTCGAGCTTTTAATGAGTGTTTGCTTTCAGTGGGAACCTGGGAGATGAGAGTGATCAGACGTCATTGTCTTCTGTGCCTTTTATATTCAGACCATTTGAATCAGTAAACAGGGAATCAATGGGAAATTACTGCAGCTGGGACGATCTGCACCCTGGAACTTTTACTTCTTTACTTTTATTAAATCTGAATAACATTTGTATCATAAGTATATATAGCATATTTGGGAAGGTTTTCATACAAGTAATAACTCTGTAATAACTATTTTTTTGTAGAAAGAATTTCTTAGGTACACTGTATGGAATCATCATCTGTTGATAAAAAGCTGTGGGGCTATTAGCCTAGGCAGGAAATAGGAGGTGGGAGTCCTGGCAGGAAGAGAGAATTCTGGGAAAGAGTCAGTGTCACGGTTTGAATATGCTCCACCAAGGGAGTGGCACTATTCGGAGGTGTGACCTTGTAGGCGTGTCACTGTGGGCATGGGCTTTAAGATCCTCATCCTAGCTGCCTGGATTCATTTTTACTTCTGTCACAGATATGAATGAAATATCTCTGATATAATCAGATGAATGATTTGCTGTTTGGCAGACAGAGTGAGATTCTGGGGTTTTGCTAGGGGCTTCACGTACTTATGAGACACCTGTATCCGCGTTGCCTGATGACTGTGTAGTCCTAATAAGTCATTGACCTCCCTGTATCATTCCATCATCTTTAAGATGAGGACCATGGGGCTGTCTGCCTCAAGGGTGAGTGTGAAGTGCGCAGACTTGATGAGTTATGTGAAGAAGAAGAGAAAGGGCCAGACATGATGTAGTACTGGCCACCCATCATGAGATGAGATCCTGACCAGCTCAGGTGTCTGAGCTTTGTTTGAATCAAGACCTCAAGGACTGTGCTGTTTGCTCATGACCTGCCTCTCTCTGAGAGTATGGGATCAGATTCACACAATCAGCTAAGCAGGACCCTCAATCACATTCCTGTGGTCAGCTAAATAGGACCCTAGACTCATGAGGTGGTCTTTCCTTTTCAAGAGTCCTTTCTGTTTCATTTCAAGCTTAAAAAATCATTTGCCTAAATAGTAGTGTTTTCTATATTTAGATTAGACATTCCCTGGGTTTCTTCTTGAGAGCTTAATTTCTGCTTTTCCAAATAATGCAAACATCATTTGTACAACGGATTGGCTCTCTTAAAATGCTAATTTTCCTTTGTTAGTTCCTTGTGTCTCTTCGGGACCTGTGAACATGGATGACCTTTATCTTAGCCCAGATTTTTTCTTATTAAAGATTGTATCATCACAATGAGGACCTGGTCATGGTTAGAGCATATTAGATCAAAGAAGGATATGGCTAATCACTGAGACAAGATACAGTTGATGGGCAGCAAGGTGGGTATCCAGGAGGTTCCGGGAGAAGACAGTTGGTGGAGATTCCTTGGAAACAAAGAAAGATGCTGAAACAGGAGACTTCTGAGGCTAACCTCATCCTGCTGACAGGAAAGGGTTACACTCTGTCACGATGGCACTGGAAGAATACAGATCCTTTAATTTGGGCACAGCTTATGTATGATAGTGAATATAGTTTTTTTTTTTTTTTCATTAGACTGTCAACTGGGCATCTTTATTGAGTCTTTATATTCTAACAGTATAAGTCATCTTTCAGAAACTCTCCCCTACCCTATCACCCGTGAACCTTTCTGAGATTTATTACTGCAGTCAAAGAGGGCACTGGGTGATCATCATTTATCAATCAGAGTGGACAGTGGCTGCAAGCTAAGCGAACTGACAAAGACTACATGGCTCTGTGCGGATTAATGTCTGTTTCAGTGGGAATAACAAAGACACCAGCTGTCATTGTATCACTCATTCAGTATTAGCATGTGACAGGACTTGAGGCATTTTATGTGACAGGCAGCGTGGCAAACAACAATTAAGGTAGGACTTGGCAAGTTTCAGCAGGAGATGCTACCGGCATTGCTTGTCTGCTGGAAAAGATCTCCAGCCTTCTGCCTGCCAACTATTAAATGCATCACACTATGAGAAGGTGACCTTCTCCTCCTCTAATTCTGCTTCTGTTTGGGCACCATTGCTTAGAGACTGAGTCACTGGGGAGTAAACAGTGTGGAGCACCCTTACACAAAGAATGAAGCCTGGGAAAAATGTAGGAAAAGGCACCTGAGTGGGACATGTGTGGCTGGTCACTGTTAGAAACTTGATCCCCATGACTGAGGTCTCTCCTCTCTCACCTGTCTGTTCACTGTCATGGAGGGGCCTCTTCCCATCAGTGTTCTCTCTCAACAGGAGCCCAGACTCTGGAAAGCAAATTAAGAAAACAATAAGCAATCTGACTTCCACTCCAGTGTTTCTTCACAACAAAAGAGCCCCTGTGCTTCAGTGGCAAGTCCTCCTCTCCAGGCCTTGAGATCTGGCTTTTCAGGCTAGTCCCACCCCTAGGACACTCACGCATGTGAAAGTACATACAGCAGGATCAGTGAACTCCAGGGCATCCATATTTTCGTGTCTCAGTGTCAAGGGGCGCAGGCTTGGAACTTTACTGGCATCTCTACAACCATGGGTGATGAACAAGCTGCCCTTGGTTACAAGGTGAGTGCTGTGTTATCATACTGTAAGTATCACTGGATGCATCTGCCATGGTCAGAGGAAACAGCATATTAAAATAACTAAATTATTCCATAACTTAAAATGAGCTGTCAGATGCTCCTTCTAGACAGAAAGGGGACATCATGATTTGGCAGATAAAGTTTATACTGGCAGATAGTAGGAGAAAACACTCAGGAGTAATAATTTACACTCAGGTATGAAAGCAAAGGAATGGGGACATGCTAGGCAGTCTTCGGAAAGTCAGAAACATCATACTAAGATAGAATTCTTTTTGTTTTGAGTCTGAAGAGTTAGTAATTACAAACATTCCCAAGCAGCCCAGAACATAATTTCCTACCAAATACAATGAGGATCTTGTTGACATTTCCAAGGATAAATGTGCTCAGGGAGGAAAATTTAAAAGGAGCTCCTCTGTTTATGTTTAGAGAGGAAGACACCCTGAATTGAAACATGACATTTCTGGGAGACCTGCCTGGTTAAAATATTTAGTGCTGTTGAATGTTTAAATTGTGAAGGGTCAAATTCTTTAACATTTGTGATAATTTACATTAATATGATCTTTTATGACATTTGAATATAATTTGATATAAATATGCTTAAAATGTAAATATCAATAATTCTGATGGTGTTTGGCAAAGTAAAAATTTATGTCCTCAGAGAGTGACAGGCTGAGCCACTTGACATCTGCTTTGGGCTTCAAGTTGTGCACATTGCACTCTCTTCTGCATATATATAGACATGTATGTCACCCACTATCTCACACACACACACACACACACACACACACACACACACACACACCCCACAGCATAATATAACACACAGAAACTTATTTTAAAAATATGTGAAAGAACTGAGTCACAAAATACCCCAAGTCATGATTCAATTTATATAAAATGTCTCAAATAGTGAACTCTCTAGGTACTGAGTGTAAATTAGTTTTTCTTTGATTGAGAGGGCTTGGGAGTGATCTTCAGAGAGTATAGCACTCTAACGTTGATCGTAGCGGAGGGAACACAGGTATGCTGTGCTAAAATCAATGCACAGGGTATTTTACTCTGCTGGGTATTGAACACAGGACCTGTGCTTCAAGACATGCACTCCTCTACTGACAGACACACTCGACACAAACCATTTATTCTAAATGAGTGAATTTCATAGCTTTTAGCTACATTTCAATAAAGAAAAAATAACATAAAAATACAAAAAGTACACATTTTATGATCTCAAAAATGTTAAAAAAGAGCTTTGCTGATCATACCTAGAATATACAAGAATGTTTAAGGGCTCAAGGATGACAAGTCTGTCAGATGCTGTAGTTTGTATTTTTATATTTGTACAAACATACACACATACATAAATGTATGTAACTCCAATCAAAAGAAAAGAGTTGATCAACTTGAGTGGGGAAGATATGGAAGGGTTGAAAGGAGGGAATCTGGGAGCAGTGAATAGAGGAAAGGAAGGGAAAACTTCTGTTTTGACATACCCCTTTGGACTCTAAATTGTGCACATGGCACACACGTCTACATACATACATATGTGATACAATTCTATTTCACATAAAATACATTTAATTAAATATTCAGGTGGCACTTCCTAAGAGCAAACCTGGATGTCAGTGCAGGATGACACACCACACAGTCCTGATGAGGAATGCACTATAGCTATGGAGAACAGTTGAACTGAGTGTTATAATCATACTGGAGAAAAGTCAGGACCCAAATAGTAAGACTTCATGCAGCATGACAACTTTGAGATGGAGACAGACAACTTGTAATAAACTCATATCATACTCTTTTGCACTACACACACATATGTCTTCAAACAGCGCAAAAGAGTTTGAAGTTCACCCCTGGCCAAAGTGAACTTCTTTTGACATTCAGACAACAGATCTACTTTTCCACGTTAGTCTATGTGGAAGCCATGAACTCAGACTTCCTCTGTTTAGAACTCATGAATAGGAATCTGCTACAAGGTCTCAGCATCTCAGGTAGTCTAGTCCCTGTTACTCATGGCAGTGTGCTTGCCGAGTTCCCAGCATCGCCACTGAAACTCTCACCAGTAGACTGGCAAAGGTGGGAAAAGTGTATTTCATAAAATGGTAGCTACCCCAGATATGAGGGAAAATAGTTCTCTATATAATTCCTGCCCAAACTCTTCCAAAATCTCTAAAAAAACTATATAACAGAATGTTGAATATTTCTTCTCATTAAAAATTCTAAACGATGTAAGTTGTCTTTACCTTGGACAGAGAGGACTCAGCATTTACCATGTGCATGGACGCAGCAGCAAAAAGAACAAATCTGTTGTAATTATGAGAATCAGTGAGCTTTCCAAAAACATTGTATTTATCCTGATGACTTGATTATAAAAATTTCTTTAAAAATCTCTAAGAGTAATGATCCATGTAAAATAGAAATTATGACTTAAATTTTCTATGTTGGGTAGCAAGACATATTTATAACATCAGATTAATTACAATGCTATGGATATACAGAGAAGTGTCAGCCTCTTAAACAAGACATATTGAAAAAGAGAATGTGAAAATCATTTTTTTAATCATGGAATTGAGTGAATTAATAATAAAGGCATTATTTTGAGTCAGTAATATATAAAGGAATCACAAAAAATAGGTTCCTGGAATATCAAATGGTAAATAAAACTGAGCTGTGCTCCAAATAGAATAACATATATCAAAAGGTTATTCAAATATAAAATGCAGACTGATCCACCAACACAAATGGATGCAGCAGGATATATATATATATATATATATATATATATATATATATATATAATACATATATATATATATGAATCCACATAGATACATAGACATATATATGTACATAACAATAATAGAGAAAAAGAGGCTATCAACTTTAGCATTGAGAAGTATGGGAAGGGTTCAGTGGAGAATAGAGGGAAGTGGTTGGAGGAATGAAAGTCACTGGGGGAGGCAGTGATGTAAATCTATCTTAATTAAAATAACTAAAAACTTAAAATCATACTAAAAGAATACACATAAAATATTCATTTTGAACATGGGCCTAAAAAATACACTTGGAGTTAAATCACAAATGAGAGACTTTATTTTATGAGGAAATCATAGAGGAATCAAGGGTAAATGGGGCAAAACAAAATATACTTGAATGTGACAAAAGTCACTATGTAATTAACCTACGAACTGGAAGCTTTCAGCATTGCCAACATGTTCAAATTCAATTTATTACTGTTTGGGTATATGAAGATATAAATGCATGACAGAAACTCTAACACTCTAATGGTACAGGGTACCAAGGGCAAGCCTTGGAGACACACAGGGCCTGAACACAAACACAAAGTGGGCACAATTCCTCCACAAGCAGCAGACGTATGGGAAACATAGCCCAGCACGGGGCTTTATCAAGAAAGATTTTCAAAGTTGTAAACACATGAACACCGACAGTTCTGTTGACACTATTCAGAAACAGGGGCTGTCATTCTCTGTCAGACAGATTGGCTGAAGCTTCAAAATGCAAAATGTTCTATTGCACCCTTGTGCCTAAAATTAAATTATAGCAAGAAAATAACTTGTTGATTATCTCAGAGAGGGTGCCAGCCTATGTCATCATATCACATACATAGCTCCCAGGAAGTTCACAGCCCTATCCTACAGTGTGGTGTATGCCTTTCCAGGGTCCTCTATACAGTATTCTTGGATATGAAAATAACATGCAAGTGAAAGTATATTTATATATGGAACTTTATGCACACACCTATACACATATATATGCATATGTGATTATATATGCACATTTGAGTATGAATTTAAATAATTGCCTATGTTCTCTAAATGCATGTGCCTTGTTAGATATGTTGTTTTGTAATGTGAATTATTTTAGTTTTAAAGTAGGTTTGGAGACATTCTCATAAAATACGTTTACTTTCATTTATTTATTTATATTAAATTCCAGGCAATGTCATACTGAGGTATGCACTGTGAACCTATGTGCTTCTGCATATGTGTGCATCTCTACACACTTATAAATGAATACTTTGTATGCACATGTATATACATGGTATGGATATGTGTGTGTGTGTGTTGGTATTTGGAAAAATAAATTGTTAGAAAAAATGTGAACTGGTCATGTATATTTTAGCTTATTTGCATTAGTTTTAGCTCATTGACTCAGTTTTGTTTTGAATATTTTGTGCATTCAAGAAGAGGAATGACCTACCTACAGCCTTCCTTCCCCAATTGTCCTTCTAGATATAAGCAGTATCTTAAAGTTTACCTCTTAGTATTTTCTGCATGATGGCACACTGTGCTCTGCCTGCCTGATCTTGCCCATGCTTGTTTGTCAAGCCACTTTTCTGTTATGTAACACTAAATTTTATTAGATTCTATCATCATTAATAGTTATTCAAATATTGGCCCTTTGATAGTCATTTCATGGAGTCGTTGTTTATTCATCCATAACTCTATTCAGTGAATTTTTGTTCTGCAATTCTGTTCATTCTGAGTGAGTTTAATAAGCTCTGTGTTAATGAGGTTTCATGGTCAGAACAGTCAGGTATAAAGGTTGGAAATGATCAGTGGCTGGTTTAGACTTCAAGGCCTTTCAGTCATGGAAGTGAAAAGGGAGAACAAACACAGGGTAATGAGGAAAGGACCTTCTAGACTGGGACTCTGGCTTAATGAGCTAAGTCATACTATCTGGGAACATTAGAAACTAGAATCACAGGATGCTCACATTGTATGTTATCAATTATTAAGGATTTTGTTGGACACTTTGCTTTATCTCTGCAAAGAGCTAATAAAGTTATTTTCAAAAAGATTTTCTATATAGACCTGGATCCAAAAGAGAAAATAGGATCATATACACAGTGTAATCTATCTACTTTATGTTGCACCATCTGGTAAACCTTGATGACAAAAGCATAAACATGCTATAAATTGAAGGAGGGACTTGCCTATGGACCTTTTCCTGAGAGTGGTAACCTCATTTACATTTCTCTATTTTCCAAGATGCCAAAGTGTGATTTTCTGGTGCACTTATTTTTAGTTTGTGTGACATATTGAAGTACCAACATTGTCATTATCATAGAGTAATTCTTTAATGAGGGTGTTCAAGACAAGGTATTGCATATGCAGCCTCTGCTGCTGTCCTTCCACCACCACCCCCCCCCCTTTCAGGCTTGTTTTCCCATTCTATTCCTACTTTTGTTTTTAAAATGAATGTTGGAGAAGTGAACTCATCCAGTACATAGATTGTGGTGACAAACTTTCTTAGCACACAGAGTAATTCTCTCGTTTTATCCAGGTAGTTGGATAATACACGAACTGTATTATTCTTTTTAATGTTAAATGATACCCACAGAACATTTCTGATATGCCTTATTTTTAACTCCCTTCTTGAAGGTCTGGGGAAGTAGACGGCCAATTCTATTGTTGCTTCTCTTTGCAAAGGTGTGGCATCTGCAGTGGAAAGAATAGTTTAGCACCTGGTCATCATTCTCTACAACCAAGTTCAACTTATTCCTCTCCTACCTTTCTTTCAAACTTCAATTTTGATGTTTTGATCCTTTTTTCTGAACCAGTAGTTGATGATTCCTCATATTAAGGATTTCTCATTCTATAACCATATACAGCATCTAAAATCCAATGAGAATTTGAGTGCAAATATGCCTTTCCCTAACTTTTCAACATTTATGGTATATTTAAGTGTCTGTCACTGTGCATTTATTTCATGTTCTTTTTGAAATTCATTCTGACTGGGTGAGATGGCATCTCCATATCGTTGGGTTGCATTCTGCAGATGGATCGTGATATGGGATGCTTTCCCACGTTTATTGGACTAAAGTAAAAGGAAGTCTCTTTAGGAGGAAGAACAAGCCATCATGAAGAGCAATAGAACAGGAGTGATTATGAGTGAAGTGCAATGATATGGCATATGAAAATACTATAATAAAACATTTTGTATGCTAAATAGAAAGTACAACAAAAGGAGCTCTAAAATGTAAATATTGCCAATATCATAAATAAGTCTTCAACTTTATCTATACATTTAATCCTAGTTTTATTGCCTAGGGATCTGAGTCTTGTTCAGGTTATCTGCCAATTAAAAAATTGAAAGGCTAGATAACTCTTCAGCACAGCAGGTGGCAGCAGTGAAAATCTGAGACACTGAAGACAGCTGCAAAAGGTTAAAACAAAACAAACTAGATTTTTTAAAATCAAAGAAACACACACACACAAAGACAGCATTTTTAACAAATGGTGCTGGCTCAGCTGGTGGTTAGCCTGTAGAAGGATGCGAATTGATCTGTTCTTATCTCCTTGTATAAAGCTCAAGTCTAAGTGGCTCAAGGAACTCCACATAAAACCAGAGACCCTGAAACTTCTAGAGGAGAAAGTGGGGAAGAGCCTCAAAGATATGGGCAAGGGGGAAAATTCCTGAACAGAACACCAATGGCTTGTTCTGTAAGATCAAGATTCGACAAATGGGACCTTATAAAATTGCAAAGCTGTTGTAAGGCAAAGGACACTCTCAATAAGACAAAAAGACAACCAACAGATTGGGAAAATGTCTTTACCAATCCGAGACTGGGTAGGGGGCTAATATCCAATATATACAAAGGCCTCAAAAAGTTAGACTCCAGTAAACCAATTAACCCTATTAAAAATGGGGTACAGAGCTGAGCAAAGAATTCTCAACTGAGGAGTACCGAATGGCTAAGAAGCACCTAAAAAATGTTCAACATCCTTAATCATCAGAGAAATGCAAATCAAAACAGCCCTGAGATTCTACCTCACACCACTCATAATGGTTAAGATAAAAAACTCAGGTGACAGCAGATGCTGGCAAGGATGTGGAGAAAGAGGGCCACTTCTCCACTGCTGGTGGGATTGCAATCTGGTACAACCACTCTGGAAGTCAGTTTGGTGGTTCCTCAGAAAATTGGACATAGTTCTACTGGAAGATCCAGCAATACCACTCCTGGGCATATACCCAGAAGATGTTTCAACATGTAATAAGGACACATGCTCAACTATGTTCATAGCAGCCTTATTTATAATAGCCAGAAGCAGGAAAGAACCCAGATGTCCCTCAACAGAGGAATGGATACAGAAAATGCAGTACATTTACATAATGGAGTGCTACTCAGCTATTAAAAACAATGAATTTATGAAATCCTTAGACAAATGGAAAAATCTGGAGGGTATCATCCTGAGTGAGGCAACGCAATCACAAAAGAACACACATGATATGCACTCACTGATAAGTGAATATTAGTTCAGAAGCTCAGAATACCCAAGGTAAAACTTGCAAAACACATGAAACTCAAGAAGAAGGAAGACCAAAGTGTGGATACTTTGATCCTTCTTAGAAGGGGGAACAAAATACCTATGGAAGGAGTTACAGAGACAAAGTTAGGAGCATAGACTGAAGGAATGATCATCCAGAGTCTGCTCCACCTGGGGATCCATCCCATAAACCACCACCAAACCTAGATACTATTGCAGATGCCCACAAGAGCTAGCTGACAGGAGCCTGATATAGCTGTCTCCTGAGTGGCTCTGCCAGTGCTTGACAAATTCAGAAGTGGATGCTCACAGCCATCCATTGGATGGAGCACAGGGCTCCCAATGAAGGAGCTAGAGAAAGGAGCTGAAGGGGTTTACAGCCCCATCAGATGAACAACAATATGAACTAACCAGTACCTCCAGAGCTCCCTGGACTAAACCACCAATCAAAGAAAACACATGGTGAGACTCATGGCTCCAGCTGAATATGTAGCAGAGAATAGCCTAGTCAGTCATCAATGGGAGGATAGACCCTTGGTCCTGTGAAGGTTCTATTCCCCAGTATAGGGGAATTCCAGGGCCAGGAAGCTGGAGTTGGTGGGTTGGGGAAGAGAGGGAGGGGGGAGGGGATAGGGGATTTTCGGAGGGGAAACTTGGAAAGGGGATAACATTTGAAATGTAAATAAAGAAAATATCTAATTAAAAAAACGACAAGGCATAGTGGGAAAAACAGCAAAGTAAAGAGGAGTCTTAGGAAACGGCTGTCTGTTCTCTCTTGTAATATTGATAGGTTTATATGGTTTTGGTGACCAGGCATAGGTCCCTTTTCTGTAACAGGACTGGATCATTTAGAAGGAAAAGGGGACACTGATACACTCACAGCTTTGGGTAAACATATTCAGTTTAGCACTGAGTCTATTTGATCAGCCTGGACCAATCAGCCACAAAAGGGGACCTTACTGGTGGGAGAGGAAGCCCACCACAAAAGGGGACCTTACTGGTGGGAGAGGAAGCCCACCAGTCTTTGATTTCAGATCATCAGGGTGAGGAAGAAGCTGGAAATTACTTTGCCAAAATCATTTATCTATTTGTGGTGCCTTTCTGTTTCTGTCTTCCTGTTAGGGATCTCTCTAGATCTGACTGCATCCCTAATGTGAAGAATAGCAACCACAGTCACTATGTGGATGGAGCACTTGCCAGTGATTTCCTTCATTTCTAATATTAAAAACCTCGTTTGAGAACACTGACGTTCTTACTGAAAACACTTTTCATACAATATATTCTGATCACACTTTCCCATTTTTCAGCTTCTTCCAGATCCTCATCATCCTCCACCTCCCATCCACCCTTTTAGGGAAGTTCCTGTACTCCAATTGTGGTTTTATTTTGAGAAAAAAAAAAACATTTTTTTTGTTTTTGTTTTTGTTTTTTGTTTTTCCACTAATCTCTCTTAGCCTGATCTGCTAATTTGATCAGAATCATAAAATCCATTTCCTTTACCCTCTGGAGACTTCATGAAAACACCACTATTTTTCTCTAATTTGGGCTGATTGCTTTTGTTGTAGACCTTACAACCGGCAAGGAATCAACCATGCATTCAGAAAGATGAAAGAACTTCTTTATCCATGCTCAGACTAACATCCAGAGAAGGCTTGCTTCTGCTCTGCCCATGCTCCATCCCTGGAACAGCCCATCCTTACACAATTTCTTTCTGATTGCTTTTATCGTTCAAGTAACAATGTGTTCTCTGAGTTTTATGCTCACCAAAAGGAGTTTCCTTCATTGTTAGACATGTCTACAAGAACACAAACTGCAGGAACAAATGTTTGTAGATAGATGTTTTGCCTAAGTAATACAAGAATTTCAGGTAGCAATAAAAAGATTCCTGTCTTTGCAGATGCAATCTATAGTCTGACTTTTGCCAGAGAGCTGTGGTATGAGAAATTTCCATAAGGCAATTTCTCACTAACATTTGACATTGTAAGCTAAGAGATTCAGCACACTTGAGTAAAACCATAAGTCCTTCTACTTTTATATAATCCTATAGTTTCTAGGCAGAGATTTCTTTGGGTAATGACAACATCATAATGGTAAAATCCATACTTATCATTTTGATGTTTTATTGACATTGTAGATTCTTGCATGCTTCCAAGAGAATCAGAACATTTTCATCTAAAATAGTTTTGATCAGAACAGAGTCTCAGGACCCTAGAATTGAAAATTACTTCTCTCCGTGTATAACATTCTAGATAAGCTTCTGATCATTTACAGAAATGAGCTAATTCCATTTCTGTTCAAATCCTTTGCAGTGTCAACAATTCACTGCCTTGCCAATGGTCCTTGTGAGAAGCTGCACCTTGGGTAAGCTACCCACAGTCCCTTTGTTGTTTAGCTTAACTTTGCATAAATATCCATCCCCTGTCAACTATTCTACAGCAAGTTTATTTTTGATTGAGTGTTGATACACAAGGAGAAGTGTGACGATTAAGATGGCTAATATTAAGAGTAGGACTAATGTCTGAGGTCTAGAGCCAACAGGATGCAAGTTTGATCATACTAGAAACTGCTGGGGAGTATCTCTCTAATCAAATGTAGTTCTTGGGAGAGTTGTGGAGAAGATCCCTTAAGGAGGCATCAATGGGTGTGGGGACATGAGGGTACTTTCACTGTAGTGTCAGCACTCTGTGTGATGCCCTCTCTGCACATGGAAGGTGCCAGGAAGGGTCACTTCATAAGCAAAGACAGCATGGCCTCCTAGATTGAACCCTAAATGTCACTAAAATGCTCATGTGTTGGATCATACTAAGGGTCAAGTCACTGAAAAATAATTGTCATTCAGGTTCTAAATTAATGAGTGTCTCAATATATTAATTAATTCACAATTTGATGACATTATTAGAGGTGTGAGAAAATTTTGGAGGTGTGGCCTTAGTGGGCAAATTACTTAGCAACATGTAATTGGGCATTAGAGAGCTTCCTAGGGCACTGTTTCCTGTCTTCAGGCTCTGTAAGCTAAGCATCTGTACTCTATTC
Source organism: Mus pahari (assembly GCF_900095145.1). Lineage (NCBI taxonomy): Eukaryota > Metazoa > Chordata > Mammalia > Rodentia > Muridae > Mus > Mus pahari. The sequence goes on along the minus strand of NC_034600.1, from coordinate 77,158,620 downwards.
AGCCACTCTTGCCTCAGTGGTCCACCTCATGGCACAGCCCTGAACGACAGGGCCAGCTGACCATAGACTGACATCTGTAAGCCATGAGCCAGAAAAGTCTAGTTTAAATGGTTTCTTTCATGTCATTCTCACAGTCTAACACAAGTATATGTAGGAAACATTTGAAGCCCGTCTTCCTTTCTCGATTTTGCTTCTGTTAGAAACAGTATGAGTCAGGCAGTAGCAAATGAATGCAGATATTTGATCTTTGTAGAAGAAAAATGTTCCAGCCCCTAAGACTCAACAGGAGAATCTCCCTTTGTTAGAGTATATAGTGTCCCAGTTTGCTTTCCACTACTGGGACAAACACCATGACTGACAACAATGTGTGTAGGAAGGAGATCATTTGGTGTACATCATGATAACAGTTCATCACTGCGAGAATTCGGGGTAGGAACTAAAGTAGGGCAGAAACTTAGAGGCAGAAAGTGAAACAGAAGCTGCCTACTAGATTGCTTCCTGTGGCTTGTTCTGCTTGCTTTTTTATACACCTCAGGACAATGCCCAGAGCCAGTACCAGTAGTACCACATCAAGTGTCAATAAAGAAAATACACCATGGACACAGCAACAGGACAATTAAATGGAGGCCATCCCTCAATTGAGATGTTCTTCACCCCCCCCCCCAGATATGTCTAGGTCTGATGATTTGATGAAACTAAGAAATATCTGTAGCTGGAGAACTAGAGAAAATAAACATTCCTGGTGATGAACATGGCTGTGGGGTAAGAATCCAGATTTACTATCCAGACTTTCTCAATGCGCATCAGGAAAGCTCATTCTCTGTGTCAGATGCTGATCCAGGCTCAGGGCACCTTTCTTACCTCTCTGACATTTGCTTATATCCTTTGAAATAGTGGCCCTGCTGATAATTAATAACTCATGTAAAAACATTAATTTTTGTCTCCAACTCAATTTATAGGTAAAATTATGATGTAAAAACACAATTAAAAAGAGGAATTGTGTAGGTGTTACAGCAACTATATGTAGATCTGAGAGAGAGAGAGAGAGAGAGAGAGAGAGAGAGAGAGAGAGAGAGAGAGAGAAAGAGAGAGAGAGAGAATATACACACTGTTGCTAGGAGCTCAACAGAGATGATCACTCAGACATAGTTTATAGCTGAGTCAATGACCTCTTTATTCTAGCCACTAGGACCATACTCAACTGTTCAGGGACCTGGGTATAGCCTCTAGAATCCAGAATGCAGAGCTTTTAAAGGCCAAAACCACATCCTGGAAACTCCTTCAGCAGCTATGTGGGGGTTTCACAGGAGTAAGCAGTTTGAAGCAAGCAGCTTTAACAGAAGCTAAGATAAGGGATTAGCTAGAGGGTTTTTCACCAATAGGAAGTTTCAACAGAAGCTGGGATAAATTAGCTAGGAACTCCTGACTTTTGTTTCTAAAACAGGGTTGGGGTGGTTTTCTATGGGATTCTCCATCTAGGAAATCAGATTCTGGTTAAACCTGGAAAGGCTTCAGCAAGAATACAAAATGGAGAAACCTCTGCACTGTGTTGTTCTGTCACACCACTTGGTTTATAATAGTTGAATTTTTTGTCTTCTTGGTTTATGGACCAGGGGATGTACTGCTTATCATCATGGCCATCTGCGTGACAGTTTTTTTTAACCTACTCTAAAGCAGCAGCATCATTTTCAGATCAGACCTTGGGCATCTGTCTCCTTAAATGCCTCTACATGGTGTCTGGTTTTTTTTTTTTTTTTTTTCATAGCTCTCATTGCTCCCAACCTCTCACCCTTGCAGAGAAATACCTTGCACACTCAGTAACCAACACCTGCTGGCTGACTCAAGACTGATTTTTATGTCATCTACATTTCCACAGGCCAACCTAGATACTGTCATCAGAAGATAATTATACCTGATGATAGTCATGGCCCCATTAAAGGCAGAACCCTAGAGATGAACTGTTCCAGACCCCATTAGAAGTCCCCATTTCAGAGATAAACTCTGGGACTTGGTGGCTCTGGTGTTCCCTTCCTGTTGCCTTCAGAAGTTCAACGATGCCTTTAGTGCTTCCTTCCTGAAGGTCTCATTAGTTTGTCATTAAGATGCATGGCCACGTTTCAGTTAAGTGCGCTCATTTGCTAGTTTGTGAAGAAACACAATTAGTAAAATAAGTCATGCATGTCTTTGATTTTGGCAGGTCAACTTTGAAATGTTGTTTTGACAGACATTCTCTAAGTAAAGTGAAGAAAACAGCTCACGCTGAACTGGTCACATGTGGATGTGGTAAGCATATGCTTCTAATTCTGAGCTAAGTAGAAAGTAAAATATACACAATTTTAGCAGATTTTTGTTCCTGACAGCCACTCAGGATATTTCAGGGAAGCGATGTGCATATACCTTGGGGAATTAAGAAACTCTTTAGCTTGGTGTGAACATGAGGCTTTTATGTTTGGAGTTTCTTGACCATAGTGAGCTCATACGTTTTGTAATCAGTGTCAGGTTTTTGAGCTATGTCTGTGGACTTCCCCATCAGCGGACTAATGCTGAGGTTCCTGTCCATGAGTGTGGTGGGGGAGTGGACTCCCTCCTTACCTCATTGTTCAAGCTGAAGTGAAAAACGTACATCTGGGTGTGATCTGATGGTTTGGTGTTCTTTGAGGGGAGTGGATTACTGCATGCCTTGTAGGAAGTGGAGGACGGTTTAACTGTGATCCCAGGCTTCGTTTTCTCACATAGTTGCTTTGCTACTATGATTCAGGGTTGGTGATTCCAGTTTTTGGTGTACCTGTTTTCTTTTTCCTAAGTTTGGATGTACAATATTTGTTGCTGCATATGGATAATGCTTGCGTTGTGTGGTAATGTACAGATAGAACACTTCAAAAGCTTCTGTCAGAAACTGAATTGTTCATTTTATAAGGTCCTTGGGGTTCCTATGCACATGATATTTTAGCATGTCTAGAAAAATGGTTTAATGCCACCCCAATGTGTTTAAAATCTAATATCTAGTCAGAGGCAGAGCTGAGAGGGGACACAGTCAGAGTAGAACAATTCAAATGCTCCTCTGTGGAAGAGACACAAAAAGGCAAATACCATGTACCAGTTAACACATTCATGAACTCTCAGAAGCGCACCAGAATGCATATAGGTTGCAGAAAGGACTGAATACAGAAACTTCATCTTGGATTAGTTTGGCAAAGAGCAAGACCACGCTTGAATTCTCTACTTTTTTCCCTGTGTCTTCCATTTGTCTTTAGTCTGTAGTGACCAGCCAGTCTATAACCTGTCTATATATTGTGCATCTGTAACCTGTGACTGTCCCTGGTGTCTATCTTAAGAGACTTACTCTGAATGAACAGAAAACGTGATATGGAAAAGAAATAAGGAGTTCTTTATGGAGGGATTCCACAGAGTCTTACAGGGGAGAAGATAGATTACTGCTCCCCACTGACCATGAATGGCACTCAAGACCACAGAATGATATTACTAACCTATATCCACAGTTTTCTTTTTTTTTCTACATTATAGAAAAACATTTTTAATAATTACAACCAACTCAAAAGTATCATTCTTAATCACAAGATTATGGCATATTACCTTAGAAACTCTGTTCATATTAATCTTTCACCAGAAATTCAATTTCCAAATGCTGTCTTTTATTATTATTATTATTATTATTATTATTATTATTATTATTATTATTTTCTTTATTTACATTTCAAATGCTATCCCGAAAGTTCCCTATA
>NC_034600.1:77127591-77153917 GCF_900095145.1 Mus pahari | reverse complement strand
AACTCAGAAATCCACCTGCCTCTGCCTCCCAAGTGTTGGGATTAAAGGCGTGCACCACCACTGCCCGGCTTATATTATTCTCTTAAAGGCAAATGAAACATCAACAAGATGAGCACAGAGTCAGATGGCAGTTTGAGTATATCGTCTTTATTTTAAGGCATGTTATTAATTTGGCTGCATATCTGCCAAAAGTTCATTCTTTTAGAAGGCAAGAGGTATTTTCAGAAATTGGATCACCACAATGCTATATGTTCTCTCTCATATATGGGTGCTAGCTTCAATCTCGTGTCTTGTGTGCTTAGCCTGGAGAACATGTGGAAGTCAGAAAACCAGTAAAGGTACAGTGGGCAGGAGGTGCATTGAGGAAGGGAGATAATATATTAAGTGAGAATGGGACAGGAGGAGAGGAAAATGAGACAGAGAGTAGGCTAACCAGAATGAAGGATGGTGAAGAAACCTTATGAAACTCCACTCGTTATGAGCTAGTTAAAGCTTACTCTTTTAAAAAAAGGAGTTTGGGTAAAGGTACCCTACATAGGTAAGCAATGTTGCTCCCAAAGACATGGGTTATTGAGTGAAAGAAAGCCTCAGTGTTGGCCACCAGTTATGTGCCTATAATTTATTGGTTAGGGAGGCTCCCAAATCAACACAGGTGACAGTCATTGCTCTTTGTTGCCCACCATTACTAAATGGTAAGATTATTGTTGAAGATCACACAACACAGACTGATTGCAGGACATACAGAAGTAAATGCTGAATGGTCCAGTAAACTCTCTCCCTGTTGGCTAGTTTTCACAGTTCTGGAAGGTACTGGGGGAGATAAGACATCATGGTCTTATACAGGACTGGAACCTGGTGCTATATTTTTAACTTCCATATATTATCCAAACTGTAAAGGTAGTTTAGTTGGTTATAAGACAGTTATTATAAAGTTATATTCTCAAGTTACTTCCATTTCAAACTGACTTACTATTTATCTGAGTGGAGATACTAATAATCTTAAAGGAAGTGCTAAGTGAATGAGCAGTAGAAGTAAAGGTTGAAGTGAGGTTGAGGTTTGTTTAAGTGATCACAGCTCCTGACTTGGTGCAAGAAGTGTGGGCATAATGTGTATCTGCACTGTTTAAAGATGATGGTTGCATTATTTAAATGCTTATTTCTTTGTCCCCAGATCTTGTTTCAATCCAGACATTGTAATGCTTATTCTAAGTATCCTTTGTTTCAAGTTTCTGTAAACATTGCTCCCCCACTTATTCTTTGTCTTGTTGATAAAAGCTGATCAGCCAATGTCTGGGCAGAAGAGAGAAAAGGACTAGACTTCTCACAGGGTAAGGGAGAGAGGGAGAGAGGGAGAGAGGGAGAGAGGGAGGGAGGGAGGGAGGGAGGGAGGGAGATGGAGAAATCATGGGAGAACATATGTGAAGCCCGGAGAGCCAGAGCAGTATTAAAATGCAAGTATCTCAGGAATTTTGGCTGGGGAGGTAGCCAGATTAGTAGAGGATTAGAATAAATCAATGACTGCCCAGCTACTGTGCTATGAAACAAGTTAAATAAATCATATAGTCTCAGTCTCATTTATTTGTGAACTAGCCAGGAATAGAGAAATATTAGCCACTGTTAAAAATGCATGTACAGGGAAGTAAGAATGTTGTCAACAGATAATTACCTTCCATTAGCAGTAATGAATTAGTGGAGTAGGTAACTTCTTCAATTAGGTATTCCTATGTCACCCCTCTATCTTGCTCTCGTGCTTGCTGTTAGAGATAAAGCTTAGAGACTAAATCCCGGGCCCACAATGGTATCTTGGACATGTGACCCTATTGATACTGTAGGCTTAATAAGTATAATGACAAGAACTACTTGTAATTAGTGGTTGCTGAGATCGAGAATCAGTTTGTTTCACAGATGAATCATATAATATATATATATATATATATATATATATATATATATATATATATGATTTGCATGGGGAAGTGGAGGGGTAAATTAGAGTACTGACATATGAAATTCAAATCATAAAATATTCAAAACAAAAAATATTTATGGTGACAGTAGAGAGAGTCTGGCAGCAGGACTGCCCCCCCTCCTATGAGGGTTCTTAGAATCTCTTGCTTATCACAATCACACTAAGTATGTCCAGTTTCATGGGGGACCCTGGTGAGAAACCCTATCACAGTAGAAAAGAGGGGTCATCAAATTACAGGCAATGTGAGCAGTGTGGCAATGCTCAGGGAGACTCAGAGCAGCGTTAACAATCACATGACAGGGCAAAGAGGTCAAGGACATTTGCACTGGTATCAGATTATTCCATAGAAATAGGCTAAAGTTTTGAAATTTAAGATTAGAAAAGTAGATATATCTGACATGACACTCTTGATGACACAATGAATGGCCAGTTTCAAACCCAGCAGTAAGTATGTTCTGAGGCTTTAAGGCTGTTTATGACTTCAGGGAGGAAAGATTTTTTTCCCTCCAGATTTGCACAAGTGTTTCATAGTTTACTTTCTCTATTTGTGTAGCAGAATATACCTATAGACTTTTTTTTTATCAAGTTAAGATTCAGATACTGACCTAATTTTATTTTGTCTATATAGTGAGTTTTTCCAAACTGTGACATATATATTTATTGTGGACTAGCCCCAGAGAAAAGTTGTTCGCAATCAAGGTTTGATAATAAGCTTGGGAGGGACAGCCTGTGCCCTAGCCTGGCTCAGTAATCCATCCTCAATAATCAATTTAAAGGGCCAAATTAAGCTCAATGGTTAAGAACACTTGTTGCTCTTGCAGAGGACCTGGGTTTTGTTCCCAACATCCATATGGTGGTTCCTAATCATCTCTAACTCCAATTCCAGGGGATCCAATGCCCTCTTCTGATCTCCACAGGCACCACAAATGAGCGTGATACATAGACATCATGTAGGTAAAACACATGTAAAATAAAATGAATAAATCTTAGAAAATATTTTTATTTATATAAGTACACTGTGGCTGTCTTCAGACACACCAGAAGAGGGATCAGATCCCATTACGGATGGTTGTGAGCCACCATGTGGTTGCTGGGAATTGAACTCAGGACCTTTGGAAGAGCAGTTAGTACTCTTACCACTGAGTCATCTCTCCAGCAGAAAAACTTTTTTAAAGGGACAAATTAGTGGAAAACTGGACAAGGAGATTTGTTTATTTGTTCATTTGGTTTTTTGTTGTTTTTTTAAATTTTTTTATTTTTATTTATTTTTTTATTTTATTTTATTTTTGAGATAGAGTTTCTCTGTGTAGCNCTGGGTGTCATGGAACTCACTCTGTAGATCAGACTGGCTTGGAACTCAAAGATCCACCTGCCTCTTACTCCCAAGTGTTGGGATTGCTACTATGTCTGGCTGAAAAAGGGGATTTGTACAATGTTACCAGGATGGGAATGATGGCCAAAGAGATAGACAGTACTTCTTGTCTTTCTTCTGGTCCTGAAGTGAGATTAGGGTTTAAATAGATGACTAAGGATAGACATATCTTAGTAGTTGTAGTCAGTATGTGATACTGTCTTACCACTGACCCATCATTGTTTGAGGTTGGTCTCATGCTGTAGGGTACTCTAACAAGTTGTTAAAACAACATGAAAATCTTCCAGAGAGACAAGTCCTGTCTCTGGCTGATAGATTTACATTCTTACATTATGAGATTCCCAGGGAAATTGGTTGGTTACAAACTATTACATTGTTTCCATCTTGAATGTTTTCCATCTTTGAAGAAGTCTTTGACTTCTAATATATATTTAAATGCCAGAATAACTTTTAGTTTTTCTCATAGTTATCTTATACATATAAGTCATTTTATCCTACCATATACATTTTGCAAATTGTCTAATTGTCTCAAGTGGTTCTGGAGTCTGTTGAAGTACAGTAAATATTTCACTTATGGAAGGATGCATCTATTAGCAGAACCCATAGTGCACCATTTATTTAGACTTTTGCTTCCCTAAGTTGACATTTAACGTTATGCTCTCAAAAGCCAATTATGCATGAAGATTTCATAATGAAACTGATTACTCTGTATGCTAATTAAAAGTAAGCTAAAATAAGAATAAAAATAAATGCTCTGATTAGCAGCTGTACCTAGAATAATTCCCACCTGTGTGATCGGCAAATGTTTGCACAAGTGACATCTTACTACATTTTCTGCTCTGACTCCTGGGCTTTGATCTTTGCAGCCACAGAGTACTCATGGCCTATGTTTGTATTCCTGTTGATTCTTCTGGGTCTTATTTGTATATTTAAACCCACCCTGCAAAAAAAAGTGGTATTGCTTACCTCTCCAGCTTTATTTCATTTAATTAACTTTGCAGTGATATTAAGAAAAGTAATCCAAACAGAAATCTTCATAGATTCAGATATATTCCGATGGAAAAGAATACCAAAAGAAAAGTGCTTAACCCAGAACTTACATTTTTATTTTATCAGCCAGGGCTTTTTGTCAAAAATCTTAGTAAGTATTAAGATCAGAATGAACAAAGGAACACAACACTATGTCTGACACTTAGCCCACACTCAGAACCCCACTGGATACAGTTAAATTCCTTTGCAAACGCTTGGAAATAAGGAGAGAGCCTATGATTTAAATCACAATTCTCCTTTAAACTACCAGGTACTAACATTTTAAAATGATAGGTGAAATGCAGAAGGAGAAAGCTCTAATGGGAGTCTTGGATAGTAATCTGAAAGAAAAATTCAAAACGAATTTTGAAGGAAAACTAATAAATTGAAGTGTACCCATATCAAATCTTGGTGGTTGTTCTCCCAAACATTTTCACCATAGTCACTAAAATTACCTCTAAGTTACATGTAGATAGGAAGCCATGTGACTGCACTGCAGAGTGATTGTAAGATGAAATGATTCTGATTGTCAGCAGAAATAACAAACAACGGCAGATGGTTGTTCAGTGATGGAAGGGGGCTGTGCTAAACCAAAGTCCTGAGTTTGAGTCTGTGATTGAAAACTCCTGAAAGAAGCTATGTCGGCAGAAACTGATTGATCAGAATTTGAACACTGTGGAGAAATTAGACTGTTGCACCAATTACCTTATCATGGGCTAGTTCCAGCTCTCTGTAACAGCTTTTCCTCGGTCACCTCTGTGTGAGAACTAACATCTTGTCACTGACAGATTAAAAAACAACCTTTTGGAATTTATTAATTGAGCATAACACTAACTTCCACTGAACCCAAAGCTAAAAATGCATCTTGGGCGTACAGTAAAGCTCTCCTGTCTTTCTGTAACCACCCCCCTCCCGGTCTACCACCAATGTATTTTATTTTATTTTTTATTAGATATTTTATTTATTTACATTTCAAATGTTATCCCCTTTCCCAGTTTCCTCTCCGGAAACCTCCCCCACATAGCATCCCCTATCCTCCTGCTTCTATGGGGGTGCTCCCCTGCCCACCCACTCTCTCTCACCTCTGTGCCCTGACATTTCTCTACACTGGGGCATCAAACCCACTCAGGCCCAAGGGCTGCTCCTCCCACTGATGTCCAACAAGGACATCCTCTCCTACATACACAGCCAGAGCCATGGGTCCCTCCATGTGTACTCTTTGGTTGGTGGTCCAGTCCCCAGGAGCTCTGGGTGGTCTGGTCAGTTGACACTGTTGCTCCCCCCCCCATGGGGTTGCAAACCCCCTCAACCACTTCATTCCCTTCTCCAACTCCTCCATTGGAGACCCTGCGCTCAGTCCAATGGTTGGCTGCAAGCACCTGTCTCTGTATTTGTCAGGCTTTGGCAGAGCCTCTCAGGAGACAGCCATATCAGACTCCTGTCAGCAAGCACTTCTTGGCATCCACAATTGTGTCTGGGTTTGCCGTCTGTATATGGGATGGATCCCCAGGTGGGGCACTCTCCAGATGGGCTTTCCTTCAGTCTCTGCTCGACACTTGGTCTCCATATTTCCCTTAGACAGGAACAATTCTGGGTTAAAAAATTGGAGATAAGTGGGTGGCTCCATCCATGAACTGGGGGCCTTGCCTACCCTCTGGATAAGCTCTCTACAGGTTCTCCCTCCAGTTTGTTGGGCATTTCAGCTAATCTCATCCCCATTGGGTTCGAGGAGCTTCTTGCTTACCTGGCATCTGGGACTTGCTGGGGGCTTCTTCCAGTTCTCCGTCTTCCATTGCCACACACCTCTGTTCAAATTCCTGACCCTTCATATAACATCCTGGTCACCTCACATACCTGATCCTGCGCCCCTTTCCCACCTCCCCTCCTCTTTTCCTCCAAAGTTCCTCCCACCCTCTACCTCCCATGAGTATTTTGTTCCCCCTTCTAAGAAGGACTAAAACATTTACACTTTGGTCTTCCTTCTTCTTGAGCTTCATATGGTCTGTGAATTGTATCTTGGATATTCCGAGCTTTTGGGCTAAAATCCACTTATCAGTGAGTGCATACCATGTGTGTTCTTTTGTGATTGGGTTACCTCACTCAGGATGATGTTTTCTAATTCCATCCATTTGCCTAAGAATTTCATGAGTCATTATTTATAATAGCTGAGTAGTACTCCATTGTGTAAATGTCTGACGTTTTCTGTATCTATTCCTCTATTGAAGGACATCTGGGTTCTTTCCAGCTTCTGGAAAATTCCAAATAAGGTTGCTATGAACATAGTGGAGCATGTGTCCTTGTTATATGTTGGAGCAGCTTTTGGGTATATGCCCAGAAGTGATATAACTGGATCTTCAGGTAGTACTATGTCCAATTTTCTGAGAAAACATCAGACTGATTTCCAGAGTGGTTGTACAAGCTTGCAATCCCGTCAGCAATGGAGGAGTGTTCCTCTTTCTCCACATCCTTGCCAGCATCTGCTGTCATCTCAATTTTTGATCTTAGCCATTCTGACTGGTGTGAGGTGGAATCTCAGGGTTGTTTTGTTTTGCATTTCCCTGATGACTAAGGATGTTGAACATTTCTTTAGGTGCTTCTTGGACATTTGTTATTCCTCAGTTGAGAATTCTTTGTTTAGCTCTGTACCCCATTTTTAATAGGATTATTTGGTTTTCTGGAGTCTAACTTCTTGAGTTCTTTGTATATACTGGGTATTAGCCCTCTATCAGATGTAGGATTGGTAAGAATCTTTTCCCAATTTGTTGGTTGCCATTTTGTTCTATTGACAGTGTCCTTTGCCTTATAGAACATTTACAATTTTATGAGGTCCCATTTGTCCATTGTTGATCTTAGAGCATAAGCCATTGGTGTTCTGTTCATGAAAATTTCCCCTGTGCTCATATATTTTAGACGCTTGCCCACTTTCTTTTCTGTTAGTTTCAGTGTATCTGGTTTTATGTTGAATTCCTTGATCCACTTGGACTTGACCTTTGTACAAGGAGATAAGAATAGATCAATTGCCTTTGTATGTTACTTGACCTATTTCCCTTACTGCTTTTAATATTCTATTGTTATTTAGTGCATTTGTTGTTCTGATTATTATGTGTCAGGAGGAATTTCTTTTCTGGTCCATTCTATTTAGAGTTCTGTAGGCTTCTTGTATATTCATGGGAATCTCTTTCTTTAGGTTAGAGAAGTTTTCTTCTATAATTTTGTTGAAGATATTTACTGGCCCTTTAAGTTGAAAAATCCTCATTCTCATCTATACCTATTATACTTTAGGTTTGGTCTTCTCATTGTACCCTGAATTTCCTGATGTTTTGATTTAGGATCTTTTTGCATTTTGCATTTTCTTTGATTGTTGTGTCCATGTTTTCACCATTTGTTGAAAATACTGTCTTTTAATTGTCCTGATTTGTGGCTTTTTCTGTTCTATGAAACTTTAAAACATCATGAAACTGCTTTTATGATGGAATGTGGAACTTTGGGTAACCTAAAATTGTCTTCTGAGGCCATGGTCAATTGAAATGACTCCAGAATAAACTGTGTTGTTCCCTTTAATATAAGAACTGTTTTGTAACAACAAACAGCTGTTTTTGTTTTTTGATTGTGTGTGTGTGTGTGTGTGTGTGTGTGTGAGAGAGAGAGAGAGAGAGAGAGAGAGAGAGAGAGAGAGAACTTATAGTTTATATATAGTGTACCAATTCCTATAATCTTTCCTCTGAGTCTTGCACATGTTCTGTGTCGTGTACATCCACACAAATGCATACCCACCTGTGGGAAGTGGGCATGGCCGTGGCTGTGGCCACATGAGCCAAGACGGCATCCTGGCTCACTGCCAAGCCCTGTGATTCCCTTCTTGTTTACCAAAAACCTGATTGTGTGCACCTGAATGATCACGTGCACCTACGTGATCCCGCACACCTGAATGATCACGCTGCGCACCTGAGTGATCACACGCTGTTTGCCTGATGCATAGCATCATACAGCATGGTATTGAGTCACTGGCCTATCAACGTGCACCCTGTCTGAGTGCATGGCTCATGTTCAGAGCGTGCTGAATGCTGATTGGATGATGAAGAATGATGAGAGATGAGTGCAGAGGGTGGAAGGGGATAAATTGGGCAATTTTGGGAATAGAGCTGAAGCAGAAGCTAAGGGATAATAGGGCAGAAGCTGAAAGAGAATAAAGGAAGCTGCAGCGGGAAGCTGTGGAAGCTGCTCAAACCCTGCCTTGGGGTAAGTGTCATCTTTGTCCCACCTCCTCCGCTGGCCAGAGGCTGGGGTTCTCTGACACCCACCCTCCATGCTAAATAACTAAACAACTAAATGTACAAATATTAGAAATTATTAATGTGTGAATAAATATCTATGTTTAACATAAATAAGCATTTCATAGTATGTGGTTATATCAGATGTTATACCATATTTCATTAATATGATAATTTTTATATTTTATATATCAGCTATAAAGAGAGAAAATGTCTCCATTACAACTAGGTCGAAAAATCCAAAGAAGGAGGGATGAGTAAATAATTTATTCTTCATGGCATACTGATTAGTGGAGCTAAAATTAGTATTTAATCTTTGATAGGTTAGAATCATTTATATCTCACCCAACCCTAGATATTTAGAAATGTAATTCATGTTCAAAGATACTTTTTGAAGCTTATTTCACCACTGTATATAGCAAAAAAGCTTAAACCAACAAAATATTATAGTTAGCCCACCATAGCACAGGTTGCCTACATGTAGACGTACATTTATCTCAAAATTAAATTTGTGTAAAAGCCATATCTGACATGTGGCATATACATTTGTAAAATTTGAGACCAGAAGCCTAGGATGTTAAGAAGATGAAATGTATGCAAAAGGATGTTTTGCTGTTATACAATACATTTCTTGAAATAAACTTTTCCTCCCTAATTAGAGTATTTTATTTTTAACCAGAATCTTTTGTCTCTAAAGTCATCTCAGGCTTTGGTAGTTGGAATTTCACCATCTGCTCCCAGGAGTTCAACGCTTTCTTGTTCTACATGCCAGTGATTTTTCATAGTATTTGTCTCTCTGTGTCTGGTTCATTTTACTTAACATAATGATCTCTGGTTTACCCATGTTGTTGCAAGAGGCAGGGTTTCAGTTCCTTTGTGACTGAAGAGTATGCATGGAGCATCACAACTCCCTGTCATGACTCACTGAATCCCTGGCTTTTGTTCCAGGTACAAACATAGCATCAAAACAGTGGCCTGAAAATGGACTTTTTCCTCTTCTTGGAGACCTTGATTCAAACGCCCTTTTGTGGTTACTCCTATCATCTTGTCCTTCTGTGAATTTCTGGGTAATTTTACAGTCATCCCAAAGTACCAGAGTGCCATGTCATGTGGTATGCTTTGGCCACTACCCCTACCAGGCCTGTGGCTTGTCTGAGTTGTGAAGGATATTCACTATGGCCCCTAGATCACCTATACCACTGAACACCGAGTTGCAGACTGACTGTGTGCTGGCTTTTCTTTACTGCACACAATGACATTCAGGGTAATTATAAGCTCAAATCTCCTACATAGTGGATAATCATTAGACTTACTAAATAAAATACTGTTTGATCTGTAATAAAACATGACAAAGTAAATTCTTAAATAACATATTATAAGTTCCAGTTCTGATTTACAAACCTGCACTTCTAAAATTACTATCCCAATGCTCTTAATATAGAAAGCATTTAGAATTCACAAATGTTTCATTACATTTGAAATAAGGAATATTAGTACCCTTTAAAAACCTGGTATTGGGTAAGGTTATAGGTTTTTATTTGGTCATTTGTAGATGCCAGGGATGGTGGTTTGGATATGCCTGGCCCTCGGAGTGGCACTATTAGGAGGTGTGGCCTTGTTGGAGTAGGTGTGTCACTGTGGGTGTGGGCTTTAAAACCTCATCCTAGCTGTCTGGAAGCCAGTCCTTTCCTTCAAGCCCTCACATGAAGATATAGAATTCTCAGCTCCTCCTGCACTACTCCTGCCCGGATGCTGCCATGCTCCTGCCTTGATAATGAACTGAACCCCTGAACCTGTAAGCCAGTCACAGTTAAATGTTGTCTTTATAAGAGTTACCTTGGACATGCTGTCTGTGCACAGCATGAAAACCCTACCTAAAACACAAGGTATAGTTTACTAAGGATGTAAAGGAGATGAAGTATCGTGATCACAAACAGTTCTTCTTAGACAGGGAAAAAAACAAAAACAAAACCTAAAAACCAAAACCAAAGAAACCTGGGTTTCTTTGTCATCTTAACATTAAGTGTCTCTGTCTGCAATGAGCATATATTAAAATTCAGAGCATTTGTAAATGATGAGATTTACCACTGATGAATCTATCTACTGCTATTCCTTCAGGGAAACTTAATCGTATGGGTTTCAAAAGGAAGCACATTTTGTATCATAAAAGATACCACTTTATCTTCTTCAGAAATGCTGTCAAACAATTCTCTGAAGGAGCAAAATAACTTGTCATTGTGGATTTGGACTTGGAGGTTTTAAGAGCTAACTTTAAAAAGATAAGTTAAAGCTAGGCATGGTGGTGTAGGCTTGCATTCCGAGTCCCTGGCAGGGAGAGGAAGAAGCATTAGGAGTTCAAGGCTATCCTCAGCATTAAGTTTGAAGTGGGCTGAAGCTACATGAGACCGTGTTTCAAATGCTAAAACAAAGCAAAGTAAAACCAAAAATACACACACACACACACACACACACACACACACACATATATATATATACAGGCTTACACACACACGCACAGGCATATATAGGCATGCACACACACATGGGCACTCATGTACATTCATACATTTTAATTTTGAAAGCTACTCTGGAATTCATTCTCCCTTAGGAGAAAGATCTCTCATCCATGTGAATGATATATTAAAAATTACAGCTTTGTAATAATCTTATTAACATTTTTATTTTTGCTTAATTTAAAAGTACTTGTCTGGCATCCATAGCCAAAGAGTAAATGGGACTTGGGGAGTCTTAGGGAAGAAGAGGGGAAGGATTGCTGGCCCCGAAGGGGATAAGAACTCCACAGGAAGATGAAGAGTCAACTAACCTGGGTCTTTGGGGTTCTCAGAATCTGAACCACCAGTCAAAGTACATACATGGGATGGACCTAGGCCTCCCTGCACATTTGTAGCAGAAGTGCAGCTTGGTCTTCATGTGGGTCCTGAACAACTAGAGCAGGGCCTATCCCCAAAGCTGTTTCCTCTACACCGGATATGTTCTAGCTAGGCTTTGTTGTCTGCCCTCAGTGGGAAGTGAAGCACTGAGCCTCACCGAGTCTCGAAGTGCCAGGATAGGAGGGTACCCAGAGGGGCCCCCACCCAGTAAGAGGAGAAGGAGGGCAGTGAGCAGGTTGTAAACTGAATTAATAAAAAATAAAGGTAGATTAAAAAACTTAAGATGCTTGTCTGGGATTGTAAAGAAAGGGCACAACATAATCAGAAGTAGTAGTTTAAGAGCATCTATTACATGTTAAATTTTCTTCTGGATGCAAGGTAGGGATACACTAGTAAACAAGACATTGCTTTATTCTAGAAGAAATAGCTACTGCTTTCTGATACTGGACACAGGTCTTGAAATTATTAGAAGAAAGGTTTGTTTTGATTCATGGTTTCATAACTTTTGATCAAGGACCCATTGGCTCTGTTGTTTTGGGGCCTGGTGTACTGCAGTGAGGATGAACGGCAGAAGAGGAATCTGCATTGTAGAGAGAAGGATAGAGGAAAAGACTAGAAGGACTGGGTGCAAGTACTGCCTTCAAGGTCTAAGACCCAATGACCTCATTTCTTTCTTCAAGGCCTTGCTTTCCCAAAGTGTCACCACAATGATGAAGCTCTGAACACATGAGCTTTGAGGAGACCCTCAAGATCCAACCAGTAGAATCTGCAGTCACCATGAAGCTCACCCTTGTTACAGTCGAGAACACACACCACTAAGTTTTGGTTTGAGCATGGGTAAAGAGTAAGGGTCCCTGTTTCACCACCACCACCCCCCCAAAAAAAGAATGAGGGTGGCTTAAGACTGTTCTGGGTGGAGAAAGGGAGGTGGGAGATAGCCTGACATATGTGGGACAGCAACTCCTTGCTCTAGGGAGAGATTCAGTGGATTTGAAACCAGGTAGTTTGGTCCTCGCCTACAGCACGAGCCCCTGCCCTACACACACTTAACAACCAAACTCCGTACATAAACATTGCACTGAGCATAGAGGATGGGGGCCTAGACTGAGAGACAGAATACAATAACTGAATTCCTGTCAAATGTACAAGTAATAATAGGCTCAGCTACGAATGGGCTGAGGAAATGAATATGTGCAGGAAGTATTCCAAAAGCAAGGCTAAGTATATCTGGTAATCATATGAACGCTGATGATATGGGAGGAAGAGGATGTTGGCAACCTATGAAGCTGTGCAGGATGTTCATAGAGCAACTTGATAGTACTGTTGCTACCACACCTACAAGAATGTGTCTTGACGATGCTGTGCAATATGGTGGCACACTAAAGCCTTGCTATCAAAAAATGATCGTACTCTGAGAAAATGGGAAAACGAATATTCTATTTATTGATATGTAGGAGGAAGGTCAGAGATCGTGATTAGTAAGGGTTGGTAACAATGACTAGGGAAAATGAATAAAAATAACTTGAATGTTACTCAAAATAAGGAGGGAGAAATGAAGATGTATCAAGCACTTGTTGTCATGATAATGCAGGTTTGAGACCCTTCGAGTCCAAGGGATAGCTAAAGAGGTGCGATAATAATTGTAAAGCTTATGGGAGTTGAGGAAACATGGCAATTTAAAATATTTCAAGAGGTCGACATTTATTGGTGAAGAGGCACTAAGGATGGAGAGGTAGAGTGGTGAAGAGGCACTAAGGATGGAGAGGTAGAGTGGTAACTGCACATCAGAGAAGGATGGTGATGCTGGATCTGAGGAAGAGAGTGAAAAGGATGATGTCACTGTTTCAAAAGGGAATGTGCTCATAGGGCATCTTGACCTATGGGTGACCTTGATTAGAAGATTTCCACTGGGAAGAGGAGATGAAAACAGCAAGAGAACATTTGAGACTGGAGCTATATCCTTTCAGTTTGGTTGAGGATATGGACAAGATGACAGTGGTTGAGTAAAGGAGATAAAATAATGTAAAATGTGACAGAGGCTTCAGAAGGTTAAGCAATCAAATTTGAAGCAATTAGCTTCCCATAGAAGAAGGTACTTGCCATTCATTAGAGTAGGAGGGTTGTCCCGGATTCCCATAGATTTTCATTTTGCATCAGCTAGTTTAAATCAAAAGATATAAACTGATAGAGAAAAATGTTCAGGGAAGGAAATTTTCGGGCACCATCTTGAAACTGCATATGTTCTCTAATGCAGTTACTACTTTATCACCTTCTCCAGCAGGACACCTTCCACTTTCAATTTACCTGTTCGGTGGCTTATAACACCTTAATGTTCATGGTACAGGAAAGTCAAGTAGAGACATGTATATAGAGGGTGAAGAACATCAATCTCATACCAAGTAAAGCAGAGTGAGCCAGAAACCAAATTTATCAGCAGTGCTAGATTCTGGAGAGTAGTGGCTCCACCATCCACAGCTAGGCAGCAAGCAGCCCAAGATTGGAAAAAAAATTTAAGTAAAGAAGCTTCAAGTAAAGTAAGTATGACTTATTTTAAATCGCTCGAATCACATGGAAATATACAAATAACAAATAAATCCCACTTTACCAAGAGTCTCCATTTAAGAAAGTTCTGGGGCATATTTCACTGATAGATTCAGCTTTCTGCTATTTTAAAGAAATCGTGTGTGTGTGTGTGTGTGTGTGTGTGGTGTGGTTGTGTGGTTATACCACATGAGGTACCTGTGGCAGTCAGAACTGTGTAGTAGATTGCTTGAGGCTGGAGTTATATAGGTGGTTGTAAGCTGCCCACTGTGCATGCTGTGAACTGAACTTGGGCTTTCTGAAAGAGCAGCAAGTTTTCTTAACTGCTGAGCCCTCTCTCCAGCTCCAGCAACTGAGATCCCCAAATTCCAAATGCATCATTCACAATGTTTCCAAGTATATTTAATTAATACTCCAGTTTTCTTGAATGTAGGTAACTATTAGTTTTAGTATTATTTTAAATTACTGAATGACCTGCATTGGGTTCCTACACATTTTGTCTGCAAAGCATTAAATTTTAGGGGGATTTTAACTGGAAGTCAGACACTTGTGAGAGAGTTAAGTTTAGTTGAAGTCATGAGGGTGAGGCCCTCATGATGAGATTAGTGTCCTTATGATAAGACACAAGAGAGAGAAATTTTCTTCTCTTTCCTGGCATCTGCTGACAATATAATGAGAAAGAAGCCACCTGAACATAAGAAACAGACAGACCTCTCATCAAAATCCAGTCTTGAGGGCATCTTGATCTAGGAGTTCTATCTCTTAGAACTATGAGAAAACAAACGCTCATTTGTGTCAATCAACCTATGCTGTGTTCCTGATCTGTTATGCATCTTGCGTCTAATGCAATTGCTGACCATGTAGATAATCTGAATTTTGGATTGGGCTTTGGTCAGGGCATTTCAATGTCATCAGTACTATCCCAGCAAGTTGGCTTTGTGATGGAGCTACCCCATGAAAGACAGCACGGGTTCACCTGGATCCCATGCAAGCAGGTGCCAGTAGCATCGTATGTCTGGATAAAATTAATTGTTTCTGTAATGCAAATACATTTATTTTGGTTAATTTTAAATACTGTCATTCTCGCCATGCTTCTAAGCTCAGGTCAGGCCTGTGAGTACTTGAGTACGGGTTGGAATGTTTAATAGATACACATTTAACATAAAATACTGACGTATGAGGAACATCCAATGGAGGTCATGAGGTTTGTTGATCTGATCCTTAAAGAGATATAAGATGGAAACAAACAAACAAAAGGTCAAAGGTAATAATGGAGTTATTATTAAATGTTAACTGAACTAATAAATTATTCTTAAGTCTTCATGTGCTCAGTGTTTTGTGCTAACATTCCATGGATAAGATATTCCCATGGCTATTTGAAATAACTAAGGTATACTGAAGTTAGGTTTTCTTATACATTGGTATTTTCTTAAAAGTGAGAAGACTAGAAATATTATCAACAAGCATATCCTGAGTGGCCAGCCTCTGTACTGTGGCCAGAGTTGTACTGTAAACAAGGGAATAGCTGACTCAGTAAAAGATGAGACTGGTTTTCCTAGTGTAAGAGGGGGTGTAGGAGACAGGGATGTGTGTTCATAGCAAATACCATTGAGACTCTGCCGTGGAGAGCAGAAGAGCTTCTCTGCCTGTCAGACCTGTGTATGCTCCTTCTTCCAGCCAAGCTGAGGAGGCAAGAGCAAACCCAGCCACCCAATCAGTGACCACACTTCCCTCACACCTGATCCCTGGTGCTCTGTCCAAACTGTGTCCCATGGACTATTACACTGACTTCAAGTTGGAAAGTCCGACTCTTTTTTTTTTAATTAGATATTTTCTTTATTTACATTTCAAATGCTATCTCGAAAGTTCCCAATACCCTCCCCACGCCCCTGCTCCCCTACCCACCCACTCCCACTTCTTGGCCCTGGTATTCCCCTGTGCTGGGTCATATAAAATTTGCAAGACCAAGGGGCCTCTCTTCCCAATGATGGCCGATTAGGCCATCTTCTGCTACATATGCAGCTAGAGACACAAAATCAGGGGGTACTGGTTAGTTCATATTGTTGTTCCACCTACAGGGTTGCAGCCCCCTTCAGCTCCTTGGGTACTTTCTCTAGCTCCTCCATTGGAGGCCCTGTGTTCCATCCAATAGCTGACTCTGAGCATCCACTTCTGTGTTTGCCAGGCACTGGCATAGCCTCACAAGAGGCCGCTATGTCAGGGTCTCTTAAGCAGAATCTTGCTGGCATAAGCATTAGTATCTGGGTTTGGTGGCTGATGATGGGATGGATCCCCAGATGGGGTAGTCTCTGAATAGTCCATCCTTTCATCTTAGCTCTAAATTTTTGTCTCTGTACCTATATCCTCTTATGGGTAATTTGTTCCTTATTCTAAGGAGGAATGAAGTATCCACACGATGGTCTTCCTTCTTGGTTTTCTTGTGTTTTGCAAAATGTATCTTGGGTATTCTAAGTTTCTGGGCTAATATCCGCTTATCAGTGAGTGCATATCTAGTGACTTCTTTTGTGATTGGGTTACCTCACTAAGGATGATATCCTCTAGATACATCCATTGGTCCAAGAATTTCATAAATTCATTGTTTTTAATAGCTGAGTAGTACTCCATTGTGTAAATGTACCACAGTTTCTGTATCCATTCCTCTATTGAGGGACATCTGGGTTCTTTCCAGCTTCTGGCTATTATAAATAAGGCTGCTATGAACATAGTGGAGCATGTGTCCTTATTACTAGTTGGAAGATCTTCTGGGTATATGCCCAGAAGAGGTATTGCTGGATCCTCTGGTGGTACTATGTCCATTTGTCTGAGGAACCATCAGACTGATTTCCAGAGTGGTTGTACAAGCTTGCAATCCCACCAGGAATGGAGGAGTGTTCCTCTTTCTCCACAACCTCGCCAGCATCTGCTGTCACCTGAATTTTTAATCTTAGCCATTCTGACTGGAGTGAGATGAAATCTCAGGGTTGTTTTGATTTGCATTTCCCTGATGACTAGGGATGTTGAACATTTTTTTCAGTATTCATTTATTCAGTATTCCTCAGTTGAGAATTCTTTGTTTAGCTCTGTACCCCATTTTTAATGGGGTTATTTGAATTTCTGGAGTCCAGCTTCCTGAGCTCTTTGTATATATTGGATATTAGTCCTCTATCAGATTTAGGATTGATAAAAATCCTTTCCCAATCTGTTGGTGGCCTTTTTGTCTTGTTGACAGTGTCTTTTGCCTTACAGAAGCTTTGCAATTTTATGAGGTCCCATTTGTAAATTCTTGATTTTACAGCACACACCATTGCTGTTCTGTTTAGAAATTTTTTCCTGTGCCCATATCTTCGAGGTTTCTCCTCTATCAATTTCAGTGTCTCTGGTTTTATGTGGAGTTCTTTGATCCACTTAGACTTGAGCTTTGTACAAGGAGATAGGAATGGNTCAATTTTCAATCTTCTCCATGATGGCTGCCAGTTGTGCCAGCACCATTTGTTGAAAATGCTGTCTTTTTTCCACTGGATGGTTTTAGCTCCCTTGTCAAAAATCAAATGACCATAGGTGTGTGGATTCATTTCTGGATCTTCAATTGTATTCCATTGATCTACATGTCTGTTGCTGTACCAGTACCATGAAAGGGCGGAAAATCCGACTCTTAATCCATGTGAGTTCATTGACTTCTCCTGAGATCAAAACTTCAGCTCATTCCAAAGACTCTTACAGAATGCCCTAGTTTATGCACAATCATGTGGAATCCAAATGTCTCTTACAAACACCCAGAGGACATCATGTGAGTTGGTCAATTATTTTTATTTTGCACAAACTAGGATATTTTAGTCCATTAAATTGTCAAGTTTGGCAAGGGGGTCAATGTGTGACAATAATGCACAGGAAGGCTAATTGTGAGGAATAGGAGAGGTGATGACTTCAGAATTGTTCAATTCTTAGGGACATTCTCATTTGGATGTCATTTGCATTTTACCACTTCTAAGATGTTATAATTCTGCTCCTCAGTTCAGTGGAATGTCACCATAACTATTATAATCATTTCTCATTTCTATACATCTGCTTCTCCCTAAGCACTTACTGTTCTGTCATTTCATGGCTCAACTCCTCATAACCACTGTTTCTAATTAGCAAAGAATTGCAGAAGTTTATCTCCCCCAGACTGTTCAATATCAAACATTTTGATTCCTGACACTAGAGGAATTTTTTTTGACATTTTTAAAAACATACTTTTTATGTGTCTAGAACTTAGAGTGTGTGTATGTATCGTTATAAAGTCCCTGATGGTTTTAAAGTGTATCACAAATGGATGTGATGTCTGCAGCCTTCTGGTGCACACTGTCAGGGTTGATCTGAAGTATGTTGTTCTTTTAAATGCCCCTTATTGGAAAGTATGCTCACCCAGGCCCCTTTCTCTTCTATCTAGATGCAGTCCTTCAATTTCAGTCTCAACATCTGATACAGTTTGATTAAAAATGATATCCTTCACATTTTATATTAGTACATTTTGAGACTTTATGGGGCCATAACACTCTCATAGACTCAGGAGTCATCTCACAGGACTACCTGGAGAGTATATTAAAAGACTAGTCTCTGAAGTGAAGCCAACCTTAAGGGCACATCTCACTATATTTTGCTGTAGAAACTTCCTCAGCATCTCAAAGTTTTACATAGTTAAGAATGACCATGCACTCACTGATAAGTGGATATTAGCCCAGAAACTTACAATACCCAAGATAAATTTTGCAAAACACAAGAAAACCAAGAAGGAAGACCATCGTGTGGATACTTCATTCCTCCTTAGAATAAGGAAGAAAATACCCATGAAAGAGATAAAAATTTAGAGCTAAGATGAAAGGATGGACTATTCAGAGACTACCCCATCTGGGGATCCATCCTATCATCAGCCACCAAACCCAGATACTATTGCACATGCCAGCAAGATTCTGCTTAAGGGACCCTGATATAGCGACCTCTTGTGAGGCTATGCCAGTGCCTGGCAAACACAGAAGTGGATGCTCAGAGTCAGCTATTGGATGGAACACAGGGCTCCCAACGGAGGAGCTAGAGAAAGTACCCAAGGAGCTGAAAGGGGCTGCAACCCTGTAGGTGGAACAACAATATGAACTAACCAGTACCCCCTGAGTTCGTGCATATGTTAGCTGCATATGTAGCAGAAGATGGCCTAATCGGCCATCATTGGGAAGAGAGGCCCCTTGGTCTTGCAAACTTTATATGACCCAGCACAGGGGAATGCCTGGGCCAAGAAGTGGGAGTTGGGGGGGGAGGGGAACGGGCTGGGGGAGGGTATTGGGAACTTTCGGGATAGCATTTGAAATGTAAATAAAGAAAATAATAAAAAATATACTTTCAAAAAAAAAAAAAAAGAATGACCATGGGTCAAACAACCCTGGAGGCTTTTATAACTTAATGGTCCAAGAGTCTTTGACTTTATCTTGTCTCTTCAACATGTAGCTGTTGCTCTGAGTGGGAAGACAGAGAACAATGAGAGAGTTAGAGATACAAAGAGAGCCCGACCCTCAGCAGCTCTCAAATATGCAGGCTCAGAAGGCACGTGGATCTTTGATGCAATGCTGCTTATGTTACTTCAGCCTGAGTGTTGCCTGCCCCAAACCAAAACAGAAATGATAAAGAATGTGGTTCTCCAAAGAATACCTGGATTGTCTCTGAGGCTCCATGGTAGACAGAATCCTTGGAGTAGTGACCCCAAGACATACTTCAGGTGTCTGTTGGGGCACCAATTCATCTTTCCCTCTTCTATGCCTTCAATAGTCAGGTTCTGAAAGACAGGCACACAGTCTGGACGATGGTGATGATGTTAATTTCACTGCTGATGACTTTTCTCTAGAGTGTATTAACAGAGGTCTTCAGCCGAGCTTGCTGAAGGCTTGTAACTGAACAGAGCAGATGGGTGTGGAAGGCAGGGCAGTGATGGGCTGGTTTCAGGTACAGGTTCTACTTCAGCTGTATTTGCTGTTGTTAAAGTGAGTCTTGAATTACATCTGTTTGGAAACTTTTTAAAATAGAAAACTTTAATAGCTCACACATTCTGAATTTTACTCCCGGTGAGAGCTTTGATTACATCAAGGGAGAATAAGACACTTACTGCTTTCTGTCTTGCACAATAATACACTTATAATAACTTCCTTGTTTGATTTATGATTCTAATTCAATGGTAAATGGAATAAAAATTCAAATGTCTTTTTTATCCTGTGACTAAATATCAGCGTCCTTATTGTCCTCCTTTATATAAAAAAGGAACTGAACAAATATGACGCCCAAGTGTACCACTGACGGTAGCTTCTTAGCTTGTACCATGGCCTTAAATACTCAAAGTATTTTCTGGATAAATCATGAAATAAGTGAGTAATTACACCACCACCAACATTGTACTTAATTAAAAATATGAGGAGTTGCTTCCTTTGTGCAGGTAAGGTTTTGCAAAGCTCTTACCTCTGTAATAGCCATTCCTCAACCCATGTACAGACACTTCTCATGTAACAGCACTGCAGAGTAACACCCAGATGTCAGCTCACCTTTAATGTGGTAAGTCTCAGGACCATGGTCAGCATCCAATTGTGATCTTTGAATCCCTTTTCTACTGGTAATCTTTTAACAATCTTTCATTCCAGGTTGAGGATTCACCATGATTCTTTGAAAGTCTTTCCCTTCTTTTTGGTATTATCAATTCACCTAGTGGCATGGGCGCCCAATACGATAAAACTGTACAACATATCAAACCTGTACATGGATTCACTTGATGGTCCTGAGACCTGGCTCTTGAAGGCTCACGTGCAAGACTGGTCTTTGCTTGATACCTGAGAATTTGTATAGGAAATTATTTCTGATATGTGTATGAAGCTTTTCAAATGCTTCATACTAACACTAATGCATTTTGTTGGCACTGCTTTGTCATATAACATGCTTTGTGTTGACTATATTAGGCAGCTTCTCGTCATAGTGAGAAAAAAAAGCCACTTGAGTACAAGAATTTAACAGGAGAGAATTATCTCGACTATTGATGTCAGATGTCTTCGTCCTTCTGTGTTTGATTGCATCGTTTCTAAACCTGTGCAAAGCATCCTTGTGTAGTGTGCATGGTGGAACAAAGCTGCCAATCTCTAACAGTTCTGAACTATTCTAAGCTACATCCCAGTCACAGTCCCCATGTTACCGGCCAACTGAATCTTGCTCTGTTCCATGTGTATCCTCAGGGTAAGCGTCTCTTGGCCACCGCTCATGGTTCACCCTGCCTTATTGTGACCCTTCTTTTACTCCTTCTTTTGCCCACTCCAACGTGGTCGCTACCTAAGACCCCCCCTACTCAATCCAAAGTTCCACCTTCCTCTCTCTCCTGCCCATTCACAGCCTCTAGCTCTTTATTAACCAGTCAGAGATTATTAGAGAACATTCTTTATAGTACCTTGGTCAATACATTGCCCATGTTCAGACTGCATCCTGACCTTGGGGGTACAGAACTCAGCATTTGAATATATAGCTCCCAAGGCTAACCCCAGTGGAGATGGAGACAGGTAGAAAGGGAGATATTTTGAAGACATACTCCCAATTATCTATTTCCCTCTCCTATTTCAACTATTCCTTGCCTACTAAGTGTCGCCCCTCCTTCTCCTCATGGCCAGTTGAGTTATGACTCCATCAGGAGATTAATCCATTGATGACTCTGAAGCCCTCATTGTTCAATAACTGTCTTTGTGAATGTCATTGCATTGGGAATCACGTTTTCAACATTCAAACTTAGAGAACAGTTTGTCCAATGCAATCATCAACTGGACAGTGATTTTCTTCTAGGAGTGTAGTCTGTGCTAGATTGTCTGTCTACATGGCAGGCTTTAGGGAAAGCCTGCACTGTTGAGGCTCTGATGAGCCTCACTGGGAGACGGAGCTCTTCACACAGTACCCAGCACATTACTGGAAGAACTGAGCATATCCTACTGACATTTTATACTTGGGAGCTTGAGTGTTTGAACTTTTTCCTTTTGTTGAAGTTTCTTTGACTCCTATGATTATGCCAGATCTTGATGGTGACAACTAATTCGAGGCTGAGCTCTTGGAGTTTTCCTGAGAATTAAAGCATTGTGTATGGTCTGGGGGACTACACACATACTCAGCCTGATGTTTCGTTCCACTTGTTCCTGTTTATGTCCTATGGTTTTGTTTTCGTTTTTTAATTTTTACCTCTTACATTAGAACCAAAGAACTAGAAAGTGTCCTCTGGATTAGATTTTCACTCTCACAGCAGTTCCATGGGTTCTCCTGATTCCCATGTATGATTCACTTATTTCCTTCTATTTGTCACAGTTAGCTCTCTGATTTTCTTACTTGGACCATTACGGACCTAGCCAGCTACAAGTACCTACCTCCAATCCTGCATCCAGTCGATACGTCACAGTATTTCCTTCATAGCTCTTTAGTTAATTATGTTAAAATTAGCATTCACAACATTAGTTTTATTATGGAGTCATCAAACAGAAATTTGTTTGTTGGTTTATACTGTTTATAATATTGTCCTACAGGACACAGATATGAATAGGGCTTCCACAATAAAGTCAAAAAATTCTTTGGCTGATGATTCCTGTCCTGATATGTCACAGGAGAATTCTTTCCTCCAGCCTTATTTCTTACTGACCTTGAGATCATTTTATGATATACTTGCCATGTCGTCTTTAATATAGTCTTTAATATATTATATTTAATATATAATAGTCATACGCAGCTACCCACCATCCCCACTTCACACATCCAAAGTTTTAGTGTTTCAGGGGAACCATGGACCATATTACATGAGTAGGTTTGCCATACAGATAATTGGATTTTCAAGACTCAGTTGAAGAGTTCCATTCTCCAGGAGTCCTTCTTGATTGCTCATTATACTCAGGGACAATGGACTGTCATTTGTGCCTTGTGTATCCGGCATATGGCACTGGATCCTGCTGTTAAACAGCAAGGGTGTATATGTGTGTTCTGGTTCATGCATTTGTGTATGGAAACAGACATTGCTTTCTGAGTGTATCATATTCCCCAAATCATGTTCAGCGAGGGTCTCTCATGTCTGTCTAGTTGCTGATGTCTGGTTGGTTGTGCATGGTCTGATCCTTCCATAGATTTATTAGTAGTGAAGAAAGGGGACCAAAGTTATCAATCTCCAGTATAAATTCAAAATCTAATTAAGTTGTGAAATGAAGTATGTTCATCGTAGCATAGATAGTCTTTGTTTTCATTCCTTTTTATGCACATATGCACAGAGAGACACACAGATACATAGACACACACACACAAACAGAGAGATAAAGAGAATGTCAAATCTTATACCATTCAGCAACTAGATAAATAGGAAAGGTAAGTGATTCATATCCTATTAAGCCGATTCTGTGTATGATAGTTTTTAATATTATCTTTCATTGTTCAGAACCTGATGCCAAAATATTTTTAATAATTCATTTCTGCATTTGAATTGGAAAAATCTATAATATATTACTCCTGAGCATCAAAGCACAGGGGCCTAAATAATCCTGACATTCTCACTGTGTGCTTTCATATACATTTCATAAAGCAAAATAACATTTTTAAAATTTAAAAAGCATCAAAGTATAATTTTGGACTAGTGCATAAGCAATACCAGAATGAAAAGGGGGCATTTCAGCCATATACATATTAAGACTACAGTAATCACAGAGTTATACAAATTTAAATTTTAATAAAATTTTAACCTTAATAAAAGGATGAAGCTTGTTAGCAATCTTTCAGCAGAAGATAACTACATATGTGGGTGTACTAGATTTAATCTATGTGACCAATATAGTAGACTGAAGCTCTTGTTCTAATTATCCAATACATAGATTGATAAGTACAAAGATTGAATGGTGAATGTATATGAAGCTTTTCTAGTATTATTTTCTACCCGAACTATGAGCCATTTTCATCAGAAAGATATGTTTGTACACCTTAGTCAGTTCCTTAGTTGACTGCATAGGATTTTAAAATAAAATACATAATAAGTGAAAATATATGGATATAGTGCTGTGTACTTTTTATTTACTAGAAGGAATTACTTTCCCTATTAAGAATTTTCCTTCAGATCTTATAGCTCAGAAAAAATATATGAATATAATATCAATTCTCAAAAAATATAGGAGTACTGGCTTCTTCCCTTGGAGGGTTGCACAGCGCCTTCTGGAATGATGGCAGCTATTCCGAAGAAAGGAAGCTTTCAGGTCAGACCCAGCTCAGATTCTCCATGTCACAGTTTGCTTCCCTTTGTCCTTTCCTTTAGGTGACAAATCCTTTAGGGTGGCATTGTCTGTTTTAGCTCCATTGACTGTTTTTATTACATAAATAAAAAAATAATTTTCTGTTTGTTTTAAGTAAATTAAAAATAGTTTTCTTTCATGCATCTTTCCTGTGTGTATTGGAACAAAGAGCCTGTACAGCATGCTATGAGACATTGCTAATCTAGCACAGGGTGGGTCAATAATGGGTTTAGTTGGTTGACAGCCATCTTATAATAAAGCATGTGGATGATGGCCCAACCCTGAAGGCAGAGCTTCTTTTCATTAATTAGGGGTAGTCTATTAGGATTGTACAAACCAGTGCTTGACATGCCTGACCCTCCCTGTCACCTCAATGGTATTTTCTGTATTTTAGAGAAGGCCTAACTTTTTTTTTTTAAAGAATGCCAACTTTTTTTTGTATATTCTATTTTTTTCCTCAGTCTGATTTGCTCATAAAGCACTTTTCTTTTAGTCATATATAAAATTTTTAAATTATATTTAGATTTTAAACTATAAGAAAAATTCTAATTGTTTAACCTTGTGCCTATACTTCATTCAAGCAAATGTAAGGCTATATTTCTACATTGAAATATTTTGGTAGAAATGGAATTTGTCCTGTTGCATAGTGGAAGACTGGCATTGTTTTCTTTTCTGTTCAGCTGATTGATGTAGTAATGGTTTTCCAAATATTTACCAATTACAATATTGCTAGAATGTTCTCTTCTTGTACATCAGGTGATCTTTTTCTTTTATGTGCTTGTAACTCCTTTCCTGTACAGTGTGTGGGAGGTGATAAGCTGCCCTTGCCTTTCACTCATTTGTATTGGAGCGGCTTCCTCCTCACACCTCCAGGCCTCAGTACTGCAAAGTGTAGTTATGGAGGGGCTGCTTTCTTCCCTGTAGTGGAGCAAGAAAAGCCATTGGTGAATAGCCACCTGCTGCTCCTTTTCTGCTGACTAGGCGACTAGGGGACCTTGTGACTAGGGCTGTCTTCTCTTTCCCTTTAGTGTGATTTCAGAGGTTGTAGGTGATTACCATCCTACATTTCAACATCCACCAGAGGAAACTTTCAGTGGAACTGAGGGGATATTCTTCCTGAATTTCTTTGAGCCCAAGAGAGCAGAATGATTCTCTCCTGGTCTAGAATTTTCAGAGAAGGACAAGATGTTACATAAATTTATATTGGTAATGTCATTAATTCCAGCACATAGTTCAGGGCAAATTTTGGCTCCTTGAATTTTCTGTTACAACAGTATTTTATTCTGGCCCTTTTCAGTTCACTTTGAAAATAACTAAGAAAGGGTAAGTTCTACCATATGAGGAAATTGCAAATTCTCCCTGACTGGTATGTGTGCACACACATGCATGCCGAGTGTATCTGTATTGTCTGTGTGTGGTTTATGTGTGTGTGTGTGTGTGTGCAAATGCTTGTACACGAATGGAGGTCAGAGAACGCCAGATGTGGTGCTCTGCCTTACTCCACTTTATTAACTCAACCAAGAGCCTGACTTTTCAGCTAGTCTGGTTAGATAACAAGCTCCCCCACCTAATAAGTTTGGTTAGAGACATACTTGGTCATATCTTGTTTTTAGTATGGGTGCCTAGACCCCAATATTCTAGCAATATTGTAATTGGTAAATATTTGGGAAGCCATTACTGATATGTTTTGGAATGTGGTGTCATGATGATGAGGGAAGGAATGCCTTATCAGGTCCATGATGAAGCAGCCTGCCCGTCCCCCTCCCCCATGACATAGGATGGGTCTGTATAAAATGAAGTTTATTTGGGGGATGACTAGGGGAATGTGAAGGGAGTAGAAGCAGAGAAAGACAGAAAACAGAGAAGGACAGAAAAAGAGAGGAGAGAAAAGAGGCTGGCCAGGTGGGAAGAGAGTGATTAGGGTGAGAAAGAGAGGAGAGGGGAGAGGGGAGAGGGGAGAG
>NC_034600.1:77065926-77127081 GCF_900095145.1 Mus pahari | reverse complement strand
AAAAAAAAAAAGTCGAAATCATCTACCATGTCCTTTTACACACCCAGTCATCTTCTCAGCCTGAAAATTGCAAATTCTCATTTGACATCAGTGTATGAAGACAGATATGAAACGGACTTGTGAGCATTTTAGTAGTGGTGACATTTTAACTCCAGTTAGAGATTTAAGGGGTTCAGAGGAACCCTCTTTTGAAGCATTTAATACATGGACTTTGGTACTGACACAGGATCTCCTGTCTCTCATATCACCAGTCATGGGATACCAGTCACCTGCACTGCTTCATGCACTGGAGTCTCCTCTTAGGGATTTAGAATAAGCAATTACTAGCAAGAGGTCTAAGTTTATTGTGCACTGTCATATTTGAGAAGGAAAGAGTGATATTGTGGAGACACTAGAAGAAAGGACAGAAATTAGAGAGGGCGTATTTAAGATGCATGTTTTAAGATTTGGTGTTTAAGGAGTATTTCTGGAACATTTATGTTCCAGAAAATTGATCATTAACATTACTATATTATAAATCAAGTCATGCTAAAATATGTTGGAGGGATCACTATTTGAAAAAGACATAGTCAAACTCTCTTCCTAAATTGGAGACTTGATTTGTCCTTCATGAGCTAGCTTTGATAAGGTAATCAATACCTGATAAACACAGTTTTAGGACAGATATAATTTCCTTTGACCTTGTCTATTAGTAGTCATTTATAAATATAGAGAACAACGACTAAATCCAATCTTTAAAATTGTGATTAATACTTATTATGAGCAAGTATTCTTTGTAACAAACAGTATATCCATTGATTTTATTATTTGCTTCCCTCACACAGTAAATTGAATATATGAAATAAGAATAGATTCTATTCTATAGAAGTAGTGGCCTGAAAAACGTCATGTAAAATCCAGTAATTTTGGCGCCTTAACTTCATCTAATTAAATGCTAAGTGCAGGTCAGAACAATATCAAGTATGCTGCCCTGCACCCTGTTTGTCTTTCTACTTCCACTGCTCTGAACTGGAAGTAATCTCTACTCTAATACATATTAGGGATCATTTATTGGAAAGCCGGTAAATTCACAATGAGTCTATGTGCTACATCATGTCTTATGTGCAAACATGCTTTACCTGAGGATGTACAGCATGAAGCCTGCACAAAAACTGACATAAAACTAAAAAGATGGGTCTGCCTGCAAACAAGGAATATACACCTTCCTGTTGCATTGGATGGTTTCTAAAACTAAGCTGTAAGCTACACAAATCTGCAAAACTGCTAAAAGAGAATGAATCCCATAACTAATTGAAGCACTGTATAGCATGTGTAAATCCCTTCAGTAATGTTAAACAAAATAATGGCCAGTGAGATGCCACAGCAGGTAGATGTGTTGGCTTCCAATCCTGACGACCTGAATTTGGACCCCTGGTGGAAGGAGAAAACAGGCTCCCTAAAAGTTATCCTATGACCTATGACACGTGCACTGTAGCATGTGAACCCCTGGACACACACATCAATAAGCAAATACTAATCAAATAAGTAAAAGTTAAAGCAAGCCTTGTACAACCCTGTCAGTGCTGACCCTGGTGGAAGAACACCCCTGCTGTGAGAACACGGTCACTGACCACGTGCACAGTCCCCTGGGTCCTCTTTCCACACACAGGCTGTCTCTCTGCCTCCTGTCTGTCAAGACACTCTCCGTAGTCTTCTTATTACTGTGTTGATCTGCAGTTTTTTTCTTACTTTCTTCCTTCAAGCTTTTAAATATTTCATTACAATTAGATCATTTTCACTTACCCAGAACTGAAAATCACAAAGTTATTACCCAACTGCATCACCAACTCTTTCTCCCTCATGATAAAGGTCAAGATTCTTCTCATTCTGGTCAATTATGACCCAGCTTTCTCTGCCCTGGGTGGCTGTAGGCTCACTCTGGCTGCAGGGTGGAAAGGAACTTGTGCCCTGTTTGATGCATTATTTTCTCAAGTGGACATATTTTATAAATGACTTTTCTTTCCAAAAGTGGGCCTGAGGTGCTTTTCTCCCTTCACCTACTAGAGGGGTTTGCTTTGTACTAACTATGAGGGTAAAATAAATGACAAGACATCAAGTATCAAGCTTG
Organism: Mus pahari; assembly: GCF_900095145.1. NCBI lineage: Eukaryota > Metazoa > Chordata > Mammalia > Rodentia > Muridae > Mus > Mus pahari. The sequence goes on along the minus strand of NC_034600.1, from coordinate 77,124,974 downwards.
GGAAATGAGTTTAGTTTGCTTCCCCACATTACCTTACACAGAGATACTCCCATAGAATCTTAGAGGTGAAGATAAGTTACTATCCCTCAGTTATAAGTACAGCAGCCACCTTTCCCGTGAGAAGAATGGAATCTGGGCATCTGTCTTTATGGCAGTCAGGAGCTGTGGGCTTATATAGTAGAATTGTACTCATGTATTTCCATATGTAAATAAAGCGCAGTGGAGGGAAATTTCCTGAACCACTGTAGAAGGAGTAACTAATATAGAAGGAGTCTGTCTAATACAAGTCTTACCAGAAAGACTGACCAGCTAATTAGGAAATTCCCATATATTGTAACTGCCTAATGATCTGGCTAGTGACATTTTCCTATTGCATGGAACAGGTGATTACTGGTACCACTTAGGTGTTAACAGGAGAGCCTCATTGTCAGAGTGAGAATTTCAGGAAATAAACCAAAGGGCCGTAACTTACTTAAAAATACATCTCTAACAATTATACAGCTCATGACACCTTTTACACTCTGTCCACTTCTCTAGGCATCAAATAGTTTGTACAAGAAATAAGTGAAACTCCATGGATTAGGCTTTGAGCATCTATGGATACAATTCTGTGAGTGGGGTGAAAGTACATTTTTCTGACATTTAACAAAGGCCTATGACTTGCTTTCCGTTAGAGTAAAATTTCTTACTGCATGAAATATCATTTGGTGATTATTGAGAAAACAATTATAAGTTGACATACATTAATTACATCTGAAAAATTCCATCCTGGATTGATGCATCTGTGTTCAGCTATTTAAAAAAAATATTGGATTGCAGCGCCTTGCAGGATAATACAATGTTGCTCACAGAACACTTAAAATTCTCTCAACTCTCACCAGAAAGACTTGTTTTAGAAGTGGGTAGTGGATAAATGAGACTCTGAACTGGTCAAAATTCTGTCCAGTTGTGCTATAACATTGAGTACTCAGTTGTGGGTGAGTCAAATCTTCTATTTGTCAGTACCAGGAATGGGTAATTCCCTACCAGTTATTGGTCAGGAAGGCAGCAGAGACATGGAAAACGGCACAAGTGTTTCCATTGCTCTTGGTTGCCCACTACCGTAGGATGCTAAAAACTGATTGCTGAAAATAACTGCTCACTTTGAATGTAGAAGATAGAGGCATGAACTATGAACGGACTGAGTAACTTTCCCTCCTGCCTACCTTTTATAGTGACTGGAAGAGAACAGAATCCATGGTGTAACCCACTGCTGGCTCCTGCAGGTTACAATACCAACCTGCTTTCAAGATGTTCAACAGTGGTATGAAGTCTGTGGACATCCAACCACTCTATGATTAGTTATGAGGTCTTCTCGACAGAATCCCTTCTTTCATGACTTGTATTTTAAACCTGTTCAAAAACCCAAGACTAGAGAGATCATAAACCCCAGTGGGGACCCTACTATTGTTTTCCTCTGAAACTACATTTGTTTATAACCATAGATTTGTGCTTTGCTCAGCTTTCTTCAGAAAGGCTTGTTTTTGAAGTGGGCAGTGAACAGTTCAGACTCACAGGTGGTCAAAATTATGGCCAGGTATGATACAACAGGAACTACTCAGTTGTGGATGAGTCAAATCTCATATATGCCCATCTCTAACAACCACATACTTAGAGAACTTTGAAGAAGAGCAATGGGAAAAGTGTATGAACTGGTAGATAGGTGGGGGTAGGTGTGGAGTTCTGTGAAACACTAACTTCTGGGCATGATCTGGCTGCCCCACACATCGATTAAGGGTATCTATAGTTATGGAAACAAGATCAGAGTAGTCCAAGTCTAGCATAAATAGAAAAGGAGTCCTAACCTCATCTTATAGTTTTTCTTAGTATATTAGAAATGTGTTACTTAGTGTTCAAATATTTGAAGCATGTTTAGAAGATAACTTTCTATTACTATCTTCTATTTAACTACTTGGATGATAAATCATATTTTTCATATTGAAATTCTTATAAATTTACTGAGATTTGATAAAAGATTTTTAGCATACTCTGTACTGGTATGCCCTTTATGTTTGCTTAGTCATGTAATATGTCATTTGCAGAATGTTCTGGAAATGTCAAATAGATCAAAATCCTGATAGCTTTTGATTCACTTAGAATCTCTCTTTTTAACTGAGTGTCTGTCTATCTGTCTCATCAATTATTGTAAGATGAGTGTTGGGCTCTCTGATGTGGTAGTAGACTTTTCTATTTCTTCTTTTCAAAGCTTTGTAATTACTCTGTTAAAATGCCTTGTTGCTTTGACATCCGAGGATAGTCAGAAAAATTAGTTGCCTCATTGCTCCTATTATAAAATTGAATTTGAAACCATCATTATTAATTTTGGCCAAAGATATTGATGATTTGCATTAACTAATTGGTGCTTGGGAGTCTTAAATACAGAGAAGCAACTTAAGTTCTGGAGGAAACCAGGTAGGAAGATTTGAGTATGGGCTTGCTGGGGAAGAGGTCATTAGAGAAAGACATTACCCAGTGTCCAGGCAGCTGAAGTTATTCTGAAATATCTGTTTAACATAGACAGGTGGGACTTTCTGTGTGTGTGGGTCAGATGGTGTGAAACTTTCCTGTAAATGACAATATTTTCTTTTAAGTTTTTATACCCATGTTTTTATTCAAGTAGATTCTTCAGTATAATTCAGAGGAGTTTTGTTATTTTGAGAAAATTTTGAGGCAAAAGACTCAGAGGCAGCAAAGACACAAGAGCACACAGTTTGGGTTTCTAAAGCAGGGGTTTCATAATTTGAAGGAGTATGGAAATCTTTGGGCTTTACCAGACTGTGGAATTCGAAGCTAAAGGAATGCTGGTATTTTCTAGTAGAAGGCAAATGAACAGAAAAAAGAAAGATAATTAGTAAATGTTCCCTGTGCTCAGTTTTACCAGTGGGAACATGATGGGAAAAGATTTTTTTAACCTACACCATGTACTGCTGCCCAGCTCACCATCAGTGTGACTACGGGTTTGCAGTAACACATTGTGTTACATGGGAAAATGATGGGTTCACCAGTGGATATACAAAATATAGTGGATATACAAAATATATCATATTTGCTTCTGTATAAATAACATGCTAGAAATGTTGGAAGAAAGTTAAAATGAAAACTCATAGTTGTTGCAGGATGTTCGATCATACCGTAAACCCCAAGATTGTGTTATTTACTGGGAAAAAATGTTTCTACTTGTGGTGTGGCTCATCCCTTAGCACACATGTTTTATTCATCTGTCTGGGATACAGACATGACTTTATTGCACATCTTTAATCCTAAATAATGAAGGTAAAGTTAGTGTATACAATGGAAGTGATGTCAAATTGAGTGGCAGACAAAGTGATGACTCGGAGAAAGATTTGACAGAATAGGACTCACGAGAAGAGAGAGGAAAGGGAAGCTGCTAGAGAGAGCAGGGCAGAGAGAGAAAAACAAAGGAGGCAGTTTTACCTGGGGAATTTTACAGAGACAGGCTAAAGAGAGGACAATCTAGACACAAATGAAGACATAATGAGAAGGAGCCCAAAGTTTAGAACAGATTGCTAGAATTAGTTTGAAGCCAAGCTGAGCAATTCAGAAGCTAAGAGAAGCCAGACTGAATCAGTTAGCATGGAAAGGAGTTTTGAGCCAGAACAGCTGAGTTGAACCTGCCAGCAGGAGTTCAGAAAGAACTAGAAAGGGTAGGCTTATTCAGCAGTAAGTATCAGAGGCTGAACGTATTATAGGCCTGGATATCATTGTACCGAGGCTAGAAGCTTCCGAGACTTGGCCTAGCTTAGCAGATGGAGGCAGTAAGCCTCTGAGATGACAATTAAATCAGGCAAACAAAAGCTTCATTTATAAGCAATGTAGAGAACACTGACTACAAAGCATGCTCTCTACTTTTCTTATGAAAGAGACAGACAGGCAGCTTCTGGGAGCTCACGTCAGTGTTCACTGAGCTATATGGTTCCAGAGTTGTCTATCAGCTCTGAGCGTGGGAAAGCAGTGGTTATCGTATGGAGTGACCTCTAAGAGAAAAACACCTGACAGTTCTAGGGAACCCTTGGGAAGCTGCAAATTTGGGGTCTGGAGTGTGTGCTTGCTTGGTTTAAATTTACTATGAACTGAGAAAATTGGATCAGTTGATCGCTAAAAGGAGCTTGGAAGCTCTGACTGCACAGCGTTCAATCCAGCTTCACTTGACTTCATTATTTAACATCTCTGTGTAGAAGTTAGGTGTTCTTCCTCCCAGTCCCATGCTCCCAGGAATAAAACTCAGACTCAAAATACCTTGGTCATATAGCTAAGCTCTTCTATGATTAGATCGAAACATAAAATAACTCATTTATTCTAATCTATATTCTGCCACATGGCTGGTTCCTTGAGCTCAGGTACCATATGTTTGTCCTGTTACATCTTCTTTGGAAAATATCTATTTGCCTCTTAAGTTATTGGCTATCAGATTTATTATTGACAGGTGTCACACCATACAGACACAAGATATTCTTTCTAAAAATTCCCCCTTTTAGATGAATAAAAGGCTCTTTTCCTTTTAAAAATAAACTGAGTACAATAATAACAACTATGGGATAATTATAAAAACTATTAGGGAAGATTTACATTCATAAATTCCAATCCATAGTGTTTTGGCAACTTTAGAAAATAGTCTATTATCTATCCTATTTTGGTGTTTTTAAAATTTTGTACTTAAATTCTATCCTAATTTGCATTGTCAACCCCCCCTCCCAATCTTCTTGGACTTAAAAACATCAACTTTATTATTGACAGATGTCACATGCATATACACACAAGATATTCTCTCTACACCTCTGGGTATTGAATATCACCTGGATGGCAGAATGAGAGTATTTCCCCAGTAGTGTGTTGTGAGAAATAAATGACACTACGCACCTGTAATAATACCCTCACCAACTTCTGTGAACAGGGATATCCACAAACAATTCCACATGTTGTGAGGAACATTTTCATACCAAACAAACCATCTATATCTTTTAAATACAAGTTGTGTCAAATGCAATATCTTAGCATGCTTATTTTACTGATCTCCATAGATAAGTTTGTGAGTCATAAAATACAGTAGAAGCAATTCATTGATTTCTGAACTTACTGAAAGCAGATAAAATACATGAACACCTCGAAGAGAGTGTTGTATCACTGTTAAATATCAGCCAAAGGCAGATAGGAACTGGTCGTAGTTCTAAGGAAAATATTAGCTCTATAATGGTAACTCACATTATAACTTATTTTAAAGATGTATTTTATGAGTATAAGTGTTTTGCATGATGTATGCTTGTATACTGCTTATGTGCCTGCTGCCAACAGAGATCCAATGAGGGTATCAGATCCTCTGGAACTGAAGTTGCAGATGTTTGTAAGCCACTATTTGGATGCTAGGAACCTAACACAGGTACTGTTCAAATGCAACAAGTGCTCTTAAGCACAAAGCCATCGTTTCAGCCCTGAAAAAAATATCTTCTTGTGAAACATTCATAAAAACACAAGACTGGAATGTCCAGCCCACAATTCTGATTGTAGTCCATGTGAGTAAAGGGAAGCAATATATTTTTTTGCACATATTTTGTAGAGGAAATCTCTGTGTACTCTGTGGACGTATGCCCTAGAGCTGAGGCGGGAACTAGAAGGTAGGACATCTGACAGGCAGAAAGGATTCTGGGATAGAGCCAGGTGCTCAAGACTGGCCCCTTGGGAAGAGGAAGGAGGACATCCATGGAGCCTGAGCAGAGATAACCCGCCATATGGCAGAACTTAGATTAAAATAATGGGAAGATTAACTTATGAGCTAGTCAGGGAACAGTCAAAGCTTATGTCCAAGGTGTTTGTAAATATAGCAGTTATTCTGAGGAACTTGGATCCCAGAGGAAAACAGCCCATTTCATATTTTTAGTTTGATTGTTTGTTTGTTTATTTTTCCAAAATACAAAAGACAATGAGACCTTATACATGAGGACCAAACAGACTGAACCAAACTACAGTACAAATACAATCCAAATGACAGGCCATGCAGGCTTCTCTGTTCTTTACATCGGTTTTGATATGGGTGTCTGTGGTTCTGAGATTTGAACTCAGGAACCAGACCTGGTTATGCTAGCAGATGCCTAGCTGTTTAAAACTGTTGCCAACAGCAAGCCTGAAAATATGTCTGGTTCGGGACTGAGTTTGGAGTAAAGTATGTGTTTCTGCACATGAAAAGTTTTATTTACATTTCAAATGTTTCCCTATTAGGCCCCATGGAGATCCAGAACTACCCCTAATGTAGCTTTTCAATATCTTTGCCAACTCTTGGTAGTTTACTTTATTCTTATTAATAATAATGAGATTGATTGGCAAAATTGGTGATGATGTCTCATTGCAGATATGTGTATTTCCTAACAACTCATTATGTTTTTATTATCTGACAGTGATTCTCATCTCTGCAGTGAAGTGTCTCCGTAGGTCTTTTACCCACTTTAAACTTCTGTTTATATTACAGAATTAGCATGCTGCTTTTGTTTGACAGCTATGAGTTCTTTACCAGATATGTAATTTAGAAATTTTTTTTCTGGTTTGAGTAAGTCCAACTAATCATTGTTCTTCATGGATCATTTGTACCATCTCCGAGAAGCCCTTGTAGATCCTGAGATCAGCTGGTGTCCTAAAACCTCTACAAGCTCCGTGGTTTTTGGTCAGTGATGTCTTTGTAGTAGTTAGCTAACTCTCTGCATTAGAATATTTTCTCTTCTACTGCTATTTGCTCATGAAACTCCATCAGGATTTTACAGCTTATAAGGCAAATAGCTACTCCTCTAATTTTGAGGAGAGTGGGAACTTCCTGATTATCCTGTGTTTTTTGTTTTTAAATTTTTCTCTTTGTGAGAAATTTCCTTAATTGTAGCTTCAAAGGATACCTGTACATTCAGGGTTTTTAATACTTCATCGTTGGCTCACTTGCAAGCACTAATAATGATATGTTCTTATCTTCTGGTTTATACCTAAATTCATATGAATCTATCAGGCCTATATCTCATTTATTTTCTTTAGTAATTAAGTAATTTAAGATTATCTGCATGTGTATGGGAATGAATTAGAAAAATTAATTACCCCAAATATGAGGCTTAATGAAGAAGCAAAGATGAAGATGCAAAGAAAGAGAAGACCTCTTCCCAACGGTCTCTTACCTTGATGTGGTGATGGGAATAATAAGCACCACTGTTATAATATAACCTTAGCCTCCAGTACCAATAGGGCTATGCAGTAACCATTTTAGGACTGAGGACCCAGGATACAGTTTCTTGTAATTGCTCAACTCTGTCACCATGCCTCCGTATAATCCACAGACAGTAGATTATAGAAGAAGGAGTAATTCAGGTTGTCTTCTGACTTCAGCCTGCTTTCTAGGGCAGCACTACAGACCTGGATGAAATATAGCTGATCACGCATGATATCCTGTAATCAATAAGATGCTTGGAAAGATTAGCTCTGCAACCTTGTTCAAAATATAGTGCAGGAACAATTAATTTAAAAAGACGCTATGAATTTGAAAGGGAATGAGGACAGTGTATGGGAGTTTGAAGGGAGGAAAGGGAAGGGAGAAATGATGTAATTACATTGTAATCTCAAAAATAAAAGGAGAAAAAAAAGATAGTGCTGTACTTCCTGTTCTGTAAGAACTCCTGGAACTGAATAGGACTAGGAGAAAAGATAGTTATTCCAACAGAAACTTTCCTTATTTATCACGTATTTTCTCAGTCTAGTGTGAACTAGGCTAGCCCGGCATAAGCAAGACTAATGTTTCTTTGTGTTTGGGTGGATGGCTATGAAGCAGAACAGAATGAGCCAGCACAAGAAGGGTTGGGGCTGGGATTAGGGTTAGGATTAGGGTTGAGGTTGGGGTTAAGGTTGGGGTTTGGGTTGGGGTTAGAGTTAGTGTTAAGGTTAGGATTTATGCTAGGGCTATTTGAACTGTTGTAGAGATGCACTTGGATCTCAGTCTGGAGACATTAATAGTGAATGCTTATAGCTATATCTAAAATCACTCAAATTCCCTCTACTTCTAACCTTTGCCATGTCCGTTCCCTTTAACTCCTCCCATCCTCCCTTAGTCCTCTCAAATTCATGATCTCTTTTTTTAGTTATTTTGTTAAGTGCACACACACACACACACACACACACACCCCTTGATGAGTTCCTTTAGCATTTTTGTATATATATGATGTCAGGACTGGCCACTTCCTATTTGATAACCATTTGGGAGTTCATCCCTGGAGAAGACTAACTCTCCCTGTCTCAGCAGTTGTTAAATGTCTATACTTCTTTGTGTGATGTGGACCCTTTGAGATTTCCCTCTTCCACAGAAGCATATCCATTAGTGTTGAATGATGTTTAGGTTTTTTAGGTACATAAGTTTAATATTCATATCACTAAGCACATGCTAGATGGTAATGTCAGAGATCTGAGACCAATTCAGAATAATTTGTAAACTCTTTTTCTTTTCTTTTCTTTTTTTTTCTTGACAACTAGGAATGGGGCTTAGTAGTAGAATGTTTGTTCACCTTACATAAAGCCTAAGTGAAAATTCAAACACAGATAAAAAGTTATATATTTAAAATATATAATATGAACATTTGGTATAGGTTAAAAAGTATTTTTAAATGCTATTGGTACTGACCTTTTATCTGTTTTATTTTTAAAAATATTTCATTTTAAGTTATGTGTGTGCATGTGTGCATGTATTTGTGTGTGGATGTGTGCACATGAGTACAGGTACCTGCAGAGGCCAGAAGAGGGCACAAGATGCTCTGGACCTTGATTTATAGGCTGTTATTACAGACATGGAGTTACAGGCATGATGTGGGCATTGGGAACAAACCTCAGATATCCTACAGAAGAAGTCTGCTCTCAGCTACCACATCTCTCCAGCCTTTGACCTGTTTATTAATTAAACCCCCAAATGCCAGTAAGTTTCCAATTGAAACTTTTTCAACTACCTAAAGAAGTGGTTCTCAACCTGTGGGACTGCATTATCAGATATCCTGCATATCAGATATTTACAGTACAATTCACAACAGTGACTAAATTATAGTTATAATGTAGCAATGAACATAATTTTGTGGTTGGGGACCACCACAGCATGAGGAACATTATTAAAGGGTTGTAGCATCAGGAAGGTTGAGAACCACTGATCCAAATCTTTCGCTTGTCACAGTCTCTCATCCTTGTGTTCTTTCCTTGAGATGTGCTTATACTTTTACATCAACAGTGTTGATCTCGCAGCACAATGATGATCTGCTCATAAGCTGAGACGCTGAATTTTTTTTCTTTCCAGATTATGTGAATTTGTGTATAAAGATCATGGGATTACCTTAGCAACAATTTAGTACTTTGATATTTCTCATGTTTTACTTAAACATGCTGTATGTCAAATACTCTACTAGATTTTTTTGAGGTACAAAAATGCTTTTAAATTTTTGAAATCGAAATTAACATGTATAATTCATAGAAGTTTCTAAGATAGAGGAAAAATTCAAGTAGGTCTACAGTAGTTTGTTTTGTTGTTTTGTTTGTTTACTTACAACCACTAAAATACACACACACACACACACACACACACATATATATATAATTACTATTGATAAAGTTATTTTTATAAATGAATGAAGTTTATAATGATTCTTTTTGGAAGGCCAATTTTATGTAACACATTTTTTTTTTAATTCATCATGGCTTCAGTAATTGCATCAATTCATTATGTATCAATGAATCAACTAGAACTCTGCACTCCCAAGGTATCAAAAAAAAAAAAAAAAAAAAGCAATGCATATCATTTCAGTTTGGATGTTGGACCAGAAAGTCCAATTTGATCAACGTGTGAGGAATACAATTTTAGACCAAATTTTACTCTATTTCCCTGAGATTTGTATTCTGCACTTATAATATCAAGAGAAAAAATTATTTTTACATCACAAAAACAACTGCATCAAAATACGGATGCCTTTTAGGTCCCTTAGCAACACTGTAAGTGTCACCATATCCCACTGTTTCTCAGAGCTTACTAGACTAGTGCTGTTATAACAAATTATTTAAAAGTCACTCAGTGAGAATGGCTTTGAACTATGGAGTAATGCCTCACAACCAGGACACTAGCTGAAAAATGCTGACGTGGTTATGGTCAGGAGCACTGTGGCCTCACTGATGCTGAACCCTTCCAGTTTCCTAGTCTCCACTTCTGCTTGCCTTGCCAGCTAACCTTTCACACACACTGGAAACAATGCTGCAAAGATAAGTAATGTATCAACGTCATGCATGAGACCAAGCCGAGCTGAGGCAGCAAGCTCTGGCTATCTATTAGCATTTCAGTTTGACTGTTTTCTAGAGAGAAAAAGGCTAGGCTGTTTACAAATGTTAACTATCTGCCAGAGCTTCATTTTTCTCTCTGGATGATGTGAGAGGACCTTATTTTACATTTTATTGTTCATTTTCTCTGCCTCTGATCCACTAACTTAAACTAAAGGCCGTGTGTGAAAGTGAAAGAAAACAAGACAAAAGCACATGGCCACCTGGCCATCTGAAGTGAAGGAGCATGGGGCGGGCTGACAGCATCCTGACTATCTGAAGTGAAGGACTATGGGATGTCTACAGATTCGGTGAGGTCTTGGGAAGTATGACCTTGGGAGCAAGAAGTGAATGAATTAATTAACTAACTAATTAATTAATTAATAGAAGCTAACATTAAACAAGAGTGGAGTTCAAGCACCACTTTTTATATTGCACTATCAAATATTTATCAATGTAAGTAGCAACAGGCATGTTAATGGAGAGTCAAGCTATGTGATCTTAGAATGATTATCTGTAAAAACTAAGAGTGCTGAGTCTAAATCAAACTTGATTAAAATCTTTTCTATACTTTTGACTTTGCTAAAAAGCTTTTTTTTTTTTTTGCTTAAAATGTATTACTAACTTGGAGTTCTAGCCTAAGACAGTCATCTGGGGTAAATAAATAAAGCACACATGCAGAATAATGGTTAGAGACACCACTCACTGGTGATTCTGTTTCACAGCTGTGAGAGGAATTTTCTAATACAAAACAAAGTTAATGGGATACATGGCTCCTGGTGGTGATGATAAGTCTGCTGAATGAACCAAGGGACAGGCTCTTAACCAAGTGTATTTTCCCAGTGTTCCCCCATCACTGATCAGTGATTGCTCACCCAGGTCCTGTATTCCTCTCCTGACTTTCCTCGCACCTTATCCGTGTCTTCCCGAGGTGACATTGCCCCATGTGTTACTGAATTCTCACTGTGTATGTGAGCAGAATGCCACAGAGTAGGGTGGCAGACTACAGATAGCTTCAAGGTCGGGAGTTCACTGAATTGAGAAGAGATGTCCACATTTATCACAGGTTTTGGTCATTGTTTTTCCTGACTTCGTGGAGGAGTGCTGCAAGCCTGTCTCTGTCACCCGGGACTCCTCTAACTGTTCCCTCTTGTTCTTATTATTGTGACCCTATGGCTCTGCTCACCCTGACAATGGTAGAGAGCGTTGCTATGAAGATCACCACTTTTCAGATTTAGGGGCTGGCCCAGTCACCAAATATATGGCTACCCAGCCCTGTCATGTACAGTTCTTACGTTATCTTACATTAAATCATGGGATACATTTAATGATTTGGTAGATATGCACCTTGCATAAAGACCCCACCAGAGTGGTGAACATGTATATCAGTCTCCCTTAGCTCAGTGCTGACAGCCTCTGCCTCCAGTACTGCTACGAGGAAGCCAAGTATGTGATGCACTGGCCTCTACCTCCTCTTTCCATTCTCTACCAAGTTCTCTCACCTTTCTCTAAGCCTCAACTTGGCTTTGTGCTTCTATGTACCCTTTAGCTTTGTCCTTCCTGTTTACACAGTTCTGAACTTTTTTTAAAAAATGATTTTTCTTCCCATTTTTGTTTTTACACTGGACTTTACTAAGTCCCTCAGACTAGCTTGCATGCCTAACCCCCCAGAGCTTGGTTGGCAGGTGTGTGTCAGTGTGTCCCTTTTTCTAAGACTATCCCAGTTGCTACTGTCTCTCATGTTCCCTGCGAGGTAGTGGCTCATTCCTTTATAAAGTTGGCCCTTCACAAAGAGGGCGTATCTTTGGAGTTAACCATCTCTGGAACAAATATTTTTAAAGAATCACATCTGTCCAGAATGTGTGCAGACCTTGACTGTAATTGCCACAATAGATAGTAACTGTTTCAGTAGTGTTGATTTTACAGTGACTATTATAAGTAATCTAGAGATGGTTAAAAAGCACATAGGAAGGTGTGGACAGACTATACTCAAACACAAAATAATTTTACATAAGTGGCTAAATATCCACAGGGGCCCCTGGAGTCAGCTCTCAGCACCTGACATAGTCTTCTGGGTGCTGCCATTTCACAATCACACTGGTCTGGGTTCTTTCTGCTCACAGAGGTATTGGCAAGCCAAAGTCTGTGATGTTTCTGTGACCGATGAATCCCTGGCTTTTTATTCAATGGGATGTCCACAGCATGAATGAGAACATGCCTAGCATTTTCCCCTCAGAAAGATGTCTAACAGGATCTGAAGTGATCTGGGTTTCATGAGTGAAAATTGCCTAGAAAATGGACCATGACTTAGTGAAGAATCTGTCCAAATAAACTTCTGTGCAGGTGTCTGAGAGATTATAAACACGCTGTGATTGGCAGCTCATCACACGTGCATGCTTTTGTTGACTGCACTCAATCATTTCCAGTCACACACAGCTATGAATCATGGTGCCTGCTATAGTGTTGTATTTCCTCTCTTCTAGAATCATATCTTGTCTTATATTGCTTCTGAAAATTCAGTGAAAATAAACCTTTAGGAATAAACTAAAAATAAAGACATGTGTCCATATTTCAAAACTGTCGGATATTATTTACAAAATGTATTTATCCCAGTAATACTGCCAGTTAGTTGCTAAATTAGGCCACAAAGGAATTAAAAACATTTGAAAACTCTGAACTATCTGGACATGTACAGTTTCTAAAAGCAAAATAATTCGTATTAGCCAAAGCTCCTTGCTAACTTTTTACCATGTGAACAGAAGGGCTTTGCATTAGAGCATTCCCACACCTCCATGACCACTTGACTATCCTAGATTGGAAGGCAAGGTGGTGTGTATCCTAAATTGCTGGTGATGGAATGGACTTGGAGACTATTTGAGGGAATTCTGGAATTTTTTTTTCTACCCTTTAAAATTACTGAAACATCACTTTCTTTTTCTGTATAATCATAGACTTGAATGTTATGTTAAATGGCTCTTTCAAGAACATATACTAATCTTATTTAAGTAAAGTATCAAAATATTAATGTTTTTTGCATTAATTTACTATGTATATACTGTGGTTTGAATATGAAATGCCCCCTACAGGTTCATGTGTCTGAACACTTAGTTCCCAGGCTTTGAGGTCCTGACAGAAGTGGATCACTGAGTTGGGTCTTGTTTTATTTAGCCCAGACTGGTTCCAGACTGTGGATTCAATGTGTCCAGTCACATTTCACTTCTACCTCCATACCTTGTTCTCCAGGACAAGCCCTGACTCTTCTGACTGTGAGACAGAGTAAATCTACCCTTAAGTTTCTTTTTATCCCTTTGTGGTCACAGCCACATAAACAGTAACAAGTCCATAGTACAAAAGTAATCATTATAAAAGACAAAGAATGAAACTTTTTAAGGAAACTTCCAGGTCCATAAGTGTTGTTTTTCAGTTTCCCCCATTTTGTCCATGAGGTGTTACACTGGGTGTCACTAAAATCAAGTAAAAGGACACTTGGGCTTCTCCTTTCAGTAGATGTTCACCTATGGGTGTTTTGAAAACTTGTACAAAGTCTTCAGCGTCATCAGTGTTGTGCTGATGACCCATTAAGACTTGTGAAATTCTTCTCTGTAGGATGGATAAAAATCCCAGCTTTGAGAAAGCAAATTTCCTTTTAACTCCTGCATCTTTCTGGCATTCATTGCTAACCAGGACCAGCACAACTGTCTGTTCTCACAGTCAGCACTCTGACACTTAAACAGGTGCTAAACAGCCTAGGATATATGCTTTCTCTGAAGTTAGGATAGCCATATAGATTGTATTGCAGGAAGGTCTAATTTCCTCTGCTACCTGAGCATTATAAGATATAAAAATAGGGCACTTTCAAAGGGAAAGTTGACATGATAGGCAAACGATGGAACTACTCCACCAAGCTTTAATGAACAAATATATCTATAGAGTGTGGGTGAGCACCTATGTAGTGCCATTTTTTTTCAAACATTAACTCTGTAATGAATCAAGTGTTTCATAATACATTTCACAGATAACCCTCAGTTGCTATCAGTCCAGGAAATTATAATTAGTTAATGTTAGCAATATAATTATCATAGTTGGAAAAAAGAATAGCATACTGTTATGCTAATGTAGTTGTTAATATTGTAAATGTAAAAAGTTTGTGTGGATAACTTTGATGATTAACTATTATTGTAATTTTTACTTTTGCCGTGGAGTTACATCATCTTACTGCATTGTGCTTACTACCTAGAGCCTAGAATCCACAGGTATAGCCTTCCCATATGTCTCCATCTGTCTAGTGTGAGCCTGAGCCTGAGGCTTGTCCACTGGTTGCACCAGAACCTTGACTTTCACATTTCTCACTGGCTGCACTGCACCACCTTTCAGGAAGTCCAGCATTTTCATTTATTAATGTCTACTGTTCTTATTATTTAAATGACTTAAATAATCACAGTGCATTTCCAATACTGTCGGAAAATTACAGAATGTCTTTCAAATTAATAACTGACCACAGGAAGTGCTTTGTAGTTGTAGATGCCCTGGTAGATAATAAATGAGAAAAAGTGTTCAGACAGAGACAATAATTAGTAACCTGTAAATCCTGATGTTGAAAAGTCTCTCTGACACCTGAGACAATTGTGACGGTCTTGCCTAAGATACATGCCATCTTTGTTAGCCTTATCTGAATTAAGCATGTCTCTCACCTTTGTGGTCCTGTTGGAGTGTGACATGGTGTAGATGAGACCTAAAAGTGTACATTCTTTTATCTGAGTACTTTTACTCTTTAAAAGAGACAATAAGTCAATGTTAATCATGGTGACACTTTGTCGTATATACAGATTTATCTAGTTTAATTTTTAACTATGCTCTTTAAACAATTGTTGCTACCTTAAAAACATGTGATAGAGACACTTGCATATCACATTTATTGCAGTACCTGCATGACTTAGTCAGGGTTTCTATTCCTGCACAACATCATGACCAAGAAGCAAGTTGGGGAGGAAAGGGTTTATTCGGCTTACATTTCCATACTGCTGTTGATCACCAAAGGATGCAGGACTGGAATTCAAGCAAGTCAGAAATCAGGAGCTGATGCAGAAGCCATGGAGGGATGTTCTTTACTGGCTTGCTCAGCCTGCTCTCTTATAGAACCCAAGACTACCAGCCCAAAGATGGTCCCACCCACAAGGGGACCTCCCCCCTTGATCACTAATTGAGAAAATGCCTTACAGCTGGATCTCAAGGAGGCATTTCCCCAACTGAAGCTCCTTTCTCTGTGATAACTCCAGCTGTGTCAAGTTGACACAAAACTAGCCAGTACACTGCAATTCACAACCATAAGGATAGAATTAGTCTAATTAGGCTAGGCATCTGTCAATACTACGTGCATGCCCTCGGAGGCTCATGGAACACTGCAGAAGAGACAGCAAACAGGATGTGGGGACAAAAGGGGAGGCAGACTGGGAAAGTCATCTGGTAAGCTATAGATGCCAGTGGTGGGTCTGCATGTGGATGTACTCATCAGCCATCAGACTCTGAGAGGAGAGAGTCAGGGTGCTGTACTATTCCCTTATAGACTAACTGCTGTTAGTAGATTCAGGGAGAGAGAGAAAGAGGGGGAGGGAGAGAGGGAGTGAGGGAGAGAGAGAGAGAGAGAGAGAGAGAGAGAGAGAGATTATCTGCTGGCCAATGGACAGTTTTAAGCCAATGGTCACACTAATGACCCTGGGAAAAGTAAATAGTTGATAACAAATGAAAACTCATGAATCTGGAGAAAAAGAGAAGTAGGTATTAGGTATGGGGGGGAGTTGATATGGTAAGGTGGAGGCAGGAGAGGTTTAAAGAAGAGATTAACCAGAAAACACTGTTTAAATGTGTGAAATTATCAGAAAAAAGGCACTACAAAAGGAAGAAAGAAAATGTGGTGTGTATGTGTGTCTAGGTGAGCAACCAAGTTTAATTCAGCCACAGAGAATAATGAATTTATACCATTTACAACCTAAGATCATCATGGTGACTGATGTAGGCCAGCCTTTGAAAGAAAAATGTGTTTTCTCTCATTTGTGGATCTTAGATTTATAGATGAGGCTACACACACACACACACACACACACACACACACACACACACACAGTCAAAGAGACCAGGTGAAGGGAGGAGAGGAATAGGATGTGTAGAGGGAGGAAGGAAGGAAGGGGAGGAGGGAACCCAGCTAGTCCGAGTGCACGTCACATGTGAAAGAGATTGTCTGTACAAAACTGAGCCCCGTTCGTAATGACACATGCCTGTAGAAGCAGAGACAGAGTGGAGCACAGTTAACCTGTGTTTCTCCTCAAGGATCTGAGTTACGATTAGAAGTACCCAGAAACTGACAGCTTTTCAAAAACAAGAAAAATATTAACAATGAGAAAAGAATAAAGTTTTCCTCGCATGCATTCTAGAAGATGTTCTAGAACCTTTGGAGAATATTCTACATTTTTTTTTTTTTTTTGGAAACTAGTTGATGATATGAAAATGGGAAAATAATAATTTACTCCAAGGCAAATTCTTGCTAAAGATATGGGAATTCTATCACAGAACCGATGACTTAAGAGATTTCTATTTTGGCTGCTGAGCATGGCCTCCCTTCCCACCAAGGTGTTAGTGCCAAGCTCTTCTCCTTTTAGGGACCACACTGGTTGTTTACTGAGTCTTGAGTATTTATTCACATGCAGATGCTTAACTGACTTCACAGGGACACTGGAGGGGGCCTTCTGAGACTTCTAGTCCCTAGGTGCTGGTCTTCTCCTCTTCAATATCATCTGTGAACTTGCCTGCCTTGTTCCCCAAATCCCTATTCTACTCCCCAGAGCTACACAGAAACCTCACTTGGACCGCAACCTAGAAATTATGCTCTAGATAGCAATGTGGAATTATTGTGTGTTTCTGAAGCATGCTCCTTGGTGTGTAAATGTGCACTCTATACCCAGCTTTTCTGTGTCACATACTTGATTTCAAATTTTCAGTTCTTCAAGGAAGGAGAGAAAAGAGGTTCTCTTTTATTTCTCCACTCATTTATTTCTTTACAATCCCACCACAGCTCCCCTCTCCTCCCAGTCCCCCTTCACAAAGCCCTCTGCCTTTCCCCACCTACTCTTCTACTCTGAGGAGGGGAGGCACCCTCTGTGTACCAGCTCACCATGGCACATCGTTCACCGAGGGACTAGGCACATTTTCTCCCACTGAGTCCAGACAAGGCAGCCCATAGGCAGGCAAAAGAATCAGGATAATACTCTACTCCACTTGCTGGGTAACTCACACAAAACCCAAGTTGCACATATTGTAGGGTGTGCGGGGTCTGGGTTCAGCCCGTATATGCTCCTTGGTTGGTAGTTCACTCTTGGGAGCCCTCAAGGGTCCAGGTTAGTTTACTTGTTGGTGTCCTTGTGTAGTCCCTATCCCCTCCAGGTTCTTTAATCCTTCCCCCAATTATTCCACAGGATGATCTGAGCTCCGTCTAATGTTTGCTGTGGGTCTCTGCATTTGTTTCCATTGGATGCTTGGTGGAATCTGTCAGAGGAAATCATGCTAGGCTCCTGTCAGAGACCAGGTTGAGAAAGCCCAGGCATCTTACACCCAGGGCATCCCGCAGCCCAGGTGTTTTCACAGTATGCAGCTAAGAGCCACATAGTTCTTTGTCAAGAGCCCTTCCCCCTCTCCCTCTGCAAGGCCACTCCTGGGAACCAGCAAGACCTAAACAGACATCAAGGACTGAGGGAGTCTTCTCACATTCCAGAGCTGCCCAGAGCTGTCACCTTGAACTGTCAGGAGGATCCGACCCGAGATAGGACTCTTAGATAAGCCGCCCTATGTCCCATGGCAGTGGCGCCAAGGACCCTAGATGAATCACTAAATATATTAGACTTGCAAATAACTCTTCCCAATTATTTCTCTCACTGTATACCTTTGATCACCCCTCTCCAAATTGTATATAACCTGAGCATCTCCCCTTAGTAAAAGAGACTATGACAAACATGCATGGTCTTCGTCTCTTTCTTTATCCCCATTTCTCTCTAGGTTTGTGATCCCCCTCAAGGACCATGAAATAAAGTGTCCCACGGGCTGGGGCAGGCTCCTGTCTGCAAATATAACAGAATATCATTAATAGTGTCAGGGATTGATTCTTTCCTGTGGTATTAGTCTCAAGTTGGGTCAGTCATTGGTATGCCATTGTTGGCTAAAACCATACAATGGGGGAAAAGCATCTTTAACAAATAGTGCTGGTATAACTGGATACCTGGAAGTAGAAGAATGTAAATAGATCCATAGTTATCATACTGCACAAAACTCAAGTCCAAGAGGATTAATGACTTCAACATAAAACAAGATACACTAAATCTAATAAAAGAGAAAGTGGAGAGTAGCGTTGAATACACTCGTACAGGAGACAACTTCCTTAAGAGATCACCAATAGCTCAGGCACTAAGATCAACAATTGATAATTGGTACTTCATGGAACTGAAAAGCTTCTGTAAGCCAGAGGAAACCATCAAAGGATGGGAGAAAACAGCAGCCTACAGAATGTTAAAAGATCATCAATCCTTCATCCAGCACAAAGGCTGAAATCCAAAATATATAAAGAACTCAAGAAGTTAGACATCAACAAACCAAACAACCCAACTTTAAAAGGGCGTACAAAAGTAAGCAGAGAATTCTTAACAAAGGACTCTCTAATGGATGATAAACACCAAGAAAAGTTCAATGTCCTTAGTCTCCAGGGAAATGCAGATCAAAACAATTCTGAGATTTCACCTTATACCCATCAGAATCTCTAAGATCAAAAACTCAAGTGACAGCACCTGCTGGGGAGGATGTGTTGCAGGGAAAACAGGTTCTCTTTATCTCTGCCAGAATAATTTATTTGTCACAGGGTGGTGGTGGCATATGCCTTTAATCCCAGTACTTGGGAGGCAGAGTCAGGCAGAGCTCTGTGAGTCTGAGGGCAGCCTAGTCTACAGAGTGAATTTTAGAACAGAGCGACATAGTGAGATCCTGTTCCCCCAAAACCAAACCAAACCAAACAACAACAACAAAAGCACCTTAGATGCTACACAGCTTTAATCAGTACCATTTCTATTATGTATTTAACATTAACATTAACATCTTCCACTCCTAGCTGTCCTCTCTTTAGTGTATGTGTGGGTATGGGTACACATGTACTGCGTGTCTATGCATGTGGAGGTCAGAGGACAATCTCCAGTGACATATTTCAAGAGCCAACGATTTTCACTTTGAGATAGGATCTCTCACTCTAACTTGGAATTCAGTGAGGTTGGGCTGGATGCCTAGAAAGCCCTGGGGCTTATTTGTTTATTCCTACTCAGTACTCTGATTACCAGTGCATGCTTCCGTGGATGGGAGTAATGCACAGCACAACCCTTAGTTGAAAAGCTATAGGCAGTTAGTTGTAGGCATAATGTTATTATACACTACATAAAGATTATCTTTGTATTATTCAAATGTTGATTTCATATCTGATTGCAATCCTTATTCTGAAAATCTCCTGTTTCAATGTTGTGTAAACATTACTCTCCAATTTTTCCCTGATTGGTGAATAAAGAAACTGATCAGAGGATGCCTGAGCAGAGAAGAACATAAGGATGCCTTCCTCCCAGAGAGGGAAGACAGAGGGAGAAAGAGGAAGTGCCACAAGGAGAGGGCCCAGAAGACAACATAAGAAAAAAACTGGATCAGAGAAAGCCACAAAATGCAAGTATCTCAGGAATTTTGACTGGAAGGCAGCCAGATTAGTTTAGAGTATTAAAATGGATAATACAGCTCAGTTGCTGTTCCTTAAAGCTGTGAAACACATACAGTAGGCCTGCCTCAGTTATTTGGGAGCTAACTGGGTTAGGAGAAAACGTTTATAAATCTGCACTAACAATCAGTAACTGCTAAGAGAAGAGAAGCAGTCTTCCCAGGGATAAGCTCCCCAATTGGTTGTCTAATACCAGGTGATCAGCGCCAACACATTTACAAAGGAGCAACACTAGATGGACTCTGCAGATTGCAATTCTATTCTCTCTCTCTCTCTCTCTCTCTCTCTCTCTCTCTCTCTCTCTCTCATTCTCTCTCTCTCTCTCTCTCTCTCTCTCTCTCTTTCTCTCTCTCTCTGTAACAATAATAAAGGAAAAGGGCTTGGAGGTGATATAGGAGGAGTTGGAGAATAGAAGAAATGGTGGCTGAAAATCATTGATATATATATATATATATATATATATATATATATATATATATATTAAAAAGAACATGGATTCTGGTGGTCAAATTTATGTCATTATCTCCCCAGACCCTGTCTTAAGTTTTGAAAACATTATATGTTTTCAAATACCATGTGATATGATACTAGGTTTTTAGACTCTACATATAGAGACAATTCTTTGAATTGCAAACAGTAGCCTAACTCTAATGACTCATTATTGTAAAGTGACTTCTATAATGTAAAACTTTTGTGATATAAAATTGAATATTTTTATTACTTAAACATTTTTTTACATTTTTATTAGATATTTCTTTTATTACATTTCAAATGTTATCGCCTTTCCTGGTTTCCCCTCTAAAATGCCCCTATTCCCTCCCCTCTCCCCCTGCTCACCAACCCACCCACTCTAGCTTCCTGGCCCTGGCATTCTCCTACACTGGGGCATAGCATCTTCACAGAACCAAGGGCTTCTCCCATTGATGACCAACTAGGCCATCCTCTGCTACATATGCAGCTGGAGCCATGAGTCCCATCATGTGTACTCTTTGGTTGGTGGTTTAGCCCCTGGGAGCTCGGGGGGGAGGTCTGGTTGGTTTATATTGTTGTTCCTCCTATGGGGCTGCAAGCTCCTAGATCCTGCGGTCCTTTTTCTAGCTCCTTCATTGGGGACCCTGTGCTCAGTCCAATGGTTGGCTGAGAGCATCCATCTCTGTATTTGTCAGGCACTGGTAGACCTCTCAGGAGAGAGCTTTATCAGGCTCCTGTCAGCAAGCTCTTGTTGGCATCCACAATAGTATCTGGGTTTTGTGGTTGTATACGGGATGGATCCCCATGGGGCAGTCTCTGGATGGTCATTCCTTCAGTCTCTGCTCCACACTTTGTCTCTGTAACTCCTTCCATGGGTATTTTGTTCCCTCTGTTAAGAAGGATTGAAGTATCCATTCTTTGGTCTTCCTTCTTGAGTTGCATGTGGTTTGTGAATTGTATATTGGGTATTCCAAGCTTCTAGGCTAATGTCCACTTATCAGTGAGTGCACACTTAAATTTTATACCTATACCTAGCAGCATTTTAGAATTTTTCCTATCCATTTTGTAAATATTTTTGAACTTTGTTCTTATTTTATAAACCTTTATTAGCCTTTAAATAAAATGCATTATGAACAAATCAAGTGTTATTGGGTCATCTGGGTTTAAAATATACTGCAAAAATACTAAAAAAAAAAATCATAGTCGTTAAATCAATATAGCACTGTCAGAAAAACAGGTATAAAGAACAAGACAACAGAAGAAAGTAAAAGAAGTGAAACCCCGTGCACAAGGCTACTCAGTTTTTGAAAAAGGAGCTTACAGCACTGAAGAAAGGACAATTATTTTTTGCAATAATTATTTGAACAAAATTCAGAAATCACAGGAAACACTGCTCAGGAGACACATGGGATCACATCAGAACAAAGAGCATTTATAGACCAAAGGGGCAATGGGTGCCCTGCCGCTGACATACTGCTGCTCACCCCGTGGTCCAGATGCCCTTCTGAGGGTTGCATATCAGATATCCCGCATATTAAATATTTATATTGCGAGTAAATACAGCAACAGAATTATAGTTATGAAGTAGCAATGAGAATAATTTCATGGGTGAGGGTCACCACAACATGAGGAACTATATTAAAGGTTAGCAGCTTTGGGAAGACTGAGAACCAGGACTCTGAGTAAGCCAAGGGCCCGTCTCTTCTCTAGTGGTCCTCTACTTTTAAAACGTCACAACATGTATAAGAGAGTTTCTCTTAAATTAATCTAGATTGCTCAAGATAGATTTTGCATACACATTAAGATTTAGTGTGCTGCTCTATCTTATTAATATTCAAAAATAAAAATGTTCAGAACATAAGCTTTGTAAGATGTGTGTGGTAAGAATTTAAACTACATGTGCATAAGTTAAAGGCTTTGAGCTTAACATAAATCTTTTTGCATTAATAGACTAGGTTTAAATACATGGCTCACAGAAATATTCAAAGTGAAATGTAAATCATCCAGTGCCTAAAATAGAACATGGGTACAGGCATCAGAAAAATGTGTTATTAATACTACCGGAATGGGAAGTTTTCTCTTGCTTCCAATTTTTCCTTTGGAAGTTTCAAAGTGTTGCGGTATCCATTAAGTAATTGATTCTAACTATAGCTAGAATTTCCAGAGCCTCTCCTGTAAAGATTTAACCATGCCTTGCCATGAGAAGTCCATACATAGAGGCCCCAGGAACATCTGGGGTGAACTCAATGAGAAGCATCTTGTATGAGGGAAGTGGGACACACATGAGCTTCCTGAACTCCAGGAAATGGCCACCTACCACACACATTAGCTTGAAGCCTTCCTCTCACATCCACAGGAAGCCCAGTTCTTGGGAAACTGATAAGCCTCTGTTAGCTGTGGGCATCAGCAAAGTGAACAGGCTTGAAAGGGGATTCTCTGCCTCAAAGATACAGAAGATTCTATGAAGTGTTGGGGAGGGACGCCAGTGGCTTCAGTGATGCAGTTGGTCTTGCTGTAGAGTTTTCTGCTGTAGAGAGTCAGCAACTCCATCATACCTTGGAGTCGGGGAAGAGGGTCCCTTCACTCTTCACAGAAACCTCTACAGAGCCTACCCTCACCCAGACAGCACAGCAACTACAGGAAGCTAGTTCCAATGACCATTTTAAATCATGGAAGGAGAAGGTATATGCATGCGAAAATGTGTAGATAAATAAGTAATCATTGGGTTCAAATAGAAAAGCCAGCTGACTAGGATACATGGCATATCTTGTCTATATAAGTCACGATGTCAGTATCTGCAGTTGCTTCCTTTGATGGGCTTTCAAAGTTCGTTTTCAATGCTTTGAGGGGTATTAGCATCATGGAATCTAAATACAAGGACTGGAATGGTCTCTGGAGCTCAGCAGTGAAGCAGTGATTTACCTATGGATTCTGGTGACATGGTGACGTCCCTTTGATAATGGGATTGTTGTATGGCAGGTGCTGCAGAGCATCCACCCATCTTCAGTAAAACTTGACTGAGGATGATCTGAGCTTTGTCGTGAAAACACCTTTTTAACAGAAAAATCCAGAAAAGACGATGCTGACTCAGTTGCACACAAAATGATTATTTGGAGGTTAAAAAATATCTGCAGTTTGATAGAATTGTTTTATGTAGAAAATAATCTTGTTTTTGTTTTTGTTGTTGTTGTTGTTGTTATGAAAAACTACACAGACAACCTGAACTTTCACTAGGAATATTCAGTATGCAAACAGAAAGTCTCTTATGCATCCATTAAGTTTAGTTTGGAGGGAGATTTGATGGACTTCCTTAAACTCAGAACATGCTACATAATATTTTCAAACTAAGCAAGTCTTATTTAGTTGTCCATACTGAGTGAATGAATGAATGAATGAATGAGATGATTGATGATGTCACACACTTCTTTGTTTTACACTCAAACATAGGTACTTTACTTTCTTACACCCAACAGCAATGTTTGTCATATTACATTTTGTGGATGAGTAAAAGTATGTGTTAGTGTTGAACATACCTGCTCTGCTCCTGATTTCTCACCTAAAATTCCAAGGTGCAGTGGTTTGAATAAGAATGACCTCATAAATTCAAATCCTCACCAAGTAGCATTGTTTGCCAGGGCGGGGAGGCAGGAATGGGTGGGTAGTGGGGAGGCACCCTCATAGAAGCCTAGAAGCCGGGGTAGGGAGAATCAGATAGGGGTTTCAGGAGGGGAAACTGGGAAAAGAGATAACTTTTTGAAATGTAAATAAATAAAAATATTCAATAAAATATATACTTTTTTTTTAAAGGGAAAGTTAGGAGGTATAGCATTGTCACAGTAAATGTGACCTTGTTGGAGGAAATATGGGGGTGGCCTTTGAGGTTTCAAAAACCCAGGCCAGGCCCAGGAACTATGTATTTCAACTGCCTGGAGATCTGGATGTAGAACTCTCAGGTCCTTCTTCAGTACTGTGTCTGTCTCCATGCTACCATGCTTCCCACCATGCTTATGGTGCAATAAACCTCTGAAACTATAAGCATTCATATTTCCATTTATAAAGGTAGCCATGGCCATGGCGTCTCTGCGCAGCAGCAGAATACTAAGAAAGGTGGCACTCCCTGTGGAATAAAACACTTACTAAGACACAAGGCTTTCCCTGCACTTACACACCAACAGCCTTCTTTACATTTCAGCTCCTGCTGCTAAAATTCTAATGAAAGCCGCATGCTAATACCCAGTCACCTACCCTATATTTTGTTTCAGTATTGCATTCATTTCTCATCACAGACTAAATGAAGTTACAGAGATAAATGAACTGCGTTTCCCCAAAGAAACATTACTGTTTTAACGAAAAAGAGTTTTATTGTGTATCTCCAGGTCATTTATATTATGACCTAAATCGATTTAACCATTAAGTGTTGTCTGAATTATGACTTTGTCTGTGCTTATCTCCAATCTGTTCAAAGTCTGAGGGACATTAAGAGGAATGCTGCCTCGTGCCAGGCAGTAATTTTAGCCCTGACAAAGGTATTCTGGAATCATTTATTTGCAAACAATTTCCCTGCTCTAAAACAAGCTTAGCACAAAAGCTCTCACCTTATAGATGCATTTTCCAAAATTCAAGAGAAGTAGGTTTCAAACTAAAATAAATGATTGTATAATAAGAAACATAGATCCATATAATCTAAGATTTAAAGTAGTATTATAATTTAATTTTCATAAAGCATCTTTTCATACATGTTTCTGTTAAACATGCACAGCTTTACAGCATAACTCACGAGCCAAATGGGAGACACATACAGAATTTGTGAATGGTCACAGTGCGGAGAATTGTAATTTATGGGAAGTACTCTGTGATTATCTGTTTTGATTATTGTGAAAGCAACCTGGAAGGAAAGGCAGGAATAGAAATTAAGTAGACCCTGTTTTACAGAGAATGTGTGCCTGTATGTGGGTCTGATGGTTAACAGATCCTAAGAGCAAGTGTGTCTTGTAGCATCATTCACAGGAAGGCCATATTCCCTCATATACGTTGTGTTGTGAATTGAATATTGTCCCCCCCCATTATTCTGTACTGTGGCCACGAGAAGAGGCTGCAGTGTACACAGTTAAGTTAATCATAAGGGCTTTGACCTAACTATAGAACAGTCTACCTATGGGGTCACAAAGCTATGAGGACTACTGCTGGGAGTGTTGGAAACCATGGGAGAGAAGGCCTCATCAGAAGTAGACACAGACCCATTCCCCTGATGTCCCCCTGAAGACTCTTGGTTTTGGTTCTTCACTCTCAGGATAATTCCTGGCCACTATTATGTCTAGCTCTGCCTGTGACCTATGATGCTCTGTCCCAGGTCAGGTACAGACACAAGAGAGCATACTGACCATGGATGGATCAAGAGACCTGAAACCATGAATTGAACACTTCCTCCTTTCAGTTTCCCTCTCAGGTAGATTGTCCCCATGGCACAAAGCTGTTACTCAGTTTTCATCATTAACAGAAGTCATAAGGCAGCTTCCTGTGAGCCTCGCTCTCCTTCCTGGCATTGTTGCCTCTCGACCCGTGTATTTCTCATGGTATCAGTGCATCAGTGACTGCACAATGGCAGGAGCTATTAAGCAAATCATGCAACTTAAAATGAATAAGACATGTTACATAAGTAGAAGAATAACTGACTGGGAACACTATTGCTATTTTCACCTAAAATACAGCTGGTAGCGTTTTCTGTCATTGGCACATACGTTTCTTTGATACTAAGGATGTATATAAAGATAAAAGAGAATAATATTCTCTGTTTGTGAAATACCTAATTTTCTTCCTAATTAATGGTGCATAAATAAATTATGAAAAATATATACTACTAGTTAAGTCTTACCATTTTTAATCTTTCAAACATTTAATATTTAAGTTATGTTTTATGAATTTTTGTGTGGGGAATGATCCTGTTATTGTATTGCTCATAGAGGTCAAAAGAGAACATCAGAACCTTGGAGATGGAGTCTCATGAGGTTGTGGGCTACTGGACACTGGATGCTGGGAAACAAACTTAAGACCTCTAAAGAGCTGTATGCTTTCTTAAACATTGAACCATCTCCCTGGCTCCCAAGTTCTATCATGTTTTATTGAAGGTTAAATTTAGATGCTAAATTACATACTAATTAAGAAAATAAACCATGATAGAAAGGAACATTACAGCATTACCACACCTGCTAATTAGCAAGTTAGTTCCAAATAATGTAGCTTAGATTTATACAACCTTTTAAAATCATTTAAACACTAGTATTATCCTTACCACTAAGGGAAAATTGATGGTATTATAATTCAAATCATTAGCAAATATTTTTTTTAGATTTGATGTTACTTAAAATATTAGTGTAGGCTCATCTCTGCCATGTTAAGGCAACAATTCAGCTTTCTACTCATTGACATAGTTTTGGATTAATGAAATAGTGGTATTGATTGTGGTTTTATATTTCCTATTATGCATGTGTATTCATGCATGTGTCCCTCTCCCATGACAGCACACACAGGAGTAGAATTGCTGACATCATCCAAATCAACTAAAAGGGTTGGAAGTCTACAAATGTCCTAGAGAGATGCACAGTTAAGAGTTAAGTGAGCTGTGAGACTAACAAGGTGTCTTCTTTGCAGGCAGAAGCCATGCGAAAAGAACTGACCTACTTAGTACTGGATATCCCACCCTCTGGCTCCATGTGTGCACTTGATTTTGTGTGTGTGCATTTTTGCAGGGAGAGGTCAGTTTCGTGCTATTGTTCTGAAGTAATCTATTCTCCTTCATGAACCAAGTTGATTATCTGATTCCCTCAGAGCATTGTGAACATTGGCGCACTTCAGCGTGTTGAACCTGGAGAGGCCACAGACTCAATGCTGCAAGGCATTTTAGAAATGTCAAAGCTTGTCAAAAGCTTGGACTTGCTTAAAATTAAAAAGTGTTTAGACTGGAAGGGAATATCGGCTATGCCATTATTTTACTGTCTTGATTTCCAGAATTTTGCTACTGTACAGTTACTTTACCATGCATTTTGTTGGTTAACTGTCATATTGATGTACCTAAATTTACCACTTTTACTAACAAAGAAGGGATTCACATTGACTTTGAACTGAGTTTTATTATAATACATTTTCCTCTGTATAAAATAAATAAATAAATAAATATATATATAATTATATGTGTATATATATATAAAATGTGTGTGTATTTGTGTGTGTGTATATGCATAGTTAAACTTTAGAACTACCTTGCCGAGAGAGAGAGAGAGAGAGAGAGAGAGAGAGAGAGAGAGAGAGAGAGAGAGAGAGGTGTGGGGGTGGGGGAGTGTATGTGTGTGTGTGTCTGGGCATGTGTACATGGAAGAGACTCCCATATGTGTGCATGGAAAGTTGGAAAATGGGTGTCTTCCATTGTTCTCTGTCTTATTCTCTTCATAACATGATCTTTCAATGAATGTAGAGCTCTCCATTTTGACTAGGCTATCTGACCAGCATGCCCCAGGCTTCCATTTCTGCCTCTCAATGGTGGCAACCATCTCCATGCCTGGCTTTATATGGGGATTCAAACTCAGGCCCAATACTTGCTCAGGACACCTGCTAATTTCTTTCTAAATATTTTTTTAAATCTTAATTAAAATATATTTACATCCTCTTCCCCCTTTTAAAATTTCTTCCATGTCCTCCCATGTTCTGTCCCTACCGTCCCTCCAATGTCCCTCTTTATTCCCTCTCAAGCTCATGAATTCTTTTTCTTATTATTGTTACATACACATGAATCCTGATAAAAATACCTTGCAGATAAAAATCTCCAAATAATTCTCAGGTATAAATATAATCAAGACACATAAAAAACCACAAACCCAATATATTAGCTCAACTTTTAGTCAAGGCAACCCTAAAGTTTAATTAAACCACAAGCTAAAAAAAAAAAGGACATAACTCTATATTACCAAATAATCAGAATAGTATATCTTAATTTCTGTAAAACACCTTCCATATGTGAGTTTCTCAAGCAAACCATTGGAAAGGTGACTGTGGCATCCAGTGGAAGGGGAGCAAACCTATGGGTTTGTCAGTTGCCCTGCCAAGAACCACGGTGGGGGGGGGTAGCTTCTGAAGAAAAGATGTGGGAAGGAAGAGGTAGAATGTAAGATAATGAAAGAGAGAAGACAGAGGCCTGAGAGTGGTGAGCGTGTGTGGGAATGTGCTTTGGATTTCAGTCATTTGCGTGGTGTGGTGATGAGTACTCTTTGTGATGGATGCCTTACTGAACACAGCTAATCCTCATGAAGGCCTGGTGAGGGATGGTGGTAATGAGTTCACCACCCTCTCCCTGCTGACTCGCAGCTCCTCAGTAGACCCAAGCATGTCTCAGCAGTAGGGACACTTTACATACTAGGTTTCAGCCATGCCAATCAATTACGTCTATCTTCCGAACCTTCTGCAGAAAAGAATCTTTCAGTACTGTTTTTCCTAGGAGATTGTGTGTCCCTTGTTCTCTGGTTGCTTCTTTGGGACAATTTTATGTCAATGTTCCTACAGGTTGTTTTCATTGTGTTTGATGGAGTTTCAAGAAACTTTTCGTACAGGCTGATAGAGTGCATCATCATGATATTGACTTCCTCTTGTCATCCATTCTTTATCCTCACAATTAAATAATATGTAAAGACATTTTTAAAATCTGTCTTAGCCATTTTCAAACATGTCTCATACATTTCCATGATTATTAGCTCTCATTCCCTTACATTTCCTTAACTTCCACATCAACCATTTGACTTCCGTTAGCCTTATTTGTTCCAACACCCATCCATTGCATTAAAACTTTCAAATATTACATTTTTCTGCCTTCTGAAGCATGATTCTGACTTGGTGAACTCCCGTTTCTTCATACGTTCATCCAGTGTGCTATCTTTCAGTTCCCTGAATCTTGATCATGGCTTCATTGTCCATGGCACAGTAACAGCAACAGCAGCATCTATTTAGAGTGTGGTTCCTGGATTTGGGTCCTTTGTTCTTATTTGATGCTGGGTCTATCTTCTTCTAAGTCCCAGGATTTTATATTCTATGGTTCTAAGCATTGAGGCGGGGATACTGTACTGGTTGGTTTTGTGTGTAAACTCGACACAAGTTGGAGTTGTCACAGAAAAAGAAGCCTCCCTTGAGGAAATGCCTCCATGAGATCCAGCTGTAAGGTGTTTTCTCAATTAGTGATCAAGGTAGGAGGACCTATCCCACTGTGAGTGGTGCCATTTCTGGGCTGGTAGTGTTAGGTCCTATAAGAAAGCAAGCTGAGAAAACCAGGGGAAGCAAGCCACTAAACAGCATTCCTCCATGGCTTCTGCACTCACTCCTGCCTCCAAGTTCCTACCTTGTGTGAGTGCCTGTCCCTACTTCCTTTGGTGATGAACAGCAATGTGGAAGTGTAAGCTGAATAAGCTCTTTCCTCCCCAAATGGCTTCTTGGTCATGATGTTTGTGCATAAATAAACACCCCAACTAAGACACATGGTAAAGGGGTGATAACTTCAGTCAACACAGAGATCTTGAATGATGTTCTGCAATAGTCACTGTAATGCTGATGTCCCTTCTTCCTGAAGTTTCTCTTTTTTGGAACTTGACTATGAACTTGCTGTAGGCACCAAAAAGTATGACATGAAACTCAACTTCCCTGACCCCTGCATACAAGTTAATCTGTCAAACCCACTTACCTTTGCAATTTGTCAATGTCCCAGTGAAGATATCAGACAGAGGTCTGAAGTTTGCCTCTCTCTGCTTGATATTTATTTACAAGTTCCTCTTCATAAGATAGTGTAATGTACTTATCAGTGATTGAGAACCTGCTCACATACAGTATTAATAATGTAGCCTTTTTTGTTTTGGTGAATGAATAAATTTGGTAATTTCAGAAACCTAGTTTGAAGAATAGAAACTGAGCTTCGATACAAATGTTTTCTGTATTGAGTTTGAACTCCTAATGAAACCATCCCCTACAGAAAACCAAGTGAATGACTATAAAGCTCAAAGCAGTGATGGGATAAGATTGTTAGTTTGAGAGTAATAAGTAGATGCAGATAAAATTATTAGTGTGGATATGACTCCCCAAACAAAACACAGAAAGAGAATGAAAGTGGACTGGCACTGTAATCCTGGAATCATCCACATGTAGCAAGAGAGGAAGAAATGAAAGGAAATCTTATGAGACATGAATGGAAACATTCAAGAATGAGGAGGGCCATGAAAAATGTGTGAATAAAAATTAATTCAGAACTCACTGTTTAAGCTAACTTCAGTACTCAGGAGACAGGGGCAGGCAGATTGCTATGAATTTGAGGCCAGTATGGTCTATGTAAATAGTTCCAGGATGGCCAAGCCTATGTAGAAAAACCCTGTTTCTAAAATGGAAATTAAAATTCTCTGTTTAGTTCAGAGGAGGAAGAAAACTCATTTAATAGGGCCATCTACAAATGAGTTTTGCTCACGCGACTTTTAGAGTTTTCCTATGCCAGAGGTGTAATCTTCTTGTTGGATCTTCAGTTTAGACTCACATCTCAGAAAAGCAGCTTCAGATCACAGTTTTCAAGTGTTAAGTGAAAGAACTGCTTTCTTAGCAGCTGCAAGACAATTTAGGGTTCATTCTAGTCAGACTCTCTTTGAGTTAAACACCAAACAGGTATTGAAAGTTTTTGGTCAGTTTAACTGTATTTACGCCCTCATCTAGAGCCTCAGGTTGACACAAACAGCCTGAACTAAAGGTGTGAAAGGGAGGAAGAACCTATCACAGCAAATAACATGTTAATCAAAACATAAGGAGCAATGCCGGGTACAGTGGTGCACACCTTAATCCCAGCACAAGGGAAACAGATAGGAGGATCTCTGCAAGTTTGAGGCCAACCTGGTCTACATAGGAAGGTCCAGGCCAGCCCAGAGCTGCGTCATCATACCCTGCCTTAAAAATGAAACAAAATAAAGCAACCAGACTAAGAATGGAAAGCAGACATATACACAAGTATGTTAGAACAGATTTCTGTAAGTTGCTGCAGGAACATGAATGAGAAATCTCTCTGAGGCATTTGGGCTACATTCACGTCAAAGCAATGGCAAACATGTCCTCAGACATAGAGCTGATGAATGTTAATGGGTCACTGTTTCCCTGAATATTTTTTTCGGTTACTGGGAATACTATTTTCCCCTTACATTACCTGTATGAAATTACAACATTTCTCAAGAGTAAGTTAGTCCTTTTTCAGGTAAAGTTTAATTCAATGATTATTCCAACTCAGTGGAATACCTCAATGTTAGTTATTTCTAAAATTTTCTTTTTAAAAATTGATCTTCCACCATAGCATCAAAGTAAATGTGTTTACTGGACAACCATTATGGTGTTTAGATTGAACCTCAAATACAATGGTAAGTCCAGATTTTTCTATTTGCATTTTTATGAATGCTATATAAGAATGTTCTATGTGTCCCAAGTACATTTTGAATTTTAGCTTTCTTGTATTAAATTTATTTTAAACTAATTATTTAAATGAGTTCCATCAAGTACTTTACTTGGAAAACTCAGTCAAGAATAGCAAAACTAACCAGCTCATCTACTACTTAGATAACAGATTTCAGTTGATGTTCAGATGAATGTGTTTCTCATGTTTTTCTTAACTTCTCTCTTCAGTTGAACTGCGCATTAGATGTTTTGAGAGTGTTATTTTGGAAAAGTTTGCTATAACCTGCTGAAACGATATGAATAAGTTATCACTCAGTGACCAAATCTCAAAACTGCTGTGTAGATCTAACGTTTTACTGGTTGTATTTTATAATATAGCAATCCATACTCAGGAGAGATTCTGGGCTCTCCTAAGGTACTAATACCATTTCTCATGCTCTTTAGCTCTCCTATTGGAAGGTGAATCAGGCTGCAGAATGAATATGAATAATTTGTTTATTGTCAAAGGATGTCAAAGAAAACCTTCCATTAGTTTAAATGCTTTTAATAATGGTACAATGTCAAGCCAACACTTTTTATTTTTTGTTTTCAAGGAATGACTTCAAGACGAGAGAACTTCTTTTCTCTTGACTACTCCTCAGAGCCAGCAACTTTTCCTGGGAACAGCAAGGAGTCTGTATATTGAGGTAGGAATATAAACCCCGCAACATCACCCTGTATTAGACTGGCATTTCTTTTAAAAAATCAGGAAGCATCCTATAAATTGTCATTGGAATACATGTGATGCTTCAGAAGAGAATTTTTCCCCCAACATGATGTACAAATTAGCTGATGAGGGTATGGCAAAGCCATCAAGTCTATAACTTCAGAGCAAAAGGATTCCCAGGTTGTTTTCTTCTTCCAAGCCTCATTCTCTGACATTTCATGTTCAGCAAAGTAACATTTCTAGTTTCCTTGTAATATGGTGCCATTGTGCTAGTGATTTATAGTATTATGTGATTAGTTTGAAATATTTTTGTTTTTAAGTTAAAGATGAGATGTTCATCAATATTCTATTTTATTTTTTTAATGATTTCATTATTTTGGGAGAATACAATATGATTACATTATTCCCCCTCCCCTTTTCTCCCTCTAATTCCTCTCATGAACCTATTCTTGCTCTGAAAAATTAATGTCTTTTTTTTCATTAATTTGTTGAAACACACACACACACAAACACTGGCACACACAGGCCTCAGGTGAGATCAATTTCCATATAAATTTTTGTGTACAGCATGACCTTTATCAGTTAAAACTTAACATTCAGCTCTCTACAAAAAAATCTCTGGCTGTAGATGTCTGTGTTCATAAGAATTCGTTTTCCTTTAGCAAGGAGACATGGACAATCACTGCTAAGGCTCTGCAGCAGTTCTACAGTTAAGAAGGTTGTTGATTATCATCATTTAGACCTAAATGGGATGTCTTTATCGACCCTCTCATCACAAGGCTCAGGGATCTATATAGAAGACAGAGGTGCAAATTGTTAGTCAGACATGATAGATGACTCCAAGGAAACAGTATTTTCCAGATACAACAGGACTGATACACAAATGAACTGATAGAGACTATGACAGTATACAGAAGGCAAAAGTTTCAAAACACACAAAATTCAAGCACTGAGAAGAGAAATTGGCACAAATTATCACCATTATCCAAAAAGCTATTTGCAATTGACACCTGTTAGGAAAAGGAAAAAAAAATCCAGTAGAATGTTACTGGATTTATCAGCAACACTTCAGGGCAGGCCTCGTGCCCAGAAATAGTTGGCCAAAACAAAATGTTTTTGGCAGTTTTTTCTTGCCAGGGTTTGTTTTTGTCTTAGATGGGGTTTCTTTTGCTGCGATGAAACACCATGACCAGAAGCAAGTTGGAACACTTCCACATTGTAGTCCATCATTGGAGAAAGTCAGAACAGGGACACAAATAGGGGAGGAACCTGGAGACAGGAGCTGATGCAGGAGCCAGATGAAAACAGTCCTTTTATAACAGAAATGAGTGTAGTGTTAAAAATACCTATTTTCTTCACAGGAGTCATTAAGCAGTCTAATTAGACTGAATACATGTAGATAGTATTAAGTCCCCCTCAATCATTTTGTTGCATGTGGAGAAGTCTTCAGTCATAGAGTACAAAGCTGGACATATAAAATCATAGTTTAACAACTAAACCATTGCATTGGGAAATTCAACTTTTTACAAATATGAGATTTTATTTGTCTGTATTGCCCCCCCTCCAAATAATAATAAGGTAAACATGCCTGACAGTCAGAGTCAATGAGTTTTATTTGTATCAATTTCTGTTATCAACTTATTGATAATCCAGTGTGGTATAAGTACTTAATGATGATTTATAGTATATTTATAGCATTAATAATTTAACACAACCCTAGTAAACTGATTTATACCTAAAGTTGCATGCTTATTTATAAGATTTGTTAAGATATACATGCTTGTTTTATGCAAGGCAGAAGGGTTATAATAATTAAAGCAGTAAGTGGTTATAAATTTTAGCAACCGAGAAATGAATGGCCAGCAGCCCCTCAGTAAATGACTCGTGATGCAGTTCATGATCTGAGTGACATATGAAGCGCTGAAAATGAATGTTCTGGTCAGGGAGGGATAACCAGCTGAGGAACAGTGTTGGAGATCACTAGTGACTTGCTAGCATGCGTCTCCCCAAGGGATTCTATTATAGCACAATATGAATGTATTAACTGTGTTGTTAAAATGGAGCAAGTAAAACACCCAAATGCTATATTCAGTCACGTTACTCATCCCATTTCTACTTAGTGCTAAGGGGAAAACCTAATGTAAACACTCTGAAACTCACAGAACTAATGTCCATGGTGATTTCTATTGTTTATGTTAAAAATAAAAATGTTAAGTCTGTATACTAATAAGTAACTCTCAGATCATCTGAAGAGTTTGATGCGCTTATGGCTGCCATGGGATAATTGGTATGCATAGCTCTTCTCAACAACAACAACAACAACAACAAACAACAACCCTGCTGAATCAATATGGGATTTTCCCTTCCCTTTGGATTTGATGTGTTTGTGTTTTGATAATGTATCTACGAATAAAATCTTCAGATCAGAAGAATCCTACCTGGGCAAGTCCTTCTTAGACGTTTAATTCTATAATTTCCAATGGTTTTGGTTTGGTGTGCTTCACGTATAGTCAGTTCACTAACAAGCATTAAGTGGCAGTGTCTGTGGTATTTGGGGAGGCATTCATGTCTGCCATGTGCCTGAAGATGGCATTCTGGATCAAGATTACCATCCACTACTAAGTAATTACTATAATCCAATCCACCAGAATCTAGAACTCTCTTTTTTCATGACATCCCAAGCATCATTAGGATAAGGTTGGCTAGTCTCCTAAATCCCCCAACCCCCATGCCTACTGCCCAAAGACTCTGTCCCAAACCAGTCTGTTCCACTAGAACTTCTTAAATCACACGTAAGCGAACATGTTCAACTACAATTCACATTGGCTATGCTAGAAAAATTTTAAAAAGAAATTTGAGTCAACCCAAACTTTACTTGGAAGTGTCACATTCTAAATGCTTCTTATGTGTGGTAGCCCACCTCTTTCCCGAAATTCAGAGAATTTCTTACAGGATTTGAAATCCCTGCCTAGTTAGGCTGAAAATCTCATCTGCCATATGTTCAATGTTGTGTTTTATAATCCATTCTCCCTCCTTAGGCTTCTACCCATCTCCTTCTCAACACAGCTGACAGTTGCCCCACAGATTTTGTCCCTCAGATTTCCTTTTCAATGAGAAAAAAAATCTATGCTGAATATAAACTATAAATTTCTTAGGCCCTCTCCTGGTCTTGATGCATGATGACACCTCTGAAGTTGTACTCACTCTACACAGGGAGCAGAGCAATCCTTTGTAAGAATCCCTGGGGTGGATTCTGCTGTCCTCTATGCCCTGCTTTCTATAAAAAACACCTTTTTTTTTGTTTATTTGGTGCAAAAGCTGGTGCTTTCCTGCCACCTACCTTACAAGCCAGATGTTCTTTGCATGTCTTGTGTATCCCAGACCTGAAATTTCTCAGTGTGGTATGTTCTTTTCTGTTTTCCCTTGTTCTAATTGTGCATTCTCATAACATGTGTGTAGAAGTTATGCTTGTGTTTACTATGTACCTTCATGTGTTATTTTTATCCTAAAATAACTTATATTCACATATTTATGAGCATTTCCAGTTTTGAAAGGTTTAACTTGTACATCCCTTCACACGCTTTTCAGATGTTACTGTCTGTTTCATATTTACATGAATCTGTAAACTACAAGGTATTATTGTCTAAGATTTCTTTTTATCTACACTTACGTGATAGTTTTAATTATCAATTTGACACAACCTAGAATCACCGGAGAAGACAGTCTCCTAAGGGGTTGTCTAGATCTGCTTGTCCTGTGGGCATGTTTGTGGAGATTGTCTCAATGAAGTTAGTTAGTATGAAAAATCTCAGTCCACTATGAGCAGCACCATTCCTTAGGCATGGCATCCTGAACTACATGAGAGTAGAAAAACTGTGCTGAGCATAAGTGTGAGGTTTGAATATGCTTGTCCCAGGGAGTGGCACTATTAGGAAGTATTGCCTTGTTTGA
Organism: Mus pahari; assembly: GCF_900095145.1. Taxonomy (NCBI): domain Eukaryota; kingdom Metazoa; phylum Chordata; class Mammalia; order Rodentia; family Muridae; genus Mus; species Mus pahari. Next base: position 77,088,258 of record NC_034600.1, on the reverse strand, counting down.
GTAGCTGTGTCACTGTGAGTGTGGGCTTAAGACCCTCACCCTAGCTGCCTGGAAGTCAGTCTTCCACTAGCAGCCTTCAGATGAAGATGTAGAACTCTCAGCTCTGCCTGCATCATGCCTGCCTAGATGCTGCCCTGCATCTCGATGATGACAGTCTGAACCTGTTAGCCAACCCAATTAAATGTTGTCCTTTATAAGACTTGTCATGGTCATGGGTATCTGTTCACAGCAGTAAACCCCTAACTAAGACAGTAAGTAAGCTGAGCATAGAAGCATGTATATATTCATTTCCTTCCCCTCTTGACTGTGAATGTGACAAGACTGCCTGTTTGAAGATTCTGTCATGACTTTTTCAGAGTGATGAACTGTAAGCTGGAGTTGTAAACTGAAAGAATTTCTGTTCTCTCATAAGTTGTCTTTTGTCAAGGCATTTCATTGTAACGGAAACTAGAATAGGCGAGTAGTAGATTTATTTTTCTTTTGATTTTTATTTCATTCTAATTTAATTTTCTTTTTATTATCTGTCCTTGACAATCATACTCATATACAATACTTACTGATCACACTGCTCTCTCCCCCTCTCGTTTCCTCATCCCAACTCTGCCAATACATACTCTCCTTTTATCAAATTTCCATTCTACCCAAAGACTTCTTATTTTGTGTTACTATTTTGTGACCCATTGGATTCAACTTGGACCACTTGTATGAGGATAGATATGAACCTATCTATAGAGATGATATATGATGATATGAGTGATATAACTCATCAGCTATATCACAGAAGACAATGACTTCTCCTCCAGTGGTCCTGAGTGCCATGATCTCACCTCGATAGAGAGGAGTATATAATAAGCCTTTTATTCCCTCTGGTCAAATGTTTACTGAATTTAGTGGTATTCAGTTGCTATATAGGGAGCCACAGCTACTGTGAGTTCATGAGTGTTATGGACACATTATGCCATCATGATATTGCTTCATGGCTTTCTTCCATATTGTTGAACTTATGAAATTCTTTCCATCTCCTCTTCCATGATGTGCCTTCACCCTTCTAGGGGTTGATATGCCTGTCCTATTTAAGGGTGAACACTTGTCAGGTTCATGTTCTCTACATCTTTACTATCTATGAATTAAGCGTTCTTCTATGCAAGGAGAAGCTTCTTTGATCAAAACTGGAGATAACATTCATTCGTGAATATAAATATAATGATTTAAGAGACACTTTGATAATGTGTCCGTTAGCAAAACAAAAGTAGTAGGTCGACCCTTATTGCCTATAACCTCCCTAGTCATGATCTGTGACACAGTACTGAACATGAATTCCCTCCTACGGAGCAGGCCTCAGATGTAATCAGGATCAATTTGTTACCTTCCTAATGGTTGTGCCACTGTTGCCACAGTAATCACTTCTAGCTTAGAAGTTTAGTGTAGCATGCAAGGTTCAAAGCTGAGCAAGATACTGATATAAAACGAGTATAATTTGTTTTACTTTATTTCTTTGGGTGATAAATTTATTTCATTTGTTTTAGTCTACATAATTTTATATCCACATTTGGAGGATTCTTATTTGTTGTGAAATTATAAGTTGAAACTGTTTTTCACCCACTTAATGCCATTTTCTGTCATCTAGCTTTCATCACAGCCATCAACAGTACCAGCTGTCAATGCTGTTCTTGCCCCTTTATGTGCATTTTTTTATTTATGGCTACTTTTTGAATTAGCTTTTACCTGTCATTTATAGTAAATTGATTGAGATTTGTCCAGGTTTGGTCACTTTGTATGTATGCTTCTCATATCTGATGAGTGCCTTAAATCTGTGAATAGATTCACTTATTGGTCTTCTGAAACTGTGAGATTATTTCTTTCTCAGTCTGTTTCCTTATACATCTCTAGAATATGTAAGCCAGACCTTTTTGGCAATGCCATTATCTTGAAGTTCTTGATACTGTCTTATTCCATGTCATGAGTAGACATCTGTAGAGGTGTACTTCATTGCCTTCTGGATTTGGTTCAAAATGATCTAATTTGAGTTGAGACTTTGAAATCTCTCTGAACTCCTTTATCCCTTTTGCCTCTGCCTAACTTTCTAAATGCCACATAGAGCTAATGGTCTCACAAGACTCTGAAACCATTCAGGCTCTCAGCTCTTATTTCTGCACCTCCACAGGGGAAGGCCACCAGAACCACGCCTTGATATTCAGCTTCTGTCAAGGCCTCATGAGTGTGACCTTTGCAGTTTAAACAGCACCAGGTTCCTAGAGGAGGCATGCAGCCAAGTGGCTGCTCACCTCTCATAACTTCTTTTTGCTGAACAGGAAGAATTTATCATTTTTGTTCTAATTATACCTTTCACACACACAAAAATTCCTTTAAGAGTGATCTTTGGGTAAACAGTCTTAACGTTAATAAATCTTTTGACAAATACCCTTATACCCTTACATTATCCTTTAAAAAGATTTAATAAATGTTCTTTCTTACCAAACTGCATGGAGTAATGAATGTATACTACTGAAGGGATTGTCCAGTGTGTCAACATGAACAACAAATGAAGATGAACAAAATTGCAGGAGTGGTTTTATTTACAATAAAATTCTCCTGTAAATAACAGGGAAAATGTACTGTCAGAGAATCCCTTTTAACTTAATAAGACAAGATGAACTAAAGGCTTCTGTTTGATGAGTTCTGACCATTGCATTGAGATTACTGTAAATTTACCACTTTCGAGTCTCTCAGAGAATAATGCTGCAGAGAGCTTGCAGCTTCTCCCAGATTGTTTGGCTGCGAGAAAAGATAAGCCTATGCTCTGGGTCTCTCACTATCTTTCCAGAAGCCATAAAAAGTATTTTATGAGCTTTAAAATACTCTCTACCTTCCAGTTTTCCAGAAACTGGAAGCAACTCAGATTTTCCTCAACTGAAGAATGAATATAGAAAATGTGGTTCATTTACACAATGAAATACTATTCAGCTATTAAGAACAAGAACATCATGAATTTTGCAGGCAAATGGATGGAACTAGAAAATATCACCCTGAGTGAGGTAAACTAGACCCAAAAGGATGTGCTATGATATGTACTCACTAATAAGTGACTATTAGCCAAAAGTACATGTTGGGAACAGAAAATAAAGGGGGGCTGGGGGGAGCCCTGGGGAAAAGAGGAGGAAAAATATGCCATGTAGGACCAGAGTTCCTGTGCTCTGGGCAGGCGGATGCAGGGAGACTGCCAGGCGCTTTCCACTTGGCCCCGGTGAGCATCTAAGCCTCTGACTCACATGGGGGGGGGGGAAGGGGTGGTGAAGAAGGGGCAGTCCCCAACCAGGAACCCCAGAGCTACTTTGCTAAAGCCACCAGGGTTATAGGAGAGAGGGATACGGAAAGAGGTTCCCAACACTGGTGCAGCAGATGCTAGCTGGAGCAGAAACTCTCTATGGTTTAAGAGCTTTATTATAGAAATGCAGGGGGAAAGAGAGAAGGTAGAAAGAGAGAGAGAGAGATAGAGGGCTAGAGAGAAAGGGAGAGAGAAGAGAGAAGACAAAGAGAAAGAGGAGAGAGAAGTGAGAGGTAAGAGAACAAAGGAGTAAGAAAGCAAGGTGGGGTCCTAACAGCCCCCTTTATGGTATTCACTGTTGCTAGGTAACTGGGGAGGAGTTTAGCCTGAAAGTCAGAAGCTTGAGCCATTGCTTAAGTGACCACTGACCATGCATCTCTTGTGGGGGCTGTGGGAGGTGGTAACTTAGGCAGGGGCCAGAGTTCCAGGAACACGAGGGAACATGCCTACCATGTCATGAAGGTGAATTATGACCATTGGGTTTCAGACCTCAGCTCGACTGGATACCAGTCTGCAATTCCCCACAAGTACAGAATACCCATGATACACTCCATAGACTCTAAGTAGTTAAACAAGAAGAAAGGCACAAGTGAGGATGCTTCAATCCCTCTTAGAAGAGGGAACAAAATAATCTCAGGAGGCAGAAGGAAGGATCTTGGTGGGGAAGGTGAGGAGTACAGGGAAGGAGGGTGGGATCAGGCATGGAGGGGAGACAGGAGAGAAGCCCAGAGTGCCAAGAGAATGGACGGAAGTATGTAGCTGCCAGGGTTCGGGATGGGGGTGGAAGGAACTTCTAGAAAGTCCCAGAGACCTGAGACGTGAGAGGATTCCAGAACTCAATGGGGGTGACTTTAGTAGAAATGGTCAACAGTGGAGAGATGGAACCTGAAGAGACCACCTCCAGTAGTTAGATAGACAGGGCACCCAGTGGAGGAATGGAGAAGAATGGGGAAAAATTTTTTGACCCAGAATTGCTTCTGTCTGAAAGAAATTCATAGACAAAATGGAGCAGAGTCTGAAGGAATGGCAAAGCAGTGACTGGCTCCCCTGGGATCCATCCCACGGGCAGGCACCAAATACAGACAGTACTATGGATGCTATGTTCTGCTTGCAGACAGGAGCCTAGCATGGCTGACCTCTGAGAGACTCCACCAGCAGCCCATCTAGACAGAAACTTACAGCCAAGCACTGGACTGAGGTCATGAACCCCTGTGGAAGAGTTAGGGGAAGGATTGAAGGAGCTGAAGGGGATGGCAACCCCATAGGAAGACTAACAGTGTCAACTAACCTGGACCCTGTAGAGTTCCCGGAGACTAAGCCACCAACCAAAGAGCAAACATGGGGTGGTCTGAGGCCCCAGGCACACATGTAGCAGAGGACTGCTCTATCTGGCCTCAGTAGGAGAGGATGCTCCTAATTCTATGGCGTCTTGATGCCCTAGGGAAGAAGGAAGCCCAGGGGTGGGGTACCCTCTCAAAGGCAAAGGGGGAAGAGGAATGGAATGAAGATCTCTGGGAGGGGGAGCCAGGAGGAGGGGCGCAAACCAAACTCTCTACCTGCTCTTTCCTCGCTACTGTCCCCAGTGTCCTGTGCCTTCTTATGATGGTGGGGTGACTGGAAGCTGTGAAGCTAGCAACTTCCATATGGTCTTTGTAGTGGCTATTCCTGGTTGTCAACTTGACTATATTTGAAATGAACTACAATCCAGAATTGGAAGGCTCACCAGTGGACCTAATCTGGAGACTGGGAGATAGAAGTTTCTGATCTGGATCTTGGTATGGAGATCTTGAGACACAGTGGTGATTGAATCCAGAAGATTAAGACAGGGAGATCTCCGAGTCCAAGGTCATCTGGGATTAAAGGTGTGGTGGCACACACCTTTAATCAGGGCTACACCTTCTGCTGGGGACCATATAAGGACATTGGAAGAAGGGAGTTGGGCTCTCGCTCTTTCACCTTCTTGCGGTGTGGGACTCAGCAACTGCTAGATCCTTGGACTTCCATTCACAGCTACTACTGAACCATTGTTGGGATTTGGACTGAAGACTGTAAGTCATCAATAAATTCCTTTACTATATAGAGACTATCTGCAAGTTCTGTGACTCTAGAGAACCCTGACTAATACAGTCTTCAATGAAAGCATGGCGACAGACTTGCTTTTCTCTAAGATTCCTTTGGTCAATGGCGAATAGGCGTTTGTGATAGATTCATTTTCTGTTGTCAAGAAGATGATAATGGCGAGTCTAAGACACAGAAAGGCCTTAACTGGCACCACAGCTAAATACTTAACAATGAGTGGCATAATTTAGCACATCAATTTTCCTGTTAAATACTTTCTTCTATTTTATAATTTCATAATCTTTCCCCATAGCCTAGCACATATGCAAATCAGAAGGAATTTATTACGTTTACAATATTAAAATAGAGACATAAGAGGGAATCTGGCTTCATGATTCTTAGTATCCATGAGGAACAGAAACATTTGATGCTTAGTAAAACTTGTGGCTCCTGAATCCTAAAGGATTCTCAGATTGAACTCACTTGGCAATGCAGGAGAGAAGCTGGAGGAGTTACTTACAATGACTTCACACTCATCTCCTGCCAATATCGCCTCTTGTCATTGAAGTCTCAGGGCTGCGGAGGCTCTGCGGGGTTAAATATGTCTGTAGGGCTTCAGGAACATTCTCAAAACTGCTCTCCCGAAGCACACACTCTACAGGGCAACGGAGCACAGAGCACTGATGAAGCTATTTGTCAAAGTGCCATTTCTTCAAACTTTTAAATTGCAATATTTAATATTCTTCTGACAGTCATGATTTTAGTGTCAGTTTCAATGTTCCTATTATATTAAAGAAAACTCCCCACAAATTCTCAGAAACTTAATGTTTTGAGTGATAATTTCTTCTTAAATTTTGGCATTAAGTTCAGTAAAGTTAAATCAATGTCTGGCTGTCAGGTAAAATCTGATAAATAACTATTTTGGAAATAGTTGGTGTTACTTTCTGCCTCAAGAATTCCCTCTTTACATAATTCTTTGCCAACCCATGTACTAGTATAGAAATATTGCAAGATATTTTTTAACAGGTTGAAAAATAAAGACAGTACAAATCTAGCAAAGGTGCTATTTGAGTTCATTAGAAGCAAGGCTTTGATGTTGGCAAAAACAAAGAGTAGGAAAAAGAATAAAAAGAAGTATTCCAGGAATGGTATCTTAATTTATTTTCCTGTGAAACTGAAGGCCCCCACTTAAATGACTGAAATCTATTGATTTTTATTCGAATGAGCACACTTCTAGCTTGCTCAATGTGGTTGTGCATGATTTATACAAAATGCATATGGTAAAATTTTAGTATGAATCTTAATGTATCAGTACTAACAAACAGTCAAAATACTGATGAGAAGCTATAAAAAATATTGCTTTAAACTTTGACCGTTTTCTCACCTTTTGTCAGTCAGTAATTCCCAATCTATTTTATTCTTTTGAGTCACATTCTATGTGATTTTGACCACGTCTCACCCTCAAACTACTTAAGTGTGTTTATAAGAACAAAATGTTTTCATACATGCATAGTTAAAATTTATATATATATTATCTAAAACTCAGAACATGTATCATTTCTCCATCCTACCTGCCTTCTGCCTTCCTTACTGTAATTCATTTGGCCTAATGATACTCTTCTCAGCATATTTTTTCTAATATATGTTATGATGGTTTGCATATTCTTGGGCCAGGGAGTGGCACCATTTGGAGGTGTGGCCTTGTTGGAATAGGTGTGACCTGGTTGGAGTAGGTGTGTCACTGTGGGTGTGAGCTTAAGATCCTCACCCTGGTTGCCTGGAAGTCAGTCTTTCACTAGCAGCCTTTGGATGAAGATGTAGAACTCTCAGCTCTGCCTGCGCCATGCCTGCCTGGAGGCTGCCATGCTCCCACCTTGATGATAATGGACTGAACCTCTGAACCTGTAAGCCAGTCCCAATTAAATGTTGTTTTTATAAGATTTGTCTTGGTCATGGTAATTGCTTCCTGGATGAAAAAATATTCATTATGGAAGTATGAGTGGAAATTAAAGCAATTCTCAGAGAGACAGAGTATAAACTGAGGAAGACTCTAGGATTCTTGTAGGTTACTAGAGACTGGAGACAACAAAATGATAACCATGGAGAAAAGTAATCAAAGATAGAATCTGTGGGTGGAAGTGCAAGGACACAACCACTGCCAGAAACTGGCATACACAGGATACAAAGAATGATGGTGGGCTATGGATACTGCACATCATGCAGTTCTATGACCTTGATGGAGTTGCTGTGTGTTGAAAGGAGTGGAGGATGACACTGAGCATCTCTGCAGTGTATCAGTAGCCAAAGGTGTCTGTAATTTGGACACTGGAATTATAAAATTAACAAAAACTCCAAGTAGTGACTGTCCCTGGGTTGTGGTAGGGGAAGATGAAAAACCTAATAAGATAGCTGCAAACAAACCTCTAGGAAAACTTGAGAAAAAAAGTCCACACCAGGGAATTCAGCACTATGCAAACATACAATCTGAAATGGAAGACATGTATTCTCCCCTACAAGCTTGTCCAGGTGTTTTGTACTCTCTAGCAATTCGTGTTAAATAAAGAACAAATTTATACTATACTGTGATAGTCTGCTCAAGATACTGTACCAAAATATCCCATGCGGAGTGACTAGTGATGGCTGACTTCCTGGCACATAGTACATTCTATTATATCCTATGCAGTAGAAGGGGACAAGGGATTTATCTTAGATCTTTTTAAAAGAGAGGTTTCCTGTGTCCTAATTATTTTCAGTCATCCCACTGCCTAGTAAGTACTGTGGTCCTAGAAATCAGAATTTCAGCATATGAGGTTTATGAAAACACAAGCATTCAGACTACAGCATTTGTGTGTATTGTGCAAAACCACCTACAGTCCCTATCACCCAAGTATGTGTTTGTGGGTTTTTAGGAAACCACCATGTAGTGGGTTAACTCTGAGCACCTTGATGATTTTGGAAATAGTTGACCAAACAGGGTAAAATCTCATGGACAACTCCAGCTGTTGAGTAAGACTGTGAACAAGTACACCCTGTGGCCATGGATCGTGTTCAGCATGGAAGTGAATTTTAATTAGCATTCATATGCCTTTCATTGAAAAGTTGTATTTGTTCCTAATTTAGCACTCTAGAGCAGTAGCTGCTGTGGACAGGTCTGTCGTTTCACTACCAAATCGGTGGTTTGTTCCATTAACATTACACAGGAGGAGGTGAAATTGATTTTTAACAATAATGTACCTAGCTGTCTGACTTAAAAAAATGTCTTCATATAACAAGAAGGAGAGACAAGAGACAAATAACACCAAGACTGTTTGATAAAGTTTTAAAGAATAATATTACTTTTTATTTAGGTAAAGTATACATGATGTGTGTGTGTGTGTGTGTGTGTGTGTGTGTGTGTGTGTGTGTGTGCCTTTGTGTGTATGTGATAAAGAGAACTAAACCACTTAGGCTGCCAATGCTCCCTACAAGATCCAAAAACTAAAAAATCCTCAGTACTAGGCTCAAGAAACTTCCTTTAGTACGGTTGTCCAAGTGACCTCTAAAACTAAAACCATATAGATTATCAATACTGTCTATCCTTGTCCCTTAGGTGTTGAGAGCCCCCAGCACTGAAGACATCACAGAGTTAGGACACACCTACTACTGGAAATATAACCAATTTCCCAGGGATAGTGAGGTCACGTACCTTAGAAAAGAGCCTACTGCCACTTGGCCAAACCAGCATAATTCCTTACTACATTCAAACCTTATCCTTGTATCTACAGATGCGTGCAGCCACCACCCTTCATCAAAAACCCTCTTCTTATAACAAATGGAGAGCATCATAGAAAACCACACCTGGGTACAAACCAGAGACGAAGAGATCCTGGGGAATCTCACCCTAATGTATACACTTACAGCACAGCTCCTGCATCTATGGCTCGTGGAACGACAAGGTAGAAAGGGTGAGTTATAAGAGCCAGAATATCAGGAAATCTATTGTACAACGGTCTCTCCTATAAATAGTTGCAAAAAGAGGATTGTAACAATATTAATGGACACATTATCATGTAAGAGAGAACATTTCTTAAGAGCCCCACCTCTAGACAAAGAACTCCAGGCAACTAATGACTTCTGAGAGAAGAATTAGCCTCTCCCAGGGATGGTTTCCTTGTTGGTTGTCCAAAGCAGAGTGATATGCCTTGAAATTGTATATGGACCACAAGTATGAAAGCAGTAGGTTGCATTTATGTATATTTGTGCTCACAAATAATACTCTAATATATGTTTGTAACAATATTAATCAAAGAAAAAGAGGTTGTCAACTCGAAAGTGTGGAGGAAACATGAGGGGAGGGTGTACAAGGCTGAAGACTGGAGGAACTGGAGGAAAAAAATGAGAGAAAGAGATGTAATTATATTTTCATTAAAAGCACATTTTAAGTAAGTACTGATCTAGTCTTTTCTAAGCTTCTTTGAAATACATGTCTTTCTTTTATGTGACTAAGATTACAGTTTAAAGTATTTCCTTGTGTGGTTCTTACAATAAGACATTAATTTTGTAAACTAGTTTATCCTGTAAATTTACTTGTTTGTTTTAATGAATACACTAATTATATGTATTTAAAGATTTAACAGAGCATATGCAGAGAAAGAAGAGCTGATAGAATGAAATTAAAATTTACAATAATATCTGTATAAATAATCACATACAAAAATCACCTTACAATAATGGTCATACAAAAATCATGGATCGCAGAATCATTTTTGGATTTGTAGGTGCATTTACAAATAAATTGATCAGGAAATTAACACTAAAAGATGAAATCACAGTTGTCCACATGAATATGCCTGGCCTATGAGGAAAACGATGCCTTGTTGGTGTCCTTCCTCAAAGTCAAAGCCAGTGTTATATTTCTAAAAGGTTTTATGTATGCATATGTGTATGTATGTATGTAGTGTGTATGTATGTAGTATGTATGTATGTAGTATGTTTGCAGTATGTATGTATGTAGTATGTATGTGTGCATATGTGTATGTATGTAGTATGTATTTATTTGTATGTTTCTATGTGAGTGATCATGTATGTACATAGGTGTACACATTCAAGCATGCATAGATGCCAGATAGGTGTAGCAGATCCTCAGAACTTGACTCCAGGTTTTTGAAGGGCACCGGGCTTTTTACATGGGTCCTCGGATCTGAATTCTGATCCTCACAACAAATTAGCAAAGCACTCCTAAGCTCTGAACCACTCCACCAGCTTAATTAGGATGAGAATTTTCAGTTTTGTTTGTTTGTTTGTTTGTTTTTTAAGATGAAGTACTTTTAGAAGTTTCATGTTCGTAACAAAGGGAGCAGAAGGTTCAAGGATTCTCCATTGCTTCTTACCTCCAGAATACATTCTGCCTCATCGTTGACTTTTTCACAGCTGCTGATCCTACCTGGATATGTCACCAGCACTAAGAGTTGACATTTGAGTTCATTCTTGGTGCCCACATCCCATGGGATTGAACAAATGTATAATGCCCTGTGTCCATTATGGCAGTGCTATAAAGAACAGCTTCACCGTCCCAAATATCCACTGCTGTTAACCATCCTTCAGCGACTGTTTCTCACTGAATATGTTATCACTTCAAACCAGTCTAATTTTAATGTTGTAATCATTATCAAACCCTTCAAAATCAATACTGTCTTTGCCCCGCCGTTTACAATGGAAGAGGACAGGGTTAACCAAACTTCCTGATCAGCCAGTTGACAAGAAGTGGGATTCCATTGCTTAATTGATTTCAAATTTAGATAATCTGTTGGGGATTTTTAGTTCCTATTGGTATGCTATCCAAGATTTAAATCAAAGAAAGAAAAAAATAAGGGAAAAAGAAAGAAGTGGAATGAAGGAAAAGAAAATAATTCAGAAGAGGTCAGGCATATGGTAGAATGCATTAAAATATAGAAAACACAGTCTAGAAAAATAGAAAAACATCAGACTTCCACCTGCCCTGTGCATTTTCCTGGTGTCTAGGACCCTCCAATTGCTATCCCCAGTTTCTCACCCCCATGCTGCATATTTTTTTTTGATTTCCTGACCCTCTGTACCTTTCTCACATCCCCTCCAGTTCCTGATACCGCTCCCCTTATTTTGTCTCCTTACTCTTTCCCTCCCAGATCCCCCTCTCCCTTCCATGATCATCCTGTTTCCCACTCAATGCAGGACTGAAGAGCTCACACCCTTGTCTTCCTTCCTTCTAAGCTACATATGGTCTGTGGGTTGTATCATGGGCATTGTGAGCTTTTGGGCTAATATGCCCTTATCAGTGAGTACGTATTATGTGTGTTCTTTTGTGTCTGGGTTACCTCACTCAGGATGATATTTTCTAGTTCCAACCATTTGCCTGTAAATTTCAAGAAGTCTTGTTTTTACTCTCTGTGTAGTACTCCATTTTATAAATATACCATATTTTCTGTATGCTGTTGTTGAGGAACAGCTGTGTTGTTTCCAGCTTCTGGCTATTATAAATAAGGATGCAATGGACATAGTAGAGCACATGTCCTTGTTATATGTTGGAGCATTTTTGGGGTATATGCCCAGTAGTGTATACCACTAATAGGTCTTCAGATAGAACTATTTCCAATTTTCTCAGGAGCCACAAGACTGATTTCAAATATAGTTTTACAAGCCTGTAGTCCCTCTAGCAATGGAAGAGTGTTCCTCTTTCTCCACTTCCTTGCCAGCATCTGTTGTCACCTGAGGTTTTGATCTTAGCCATTTTGATTCCTGTGAAGTAGAATCTCAGGGTCGTTTTGATTTGCATTTCCCTGATGACTAAAGATGTTGAACATTCCTTTAGGTGCTTCTCAGCCATTCAGTATTCCTCAGTTGAGAATTATTTGTTTTGCTCTATGCCCCATTTTTTAATTCTGTTATTTGGTTCTCTGGAGTCTAACTTCTTGAGTTCTTTGTGTATATTGGATATTAGCCCTCTATCGGATGTAGGATTGGTAAAGATCTTTTCCCAAACTGTGGGTTGTCATTTTGTCCTATTGACAGAGACCTTTGCCTTAAAAAAGATTTGCAGTTTCATGAGGTCCCATTTGACTTTTGTTCTTAAAGCATAAGCCAATAGTGTTGTATTCAGGAAGTTTTCCCTGTGCCCATGTGCTCTAGGCTCGTCCCCACTTTCTCTACTATTAGATTCAGCATATCTGGTTTTAAATGGAGGTCCTTGATTTACTTGGGATTGAGCTTTGTACAAGGAAAGAAGAATGGATCAATTTGACTTCTTCTATATGCTAACTGCCAGATGAGCCACACCATTTGTTGAAAATGCTGTCTATTTTCCACTGGGTAACTCCTTTGTCAAAGATCAAGTGACCATAGGTGTGTGGGTCATTCATTTGTGAGTCTTCAGTTCTATTCTCCTGATCTACTTGCCTGTCACTTTACCAATACCGTGCAGTTTTCATCACTAATGCTCTATAGTACAGCTTGAGGTCAGGGATGCTGATTCCTCCAGAGTTCTTTTACTATTGAGAATACTTTTCAACATCCTGAGTTCTTTGTTATTCCTAAGAAACTTGAGAATTGCTTTTTCTAACTTTGAAGAATTGAGTTGGAATTTTGATGGGGATTACATTAGATTTGAATATTGCTTTCGGCAAGATGGCCATTTTGACTATGTTAATCCTGCCAATCCATGAGCATGGGAGACCTTTCCATCTTCTGAGAACTTCTTCAGTTTCTTTCTTCAGAGACTTGAAGTTCTTATCATACAGATCTTTCACTTCCTTAGTTAGAGTAACTTCCAGGTACTTTACATTATTTGTGACTATTGTGAAGGGTGTTGTTTCCCTAATTTCTTTCTCATCCTGTTTATCCTTTGTGTAGAGAAAGGCCACTGATTTGTTTGAGTTAATTATATAGCAAGCTACTGCACTGAAGCTGTTTATCAGGTTTAGGAGTTCTCTGGTGGACTTTTTTAGGGTCACTTATGTATACTATCATATCATCTGCAAATAATGATATTTTGATGTCTTCCTTTCCAACGTGTATCCCCGTGATCTCCTTTTGTTGTTGGATTGCTCTGGCTAGGAATTCAAGCACTATATTGAAAAGGTAGGGAGAAAGTGGGTAGCCTTGTCTAGTCCCTGATTTTAGTGGGATTCCTTCTAGCTTCTCTCCATTTACTTTGATGTTGGCTACGGGTTTGCTGTAGATTGCTTTTATTATGTTTATGTATGGGCCTTGAATTCCTGTTCTTTCCAAGACTTTTATCATGAAGGGGTGTTGGATTTTGTCAAATGCTTTCTCAGCATCTAATGAGATGATCATGTGGTTTTTGTCTTTGAGTTTGTTTATAAAGTGGATTACATTGGTGGATTTCCATATATTAAACCATCCCTGAATCCCTGGGATGAAGCCTACTTGATCATGATGGATGATTGTTTTGATGTTTAATTTCTTAGGTTTTCTTGTGTGTACTTACCCTCCTTGTGTTCGATAATTCCTTCCAGTGTCCTCTGTAGGGCTGGATTAGTAAAAAGACATTGTTTAAACTCAGTTTTGTTATAGAATGTCTAGGTTTCTCCACCTATGGTGATTAAGCATTTTGCTAGGTATCCTGGGCTGGCATTTGTGTTCTCCTAGCATCTGAAAAACATCTGTCCAGAATCTTCTGGCTTTTAAATTCTCTGTTGAGAAGTCTGGTCTAATTCTGATAGTTCTGCCTTTATATGTTATTTGGGCCTTTTCCCTTACAGCTTTTAATATTCTTTCTTTGTTCTGTGCACTTACTGTTTTGATTATTATGTGATGAGAGGATTTTCTTTTCTAGTCAAATCTATTAGGTCTGTAGGCTTCTTGTACATTAATAGCCATCTCTTTCATTATGTTAGGGAAATATTCTTCTATGATTTTATTGAAGATCTTTTCTGGATCTTTGAGCTGGGATTCTTCACCCTCTTCTATTTCTATTATTTGTAGGTTTGATCTTTTCATTATGTCCTGAATTTCCTGGATATTTTGGGTTAGGAGCTTTTTGTCCATATCTTCTATTGTATCTTTTATCCCTGAGATTCTTTCTTCTACATCTTGTATTCTGTCGGTGATGCTTGCATTTGCAACTCCTGATGTCTTTCCTAAATTGCCCATCTCCAAGGTTGCCTCCATTTGTCTTTTCTTTATTGTTTCTATTTCCATTTTTAGTTCTTGAACCATTTTGTTCAATTTCTTCACCTGCTAGATTATATATATATATATATATATATATATATATATATATATATACATATTTCTTTAAGGAATTTGTTTCTTCTTTAAGGGCTTCTATTTGTTTGCCTGTGTTTTCCTGTATTTCTTTAAGGTAGTTATTTACATCCTCCTTAAAGGCCTCTATCATCTTCATGAGATGGAATTTTAAGTCATTATCTTGCTTTATAGGCTGGTTAGAATATCCAGGGCTTGCTGTGGTGGGAAGTGCATTGGGTTCTATTGCTTATAAGCTTGTACTTGTCTCTCATCATATGGTTATCTCTGGTGTTAACTCGCCTGGGTGTCTCTGACTGGAGACAGTCTCTTAGGAAGCAGGTAGAGATCTTTGACTTGGGTTAGAGCTAGTCTCCTTGGAGGCAGGCAGTACTGTCTCCGGTTAGGGTGGGCCTCCTCTGTCTATGGTTGGAACAGGCCTACTGTGTCCCTGGTTACTGCAGACCTGGGAGGCAGGCAGGCTGTAGGATTGTAGGGTATGGGAGAGTATTGGAGCAGATGATCTGAACTGGGTGGAGAAACAGACCCAAAGGAAGAGCTTGGCAGGGCAGGTAGGTCCAGATCAGCTGGGCTACATGGGTGTCTCAGCTGGTGTGGATATTTGGGTGAGATTCTCACCTGTATCTTTGGTTACTGAAGACCTCCTGGGAGGCATGTAGGCTGTCGGGTGTGGGTGGGTATAGTGGGTCCCAGATTTGGCCTGGGTGGGGAAGCAATTAGAAGGAAGGTAGAGCTCAGGAGGGCCATCTTATAACTTTTTAACATTATACTTATAATATATTAATAGAAAAAACTATACCTCAGTAGTAAATTTTCTTATTATAAATTTCTAGTACATATTTTAAAAAGCCAATAGTTTTTCTTTTTCTGTACATGACTCTATGCATATATAAATAGTAATGGCATCAAATAATTTTTTAATGGAAAGTCTTGGTAGTGACCGACCTATGGTCCATTCTGAACATACCAAACTGTGTTACTCCGTGTGGATTTATTTATCTCCTGCTCCTCAGTAATATGACTTGATGCCAAATAAGTGCTTCCATTGGAGAAAATTCAATATTTTATGGAGCCTGTGCTGGCTAGGAACAA
Organism: Mus pahari; assembly: GCF_900095145.1. Taxonomy (NCBI): domain Eukaryota; kingdom Metazoa; phylum Chordata; class Mammalia; order Rodentia; family Muridae; genus Mus; species Mus pahari. The sequence goes on along the minus strand of NC_034600.1, from coordinate 77,072,543 downwards.
TAGGAGTAAACCAAAAATATAAGAAGAAAGTAAGAAAGAGCTCATCTATAAGAATAGGACATAGAGCTGAGTGCATCTGCAGCCAAAAAAGAAAAAGTTCTCAAAGCATATCAGAAAACAATAACAGAAAAGTCAAAGAAGCAGAGGGGCTAGTATCCCCCAACATGTGCTGGCAAGTTTATATCAACTTGACACAAGCCAGAATAATCAAAAGGAGGGTGCTTCAATTGAGAAAATGCCTCCATAAGATCAGCATAGAGCATTTTTTTAGTGATTGATGGGGGAGGGCCCAGACATTATGGTTGGTATTATCCCTGGACTAGTGGTCCTTGGTTCTGTAAGAACTCAGACTGAACAAGCAATGAGAAGTCAGTAAATAGCACTTCTCCATGACCTCTGCATCAGCTCCTACCTCCAGGTTCCTGCCTTAACTTCCTTTAATGATGAACTATAGTTTGGAAGTATAAGTCAAATAGGCACTTTCTCCCCTGACTTCTCCCCTGACTATTGGTCATGGTGTTTCATCACAGCAGTAGAAACCTTAAGATAATTGGGTTATAAACAAAAATATAAATATCTATGAATAAATTATTAAATAAGCCCATACCACAATGTACTCAGGCAGAAAATGATCAAAATATAACTGATGATTTTATCCTTGTGGAAGTGGAGTGTGGGATGAACATAAGTCCTTGTGTCTTGGGTCTGGGCCTTGCATAACTTCACCGTGATGAAAAGTGACAAACTCTATCCCAGCTAGCTCTCTAGGGACAACAGCAGCTCTGAGTCACGTGATACCCTCTACCCTAGATACAATATGCTGACAAAGTCATTTATCCACTACAGCCTTCACCCCAAGAATTCATAACTCCCATCTAACCTTCAGGTAAATGTCAGTCAAACCCAAGCTGAACAGTGCTTTACAAACAACTGAATCAGCACTCCACAAGACTGTCAAGGTCATAAGGAACGTGGAAGTACTGAGAAGGTAGCCAAGCCTACTGAAGCATGAAGACAGTGATGAATGATCCTGGGACAGGAAATGAGCTTACATAAAAACTAAGAAAAAGGTTCAAAGATTATAGCAATTGTATGTACTAACTCTAGTTGGGAATATTCTATTCAGTCATTAATAGTAAAATCACAATAGTCTCAGCTGATATTCCTGATGATATCTGCCTGTGTCCTGCTCTAGTTAGTGTATAATAAGGTGATTTCAGAATATGCATTACTTTCAGAGTCCCTGTTTTACAAGCAACATTTGGCTTCACTCTGAGGATGGAAGACATTTGTCATCTTACTAGACAGGTGATTGGCAACATCTGTCTACCTGTGCAGCAGAGAATGACAAATGACTTGTTCCTGGGCACAAAAAGGGACAATAAATTTATTGAGGTAAATTGGGACCTTAGAAGTGCATGAGTATATTGTGTCAAGGAAACCAGGCTCAATAACTTATGAACACACCAGAGCAAGGAGTAGACACCACTCCCTCACCCAAGCTGCATGGAGTAGATGAAAACAAGTACCACAGTGGAGATTGCCCCTTCCCTGGTCATCCAGCTGCCCAGTGTATACATCAAGGACTGGCCCTGTGACCCGGTCTGCGGGTCAGTCAATGGGGTCTGCAAGAGAGAGAGTGGGGATGTAGGGGCAAGGAACACGAAGAATAAAGGCAACACAACTTATCTTCTCAAGGCTCAAGTCTCAAATCTTGTTTATTGAAAGGCAACGATGGGTATATATGCACTCTCCGGGGAGTGCAGCTAGGGACACTTAGCCATGGGTCCAGGATATAAAGGAGAAGAACAAGAGGTTATCAGAGTGGGTTCAGCTGTGGTGGGCTTCTTGCAACAACGTCATGCTAGGAAAACAAGTCTCCTGTCAGAGTGGAAAAGTACCACCTGTGAGTAAGTACCCGAGATGGCTGCAGAGATGATAGCTGCTTTCTGCTAAGACTCAAGCTGTCCGGAAGACAATAGAAGAAAAAAAGAAACTCCACCGTAGAGATTCAGGAGCGATTCATACAACGCTCTAAAGTTGCTAGTGGGCTATGGGGAAAGAAAACTGTTCACAAGTGACTGAGAAGGAAGCAAATTAGGGAAGGGAAATTTTAGGATAAGAGTAAAACAGAACTCATAAAGAAAAGATTCATGCTGTGGGGGCCTTCAGAAGAGAAAGGTGTGACATGATTTTATATTTACTTTACTGGGTTTTGTTTCTTAAACATTTTAATAATTTATTTTAATTGGCAACAATCGTGTTTATGAGGCATAATGTGATCCTTTGATAGTTGCTTTTACAGTGTGAGATTTTAATGTTGAGCTATTTGAGAGATCTGCCACTTGATGAATTCAGCATTTGTAAATCCAGGTACTTTTGGTTCACCCCCATATACATTAATGTATGATCTTGATCTTGAATCAGAGCTCTGAGAATGTATATCAAATATTAAAAGCCTCTTCAGATTACAGAACTGTCAACTCCTTGTTCATCAATAATTCAAATCAAGGAGAAGCTTGTACAAGTTTAAGTGGCCTGAGAGAGGATCACAGAAAGTATGGAAGCAGATCCTGCAAGGCAGCTTGACTGGTGCCCAGAAACAAACCTCACACCCCTCACCCCACAGGAGATCTCTCTCTCTCTCTCTCTCTCTCTCTGTCTCTCTCTCTCTCTCTCTCTGTGTGTGTGTGTGTGTGTGTGTGTGTGTGCAAATAAATGAACTGAGAAAGTAGAGGAAAAAGATAGAGAAGGGAGAGGAAGGAAAAGACAAAAGAGGGAGAAGCAGAAGCAGGGGTAGGGAGGCGAGGAGGGAGGGAAAGAGAGAGAGTGCTAAGGACTTGCTAAAACCGTTCCAATATACTTCTGTAGGGACAGTATATAGTATGGAAGGCCTTCATAAAAGTAAAAACTGGGTCTACATGATCTCGCTGTCTCACATCTGGGTATGCAGCCAAAGGAAATGAAATCAACATACTAAGAACAAAGCAAAGCAAGACGACAGAACCCTACACAGCCATGTTATTGCAACAATATTCATAATAGGGGAGATAGGGGATCCAAAAGTCTCCATCAAAACACAGATGCATTAAGTAACCCTGGAAGGCATTCACAGCAGAATATTCAGCTACCATGAGGAAGGAAATGCTGTCATTTGTGGCACAAGTGGATAAAAACTACAGGAAACTATATTAAGTGAAATAAATCAGACACAGAAAGACAAGTACAGGATGAATCTTTCTCATACATGGGAGCTAAAAGTATTTGATATGGCTCTAAAGTCATGGATGCTAAAGGTTGTAAAGAATACAGGGGATGTGGATGAATAAAGGTTTCATTTGATTACTGTGTGTTTCCCATACGTGTTAAAATGTACATGAACCTAATTATATGCACCATTATTACCAATCAAGGAAAATAAAACAAATCCCCTGTGTCATAGTTACTCTTCAATTGCTGTGGCAAAGCACCACAACCAAGGTCACTTATAAACTTATAAACTTACAGTTTCAGAAGGTGAGCCTGTGAACATCATGGTGGGCAGCAGAGTGGTGGGCAGAGAGTGTACTGGGGAAGCAGCTGAAAATTCAGGTTGAAGGGCAAGTTAGAGGCAGATAGACACTGGTCCTGGAATAAGCTTTTGAAATTCCACATCCCAGCCCTGGCGACCACCTTCTCTAACAAGGCTATACCTACCCCAAGGCCAAACCCTCTAATCTTCACTAGCTGGGATTTAAATTGAGCAGGTTGGTAGTTGACCATTAGGGTTGTAACCACTGCTGCTTCTGCTGCTGCCCCCACTTGGAGGACACAAGGATAAGAGGGAGGGAGGGAGGGAGGGAGGAGGTGTACAGGTTCTGTGGGACAGCTGCAGTTTGGGAAGTACAGAGCAAGTAGAGGCCTCCCTGAGGACAGAGCGGAGCACCTGTGGGTAGCTCCTCTGGAGCTGTCCTGGATGCTGATTTTGAGTAAACACCTGGACTTAGCAGGATGCTGAAACACATATATACATACCAGAGGAGGCAGAAAATTCAGTTAAGGCTAGGAAGAATATATATATATATATATATATATATATATATATATATATATTATCCAAGGACAGTTTGTTATGGTTGTTAGAGGTAGAAGTTCTGTATTATAAAGTGTTGAAGACAAATACCCTAAGATTTTCTCTTATATGGGTCAAGATCAAGACCAGTTAAAAGCCTTTCATAGTTTGCATTTCAAACTGGATCTCAGGGTTGACTCTGGGGAGCCCTTACATCTTATGAGTTAAATATTCACTGACTCCTCTCACTCACACATACCTGCATGCCTGTGTTCAATCGCTGACCCTAATGTGATGGTATTTGGAAGTGGAGTCCTTAAGTAGTGTGGTGAGTGTGATGGGACTGGGTCTTCCCTAAGAGAAACACATAGGTTTTCTGTCAGCACTCTTGGGACACATAAGAAGGCCAACCCTCCCCCCATCAAGCACACAAGATCTACTGGCATCTTGATTTTTGTAGTGACTTCCAACTCTGTGTATAGTAACAAATATTCAAGCTACCCAATCTCTGGAATTCTAATGCCACTCCCCAGAAAAACAGTGTCTACTCTGGGCTTTCTACCTGCCATCACCAGCACTGCCCTGCTTCTGTAAGGTGGATTTAAAAGGACAGAAAGTGAACTGAAGGTGTGAATATTTTCCTCCTAGTTTATACATTTGACACAGAAGTCATTTACCATTTGAAAAGAAAGGATACATACATACATGCTCATCCCCACCCCCACCCCCACCCCCACCCCCACCCCCCCTCCACAGGAGTGAAGAATACCCTAGTCCTTGCCTAGCCAAGTAGGGGCCACACTACTGGTCTAACCTGAGATGTGTCCCAATTTCTAGGATTTTGTTGGCGAAAGCGTTTTAAATCTCTGGATATATAGCGGAGGATCCCCTAGTCAGAGGTAACCCACAGCTCACTGGCTGAGCACGGTGGTCAAGGTTTTATGGATCAGGTCTGTTTACAAGCTTGCAGGGAGGTAACCATGGCTTGTTGGCCCACAGCCTAGGCTGGTCTAGGTCATTCAGTGACCCTGGACCATCCTCCCGAGATCAAAGTCCCCCTTCTAGGAAAGGGGTGAAGCCTTGGAAGAGTAGGCCTCTCATGGCAGAGCAAGAAGGTGAAGAAGAAGAGTGAGAGAGGAGAAGCCAAGGACAGAAAGTGACACTGGATTTCCTCACATGGCCTGTGGAATGGTTAACGACGGAGGCACTTGGATTTTTGTGCTTCCTGCCTTTGATATGTCTAAACCTGAAAGGAGGTATTGCATAGCAGCACTAAAGTACTGAGGACAGGCCCACTGGTGACAACAGGCAAGTGTGTAGGTATTTTCATAAGTGTCAGGGCTCAACTGTGCTCTGGAGTGAACGCAATTGGCCATCGTAGTTCACTTGCCCAGAAGCACTTGTGTTGTCTGCCAGCAGACAAAAACAACTACCCTCTTATTTTGCATGAAGTGAATCATACATTAAACACAGATTAGCAAACAAGCAGTGGGAACCTGGCACATCAACCCATTTGCACATGGGAAGTTAGCAACAGTCACAGTGAATACACTTGTCAGGATGCCCTAGGGAATTAATTACTATAGAGTAAAGCTGTCCCTGCCTCCTTCTTCCTCTTCCTGTCAGAAAGTTTACAATATTAGTAATGCTTTACAAATTAGTTTTATAAACTCAAAATCATAACTCTCTATTTTCCTAAAGCCAGATGACCTTCAAACTGATTGTGTCCAATTAACTACAGGTCAAGTCTAGTCTCACAGTGTGATTACCAGCCATGTTCCTGGCAATGACAGCCCATTATCTCTAAGTCCCTCTAAGGGGACAGACCCAGAACCAGGTTTAACTTTATCTGGCAGGATCAGGGCCATGGTGAACTGGATAAGCAAATCTATATCCAAATAATAGCCTGGATTTCACACCTCTGAAAAGGCTGTGGAGAGAATGGAGCGTTGCTATAATCTACACATTCACTGGATTTGAGCACTCCTTTCTGCCTTTTAAAAGACATCCAACCAGATCTTTCCAATCTCTTTGCATGAAATAAATGGCGCAGGTGTGAGCTGGGGGAGACCTGGCACTGCGGGAGGGTGTTGGCCTCAGAACTCTTGGGTCCAAGACAGTCATTTGTTCAGCCACTGAGTCTTTGTTAACATTTACCTTGGAGACATGAACAAAATGTACTTTTCAAAATTCCCTTATCTTTAAGTAGGAGTATTGCTTAATGATAGATATAAATCAAGGAAAGTATTTTGTTTACTGGGGGGAGATTGTTACATTGCTTCCTCTTCCAGAATGATATTTGGAAGGATATTTGTTCACACAATGGTCTCTCTTCCTAGCACACCCAACATCTGGAGATGTTTGCAGAGCCCTCAGTGCACACAGACCCCTCTCTGTTAGTCAACCAATGGCAGGAGGTCCTTGGAGGAAGAATGTTGGGCAGAGTCTGCAGACTGAAATACAGAATGAAACCAAATTCCTTCCTTCCTTCCTTCCTTCCTTCCTTCCTTCCTTCCTTCCTTCCTTCCTTCCTTCCTTCCTCCCTCCCTCCCTCCCTCCCTCCCTC
>NC_034600.1:77056421-77064871 GCF_900095145.1 Mus pahari | reverse complement strand
TTAAAAAGCCAAGTCATACTTGAACTCATGCAAACAGGAGTGCTAACTCTGGAGGAGTGCCACACGATGACCCCCCCCTCACACACACACACACACACACACACACACACACACACACACACACACGGACCCAGGGATGGGATTTGCCCACTTGCTTCTACCACATCTCACACTGAACTGCCAAAGTTTACTAAAGTTCTCAAAAGCTAGTTCCGACATGGGCAGGTTACCTCACATTGTATTAAAATCTTCATGACTCCCCCACACCCCCAGACCTTCTGAAGCACACTTAGTTTCTGAGGATCAAGGCACTATCCCAGGGGCACGAATTCTGTCATACACTTACGATGGGTTTTGTTCTCACTGAGGTCGCTAATTCATTTTGCGTATGAAAAGAAATCTTCCCTTTTAAATGCATCCCATTCAACAAATTATTTTCACAGAACAAAGCTTCAGATTCATATTTCAGACTTAAAAATTGGGATCTCCTTCCCTTGCTACTTTAACTTTTGAAATTTGAAATTTTCTATTGTTTTAGAACTTTTAAAAGTTAAAAAAAAAAATCTATTGCTCAAGTTTGGGAAAGTTAGCACAACCCATGTCTGTGATCCACTTGGTTTCCCAAATCTGGTGGGATATATATATATATATATATATATATATATATATATATATATATATATATGCTATCCTGTATGGTTACTTTGGGGAGGGTCTCATAATGGATTTGGGGTTGTATATTCGCCTTAGTTTCTCAGGTTAATATTAAAATTTAGGAATAAAACTTACCTAAACATGAAAAAATACCAACCTTTATAATTTTAATGCACAGAAATGTATTTCACGATTTTATTCACAGTATTTACTGGTGGAAACGGAAGGCAGAGAGATGTACCTTAAACAAAGCTGCTGGGAGCTGTTAACACACTTGATAGGATGCTTAGTGGAAAACCATCTTAGTGTTATAATGAAAACTTTATGTGCTTCCTAAGTTTTCTGAAAGTCTTGGGGACAGAGGGAAGCACACTTCTAAAGCACTGTCTAAAACTACATCCACCCATTCCATTTTAAAGTTATTTGATATGTAAACTGCATTGCTATACAGAAAATATAGTCTTAAAACATATCTTCAAAATAAGGAACATTAAAAGTGCTTACATTTGAAAGACACTGAAACAGGCAACCTTTCCCTCCAAGCCTGCTTGCTGACAATTACAAAGGACCTGGCTTCCTCAGCTCAGATTTCTCTTTGACAGCTCTACAGCACCTGCAGACATCACCACCTGGCCTTGCTTAAGTCTCCTTATGGCAAGTGAGCCACACATTCTTGAAATGTTTAATATGAAACGGTTAAATAAACTGGAAACAGAGAGCAGAATTCTATTAAGCTGATAGCTAACAGATAAGAAAATATCAATGCAAACAGATTCTTATTACAAAGACAGGCCTGGAGTAGTTCCCCAGATCTGCAGGGACAGAAACTTCACAGTGCTGGGACGTTTTCATTACCAATGCATTGGCTCATTCTGAATTAAAATAAATCTTCATGCAGCGACTCCATATAGTTGGCATTGGACAAATGATCTGCAAAGGGCTCCTTTAATGTTCCTTATTTTGAAGATATGTTTTAAGACTATATTTTCTGTATAGCAATGCAGTTTACATATCAAATAACTTTAAAATGGAATGGGTGGATGTAGTTTTAGACAGAACAAAGGGAAGTGTGGATTGGGTTATGAAATAACTTCTTCAGAACGTGTTAACATATAATTATCTTTTCTAAATGGATATTAATGTAGCAAACGCATTCAGAGGTCTGTGCTTGTTTCATTGGTTCATTGTTGATTATACACTTGTTTACTTAGGGTTGTTTGCAGTTCTTTGTAAGTTAGATATTAGTCCCCTGACTGCAGTATAACTCATGACGCCTACCTCCCACTCTGTGAAGCACTGTTTCACACTGGTGACAGATGGGGTCCTGTTGGGAATCTGAGGCATTCAAGTTGCTTTGTTCAGTTCATGTGAAAATACAGTGCTCGCTGGAACTGTCACTGGGTCTCTCCAGGCACACACCCATCTTCCTCCCACATCACCTTTCCTAAAGTCATCACAAATAAGTTTGCTTTCCTTAAAACAAACAAACAAAATATCATAAAATATTCATGCTGAGAGAGGAAAACATGTCCTGAAATGATGACATAGACCCCATTTGTCTCCATTTAAGGACCAGGCCTGATTGTGAAAAGAAGGCGGTAAGGAACCAGCTCCAGGAATACACCTTAAGTTTCAGGAACTACACCATAAGACACCAGCTCCAGGAACACACCATAAAATCCAGAAACAAGGTCATAAAATCTCCTCTCAAAGAACAGCCTGGGGCTAACCACAAAAATGTGGAACTATCTTACGTCAGAGTGGGCCATTTGAGCTGGGCAGCCATTTCTCACCCTATGATTAAATGTTCATGACATAAGAATGCAGACCACTGACCACCCATGAGTGCCCTAGCACCCACCAATGAATATTGGATTACCTAATCCTTCTAGAGAGTTCCCCCAGTTCCCTATAAGAAGGCCTGCATGCCTTTGTCTAGGGTCACCATTTTGGAGAATAGCTGGCCCTGAATACTGGTTGTTTCTGCAGAATAAACACTTGATGTCTTTGCATACTATCTGAGTCTTGGGTCTTCCTTCAGCTATTTTCAGACCCTTACAATGCTATTTTGAATTTGCTTTGAGGGAAGACACAAGTACAAATTTCAGTGGTGGTTTTTACAACTCTAGGCAATCATTGAACTTCAGATATACCAAGAAAGGTAGATCAACCTCCATATTGGCTGAAGCAAAAACAATGAAACTTAATTATAATTTGTCTTCTATTTCCAGGGCTTCCTGTCAATCTTCTCGTATGTATGCCCCCAATAAATGCCCTGCACAGACAAACCCCTGTCCATTCCCTCACTGATCAGTCCACTACTCAGATTAGAAGTCCTAGAGACACTAGCACAGGAGACAGAGGTACAAAAGGACGTTACCAGATGTTTTGAAGACCTTCTTTGAGGTCAAAGGGCAGTGGAAAAAGCAATTCAGCCCATCCATTGCAACCACGGTGCTCTGAGAGAGCAGACCGGGTTCCTCAAGGTCATGGTTTATACAGGGTTCAGGAACCTGGAAGACTTTAAAGAAAAAAAACAGAAATTCTCACCAGTGTGTTTACAAAGAGACCCTAAAAGCTTATTTAGGAGTAGACAGATTGTGCATCAGAACTTACTCACACTGACAGGTTTATGCCATAGTCATAACAGAATGAAAGAATTCCAGCTTCCAAGTAGTTATGACACTGATCTTTCAAAGGGTGGAGCCGTTTACCTGTGAGAAATAACCACCTAGGGGTATTTGTGGACCTACACGGCATTTATTTGGTCCTCTACTAACACCTGGTATTTACCTTAATTTCCAAAATGTATTAACTCATTAACAGAGATATTGTCATGAATCTATCTTGACACTTACTACTATTGTCAAAATGCCTCATGTACATTATTTTCATCTTTAAAAAACAAGACAAAAAACCCAGAAACTAAACGAATCTATTCTGTGCATGGTCCTTAGCTCATCAGCTGACATTTGAGCTCAGGTCTGGGTATCTTCAGAGATCATCTCCTCAATGGTAACAACTTGCCACTCAAGTCTTGGTTTTGGGAGCTTTGTTTAAACCAGTCTAATGCCCCTTCTGGTACTCTAATTAAGATGCAATATAAGCTCATATCTTTAGTAAGGTCGTTAAAGGAAAAGGAAGTACTATGTTCTATATTACATAATCAAAATTTAAATCAACCACTGTAGCTGCCTATGTTGAAGAAAAGAAATAATTGCAATCTTTGGTTCGGTGAAGGTTCCTACCTGATGCAAATACTGAGAATCCATATCTCTGGGATTCTTTTCAAGGGTCCTCTTGGCAAGACCGTGACCAGTATAGGCTTATGAAAGAAGACTCAATGGACCATTCAATTCCCCATCTCCTCCACTTGTTTCCCTGGAGGAGTGACGCAGGGGTGAGGTAGCAAGGGGTGGACAACTGGGGTAGCACAGGGTTAGCTGGAGTTTACTTTTTCAGAGTAACCTGGACTAGCACTCCGTCTTTCTCCTTTTTGTGTCTTACTGAGCTCGTTAGAAGGAGAGTGTCGCTGGGACAGAGTGGTGCGTGTTGGTTGTAAATCTTGCATCCTGTCTCATCTGTAAGGAAATGTCTTCACAACATGGTTCAGTGTGGGCCTCTTTATTCATCTGTGAGTAATTCTGGGTGACAATCGAGTACTGACCATGGCGGCAAAGAAAATTACTAACCTAAATTATTGATCTATGTGGCTCTGAAGCCTCCTTCACAGTACTGTTTGGAGAAGTTCCCAAATCCCCTTCTCACCATTTCTACAGATGTTCTCCTCAATATTATCTTCTATTTTCCCATAAAAGGATTATCTTAGCAGCTAGAACTTTTGACAGAAATACAATTAAAATTTTCCATTACCCATCATCGCTGCTCTTTTATGTTATAACAGTCTAGTTTGTGAAGCAATAGAAATGAAATATGTTCACTGAAGCCGCCACAACTTCCTCAGTTTTCCAGGGTAGTGATTCAGGCAGGAGAGGAAAGCACAGGGTTGCATCCCCTCCCCCACAAAGTGATCCACTCTTGTTTCCTGGACATTACTCAGGCAATCTGGAGAGAGAGTTGCTTATGTGTCTGAGGGAAGGTTCCTTTGTGTAATTTGGAAACACTGCATGCTGCAGTAGTTCTGTACAGATCATTAAAATCCGAGTGCTGTGAAGCATGAGTCCCTCTCCCTAATTCATCACCAGCTTTCACTTCCATCACTCTCAGACAGGGAGCATCTGTTTCAGAGCCCTGGGTCCCCACCTCCCCCAGAGCCTCTTGGCAGGAGGGCAGCCAGACTCTAGACACCAAATGAAGCCAGGGAGATGCTTCCTCAGCAGCTTCTCCTGAGCTCCCATCAGCCTGAAAATGTAGACATGGAAATAAAAAGACAATGGCAGGCACTGTGAAGAGGGAAGTAGGAACTTGATGAGGGAGGAAAAGGAGGGAGGTGAGAAGGAAAGGATGGAAGAGGGTTAAACAGCACTAATGATGCTTGAAAACGCTGCTGGGAGTCATTGTTTTGTGTTTGGGTGTGAGTGTATGTGTATATGTATTGTTGTGTGTGCATGTGTGTATGTGAGTGTATGTGCATGTGTGTGCTGTCTCTGTGTGTTTGTATGTGTGTGTTTGTATGTGTATGTGTGTATATGTGTATGTGTAAGTGTGTATGTATTTATGAGTATCTTTGTCTATATATGTATTTGTAAATGTATGTTTCTGCATGTGTGTTCTGTGTGTGTGTTTGCATGTGCTCTGTGTGGGGTGTGTGTGTGTGTGTGTGTAGTAATGATTTTTCCATGAAGACTATTTAAAAGAACTCTAGTACCAAGCATGTTGGGACTTTTGAGTTGTTGGTCACAAGGGTCCAAGCAATACCCCAAACAATGTAGGCTTTAGCTGTAGCCATCAGTTGACACCAAAATTTGGAAGTAAGTTTCTGTTGCTTAAGATGGAGGAACTGTACAAGAATTGATGGAATCCGCCTCTTTTCGTACCAGCTGTCATAGCATAAACCATCAAGGGACAAGAAAAAGCAGTAAGTAGCCCTACGGGGTGTCATAGTAATAAGCCATTATAGTGGCCAACATGGGTATGGGCTATCATAGTAACAAACCATTGTAGTGACCAACATGGGAAGATACCTCTAAATATATACTAGTGGAACTTGTATCTTGGCAGTAACCTTAATCTCTCTAATTGGACTTATATCCCACTCAATAAAATGAAATTTGTGCCTAGTATTGTAAACCTAGCCAACCACATGTGGCTGTTGAGGCCAAGGAACCTAGAGGAGCCAACACAGTATGATCCCTAGCTCCATTCTAAATATGTATCCTTATGCCCACAGGTAAGCGCAGTGCTCACCCCCAAACTACATTCTTTTGTGCAGCAGAGAAAAACCATTACAGAAAGCCATAACAGTCAAAATGCAGAGAACAACCCCCCACGTGCCCAGCCCCAACGGATACATCTACAATGCACCCCCTATACCTGAGACTTGGGGATCTTCATGGAACTTGGAGTGAAAATATCATAGGAGCCAGAAAAACAGGATTTCTACTGTGAGATTGTGTTTTCTATATATGACAGGGAAAGCTATGCCCATGATAGCTCCAAAATATGACCACTCAAACAAGATCTGCAAAATGACCATATCAGCTGACATGCCAAGATGGATGAGAGAAATTTCATGAGACACAAGTCCTAGTTAAAGAACTACAAGCAATTAATGGCTGCTCCCTAGGTGATGAGCCCCCTAACTGGTTAATGATACAAAATGGTCAGTCCTGAAATCATGCCCATATGAGCAGCATTAAAGGGACTCAGCAGGTTGAATTTATTTATATATAAGGATAATAATTAAAGGTTAAAAGACCATGGTTTGAAAGAGAGTTAGAGAGAACACAGAAGGCGAGAGGGCAGATGCTGTAAGTGCAGTAGTCATGTAGGAATCTCCCCTCCCACACATACACAGACAGAGAAAAAAAAAGTCATAAATGATTTGTACTATGGCTGCTTGCTGAGTCTATTGACACTTGCGTTTTGCAACCACGGAGCAGTGCATTAACATGCTGGCTAATTGTTTGCTATCATGGATATTCAAGTCCAGGAGTTTTCATCATTATGGAATTCATGAGATGATTGTGCTTATTCACCAAGGTTTAATAACTGGATGATTCTACTAAGTGTGAAAGTGCATCTCATGTGCTGAAAAAATCTGTTTGGAACATCTAAAACTTAAGTCTGCAAACTGCCAACTTCTCCTCCCTGGAAACTGTCAAATGATAACAAGGAACAAGAAGAAAGCAAAGAACACTCCCTCAGGAGCTGCAGTAAAGCTCCACTGTGTAGAACTGAAGTCATGGAGGGAAAGTCGAGATCTTCATTGGTAAACTGTTCTTAGAAACTAGACCTAGGTGCAAACGTTGTAAAGAACGAACTGCCTAGCCTACATCAGATGAGGAGGCATGGGGCCATTTTGTTCCCTAAGAGAGTAAGGACTCACACAGCTCTTCTGGGATTGGAAAAATTTTCAAAGCACTGGGTTAAGCCTGTGCTCATTTTTAAGAACTCGGGACACTTGTCTCCAAACTGAGCATCACAGAGACTGTATAGAACTGACTAATACTGCCAGAGAGGGGCTTACAGAGGTCCACAGAAGTATTAACACACTTCTACTAGTGGCAGTTGTGTGATGATTACAAACAAAGCTGTTACTCATTCCAAGGCAGAGCTGTGGGCTCACATGAATAAGGAAAGCCTTCATCTCCGAGTCTTTTTGGTATGAGCTATCAGCAAACTGTGCCATTCAGAAACTACAGGGAGAAGGGGGAATTTTGCCCCACAAAGAGAGATGAACCTAGATATAATTCATTTCCACCACATTTCAGACATTGAGAGAAACTATGAGCATGGTTCAGCATTTAATGTTCATACTAGTCCCCGTGAATAGGTTTTAATATCTTCTCTTAACCATGCAGAGAAAAAGAAAATCTTTTGAGACTAGAGTCTTGCTCTATATCACTGAGCTAAAAGCACACAATGGACATAGGCAGAATCCACATACTCCTGTCCTCAGAGGTTAGCTAACTACTACTAATGCCAGGGGAAATCCCTCTGGCAAACTTCGCCCAAGGCCACACTCCCCTTCAGTCTCGACCTGCACAAATAGACTATCTCCACCTGTAGAACATCTGCCCTTTAGTTGACATTCAACACATATGATAGTCACTTTACTAAGAAAATAAATCAGTGTCTATTGAAGGACAGAGGTAGCTATATTTATAAGGTACTTGGATAATCAGCCAAGGTCAGAGCCATATTTTGCAAATTAGGCAGCTAGATATTTAATTTGATCTTCATTAGGAACTGGTGTTCTGCACTGGACTGTTAAGGAGGAAGAACAAAGCACTTCACTATATCTTAGAGGAGCCAGATAGTTGAAACTAAATCCCTTAGAATCAGCTAAGACCTAATATCCCCTCCTATCACTGAAATTCCTGTTTGAGCAGAGAAAGTTTTCTCTGTCCTCATTATACTTTCCCAGTGTCATTACATCACACAACCATTGTGATTCTTGTAATAATTGTGACCATGGATTTTCTGTTAATTTGTTAGCTTGCTTTGTTCAAGTAGCACATTAGAGTGTTATGTACAGCCAGCAAGGTTGAAGAAAGCATTTGAGGCCATCTCTTCTGGGACAAGAAAGTGAATAGGACCAAAAGTTATTAGTTATTCATATTCATTCTCTCTCTCTCTCTCTCTCTCTCTCTCTCTCTCTCTCTCTCTCTCTC